>NC_133784.1:5126298-5402670 GCF_003597395.2 Chelonoidis abingdonii
GGGGGAGGTGAAGGGGAGGGGTCAGGATGATGGCGGGGGGCTGTCCCCTGGGTCTGGCCTCACCTTGCCCCTGTTGTGTGTAGGGAAGAGGAAGGTCCATTACCTGTTTGAGGATGGGCTGGAGATGGCTGAGGAGTACGACCTGAAGACCAGCCAGCTGCTGGGTAAGTGAGAGGTCCCCTGAGTTTCCGTTAGTAATGACTCCCCCGCAGCCTGGCACAGCAGGAACATGTCGCCAGATGGGCGGTTGGCCAGGATGCAGCTTTTCCCCTGGCCTGCTGCAGCGTCAGTTCTGCCAGTGGTTACCCGCCTGCAACGCCCAGGGACTGCAGCAGGGCCAGCCTGGCTGTGAATGAGAGCGGAACTGGGCCCAGGCAGCTCCGAGCTCCATGCCACCGTGGGGAACATCTCACCCAAACGGCAGCGCTGCTGCCATAAGGAATTCAGCGTGGCAGAATGGCATTGCCATTTGCATTGGCCAAGAGTGCAGGGTAGGAACATGTACCCTGGTGAAAAGTGCCACAAGGGCTTCAGTTGCCTCAGATGGTCAAGCTTTTGGTTTTGTCTCCCTCCAGAGTCAGCCTCTGCAGTGAACGTAGAGTATTGATTCAGTACCATCTCAGAAAGAAGAGTTCCTGCGGTTGAGTCACTGACACCACTTGCTGAGTTCAGCTGCATGGGGATCAGCAGGCAGTCATCTGTCCTTTGGGGGAAAGGACTATGATGGTCATGGGAATGAGACCCCATCAAACCCCTAGTCTGACGCAGCCAAGGCTCTGCCTGAGGGTTTGCTGGGATTTTTCACCAAAGAGCAGCTTAAAGAAAAGGGGTGACCTTTCTTCTTTCCTCCACAGCAAGAAAGTGGCGAGAGAAGACTGCTCTGGGGAGTTCCGGCAAGTGGCAGATTGAGGTGGGAGAGCCAACCAGCCACACTGCGGGAGCGCTGGAATCCGAGCTCATCAAGGAAAGCAGCTCCAATGTACGTGAGGTGGTCCTGCTCATAACAGTAACTAGACAAGCTGCAACCACTGAGTGGCTGGGAGGCTGCAGTTATGGCTTATCTGCTTGGACTTGCTGCCAGGGTAGAACACTAAACTCTATGGCCACCCCTCAGGTGTGTTAGGACTCAGGTCTTTGGCATCCAGAAGGCAGGGGACTGGAGAGAAAAGGGAAGGCCTTGCTGTCTCCAAGGGACTTCTAGGTTTCCTAAGTGGAGGAATCTCCTTTCTTGCCCTGCTGACTGCCTCAGTTGTCTCCTCCATCAAGCAGCTTGAAAGGGCACCTGGAAATTCCAGTGAGTGTGAAACACTGAGAGGGTGACAGCTCCAGTGCCTGCTATTTATATGTCACACATGCAATGCTTTATGCTGGTTGGTTAATCCTCCCAGGAGGGGTGGGGGCTCAGACTTTGTCTCCATTCTACAGCTGAGGAAATCGAGGCCCACAGACAGGCCCAGGGCAGCACAAGTTAGTGGCAAAGCCAGAACTAGACTCCAGCAGTTGTGGATTTGTAGCCCAGGTTGCTGCTGTTGCCCTTCCCATGAGGAAGGGCAGTGGGTAGTTCCTGGAGAGCCTGAGGCCAGATTTCCTTGTATCAATGGCAGCAAAATTCTCCCTGGCCCACCTACTCATGGGAGAGTGATCGAGAGGAAACCTACTCTCATGGGCCCTGCTCAGCAAAAGTGCAGGTGCTGCAATGGGAACAGGGAGAGAGAGTGCAGGAAGCTCCCTGGGTGCCTCATCACAGGCTCCGTATTCAGACTGGAGCGCCTCTCTGCCACTCCTGGCCCCAGTCAGTAACCTTAGCACATAATCTCGGGAGCCCAGCCCAGCTCTGTCCCATCGGCCATGTCTGTGTTTGCTGTAGCCCATCTTCGTGAGGAGAGACACTCAGACCAGTTTCCAGTGGCGCATCCGGAACCTGCCCTACCCCAAAGAGGTCTACAATGTCTCCGTGGACAAGGAGCAGCGCTGCTGTGTCGTCCGTACCACCAACAAGAAGTCAGTAAGCACAGCACAGCACTGCCTTCACTGAAACAGCCTTGCTTGTTTGGATTGGAGCGGGCTAGAGTCAGGGGGGAAATAGGTGATCAGACTGGGGAGATGTTCTCTCCAACCTCAGGGGGAGAGTGGGGTGGCCTGATCAATTTCTTGGGTGATTTATACACACGGCTTTGCAGACCCCCTCATCCCCACCACTAGTCAACTCTTGGGCTCCCCAACAGTTCTGCTGCACCTCAGTCCTGTCCTGCAGCACCCTCCAGTATTCAGGCCTGGGCCCCCCAAAATACCATAGGGAATGGTTCCTCCTTTCCTCTTCCCTAGAGTGGAGCCATCATCCCAACCCCCTTAATGCACCTCAGATATAACCTAGTCAGACAGTTCACTGATATCCGTTCTGAGGCCAACCTGCATGGGGAGGAGGAGAGGCATTATACCTTTGAAAGTGTAATGCCTCTTGTGCCCCAGTGTGGTGAAGCAAACTGCAGGGTGTGTCTGTAATGGATGGAGCCAGTCCTCGCCCAGCACAGCTCTCTTTGCCGTTCATGGGGGAAGGCCCTCTGGGGGCACTGCAAAGACCACTGACCAATCCCACTGCCTCACACTGACTGAGCGCTGGCCAAGGAAGGGCTTCCTCTGCCCTCTCCGTCGTCTGACAAACCCTTTGGTGACCAGCAGATAGAATCTAGAGCTGGGGAAGACCCAGAACCCCTCCCAGCCAGCTTCCTGCTACTTGCAATTCTCCCCAGTTCAGTAGCCTCTTCAGCTGTCAGTAACGTGGGGCTTGCTCTTTCCCCTAGATCACCGATGTAAAATAGGCCCTACTCTGATCTGGGGGGTACCCTCCTGGATACATCCCCATAACTTGACATTGAGACGCTAATCAAATTCATCAATCAGGGGACCTGAAGCCGCAGGAGGAGACTGTGCTTGAGGACTATTGTAACTACCCAGATTGGGGATGGGGACATAGCCAGCTGCAGAAAGGTGCCTCAATTACCCCAAAACAAGTCAACTTTCTGATCTAGAAGTAAAGAATGCAACCAACGGCGAGGCCAGCCCGGATCGGCTATGGGTAGGGAGAAGCTGTCAGAATAAAAGGAAGCTTAGGTCTGTCCACACAGCAGGGGGCAGTGAGCCCCCAGCCCAGGTAGATAGACTCACATGACCTTGGCTTGAGCTCACACACTGACAACTGCAGGGTGGATGCTGCAGCGGGGGCTCTCAAGCCCATCCGAGCCCCTGGCTCTGAGCAGGGGTGGCTAGCCCAAGTATCCCCTGGAGCCACAGCGTTCACACTGCTGTTTCTAGCCTGCTAGCGCAAGTGTCTCCTCCATGTAGACGTACCCCCTGAGACCTGCGGCAGCCCCTGGCTTGTTAAATAGGACTCCCTGCTGTATAATGACACGGTGCTTTGTGCACCGAATGAGATCGGCTCTGCCCCAAAGCGTTTGCAGTCTGGGTTCAGACACGGGCCTGCAGACCTAGGGACAGAGGAGGAGAGTTCAGACAATAGGGAAGGAGGGATGTGAATGAAAATTCTCTTTCCCTCCATGTGCAAAAGGGCCTACGTGCAAATTGGGGACATTCCAGGGGTTGCTTAGCAGGAGCTGGAGGCAGCTGCTTTGTTCTGCTCTTCTCCATCTTCGAACAATGTCGCTGTAGCCAGAGAGAAATGAGTTTACTGGGGAGAAACCCGCTCTGGAATGGCCCTGCTTAGCACCCACGCCGTTCTCGTCCAGCTCCTTGTAACTGGCTGTAGGTGGTGCTGTTGCCAAATAACTGTTCCTTTCTCTCCGAGCCGCCGCTTGTGCCAGTGCACAAGGTCTGCACCAAAGCAAAGAGATCAAGTGGGAGTAGTCCCCCCTCTGCCCAGTGCGCCCCCAGTCACAGAGAGGGGGATGCACTAGGAACGGAGCATGGCCACTCCTCAGCACTGAATAACCAGACACGCAGTAGGATGGGGGTAGAGGTGCCTTTGCTCCCAAGGAAGTACTGAACATTTGGGGTTCTCAGCCTGGGGAGGTGCAGGCTGAATCCACACAGCTGGGACTCGAGGGGGAAGAGTGGCCAATTACTCAGACAGAACCATGTTTCGGGGGATGAACCGATGAGCTGCCTCATACACAGCCAGGCTCATCCTTTCCCCCCAAGGCTCAACATCGCGCAGCTCAGGTTTGTTCCACCTGCTTGGAGCACCGAGCAGGGTTCAGGCAGCTGCCTCCCACGCCCTCAATGTGTTTGGTTGTAGAGGGGTTTCTGTGCAGAGGTGGCAACCCTTCCTTTTGCCTCTGGAGACCTGTTTGCATGACAAGAATGGCAACGTTTCGAGTTTTGCACGTGCGTATACAGTTGCCATTTTCACCTTGAAGCTCATTCACCAGCTGGCAGGTAGGGAGGGGGCGGGCGGACAGGGACATTCACAAATCCTCAAGAGAGTGAGTGGGTGTGCACAGGAGTACTGAAGTGCCAGGCCATTTCACTAAGCTGGAGGGAAGGATACTCACTGCCTGGGCAGCGTTAGATGACTGCTGCTAGGACCTAGAAGCATTTTTATCAGAACCCCTCCCATCAGTCACTTAACTAGTAGCCTTGGAGCTGAAATTGGCCATGTCTGACTTCTTCTTATTTAGGGGTTTGAGCTGGCTCCCCTTCAAATCAATGGGTGTTCTTCCTTTTGCTGGCAGCGTGCTTGGTGCTGTACAGAGTTACGAACTGACTAGTCAACTACACAGCTCATTTGGAACTGGAAGTACGCAATCAGGCAGCAGCAGAGACCCAAAAAAAGGCAAATACAGTGCAGTACTGTGTTAAACATAAAATACTAAAAAAAATTAAGGGAAAGCAGAATTTTTCTCATGCTTTGTAGAGTTTCAAAGCTGTATTAAGTCAATGTTCAGTTGTAAACTTTTGAAAGAACCACCATAACTTTTTGTTCAGAGTTATGGACAACCTCCATTCCCAAGATGTTCGTAACTCTGAGGTTCTACTGGACAATCACAGGGCCTGGCTTTGCAAGAGGCTGAACACTTTTAGTACTCACTGTTTTCAGTGGCACTCAGAGGTCCCCTGGCTCTGGCAGGATCACAAGCCTGTGGAGGACAGTGACCTAGCAAAGATAAGGTGCTATGCTCCAGGCAGCACATGTGACTTCTCCTCCCACAGCAGGGAGAGTCAGAAGAGACTCCATTCAAGCCAGTATGGTTACACAGCTATAAAGCTAGTGAGAGATCAGAATCACACCCCAAGCCAACACAGACCAAGTACATCCATGGGGCAGGGCCTGGACTGTTTCTGTTTTGTGTGCAGGTTATTGTGGCAGTGTGTTAAGGAGGGAGCTGAAAGTTGTTGGCCTGCAGATGGAACTTCAGGTCACTCAGAAAGGGCTTTTGTTTAAAACTGCCATGTTACCTCAATGACAAGTACCTTGGCCATGTCTGAGGAACCTTGCTATGGAAATAAAGTTGTAAGGATCTGAAAATTGCTCTCCTTAAAGGACCATCACCTCCACTGACCACGCTGCAACCTGAGTGGGATCAGCCAAGAGCTTTACAGCTGTCCAGTTTGTGCTTTGGTTTTTAAATGAGTTTTCATTTGTTTCCTGCTGACTCTACGACAAGTTTGCGCAGGGAGGAGCTAGGAGTAGTAGTTCTGGAAGTAGCAGCAGCTGAAGCAAGTTATGGAACAAGCTAATGTCCCTTGTGGACAATTCGGATAGATTACTTGGTCCTAGGCCCCTGGTGCCCAATTCTATCCATAGCCAGTGGAGCTCCATCACTGACTTCATTAAGAAGGATCACGCCCCCTACAGATGACAGGTGCATTGGGCACAACACCTTAGATAAATGAATTCTGGATCCAGACCCTACCTAAAGGAAATGAATCCACAGATGGTTAATGCACCATCACAGGAGAGAAATGAACCATTCCAGAGTTTCCACAGCATCTCTCATTTCAGTTAACTCCTTACCCGGGGGAACAGAGCAGTTCAACGGGGAGAGGTTCTGACTGGCACTAAGTCCTCAGTTACTACATTGCAGTAAAGGGTTTCGTAAACAGAATTCTCTCTTCAAGTAAACCCATTTCAAACAAGACTAGCAGTGAATTCACTTCAGCATCACAACCTCTGCCAGCACCTAGTCAAGGAGCGGCCCAAGAGTGTAGTTCGGACCTCTGCCACAAGGGGAGAGCCAAAGGCAGAGAATCCAGTTGCCCGAGCAGGGCTAACAAATTCATTTGCTGGCCTCTGAGCAAGAGCCAAATACCCAAGGCAAGGGGTCCTGGTGGCTTCCGCCCAGTCGCTCCCATTCCTTCTGGCCACGGGGAAGGCTGCTCAAGTGGGATTTGCCTAAAACCTCTTGCTGTAAAATAAATCCATTAGAGTAAATTCTGAAAACAAAACCGCAAAGCCACCTCCCCGCCCGTCGAACCTGATTCAATTCTTGAAGCCAGAGGTAGCGGTAATGTTACAAGGAAGAGGGGGATGGCCAGGCAGATCTGGTTTCCTTTGATCTTGTCACAGATTTGAGTTTGAGGCCAGTCAAAGCCATTCTTCTCCCCTGCTCCTTAGTCCTGGGGCAGCAGAAGGCTGGTGTTTCCATTGATGGCTCCCGAGCCCTTTCAAACAGTGGGTTTTTCTGTGTACTGCGGTTTTGTCTAAGCGGTAACACTTCCTTACCATGTCTTTGTGTTCATCTAATCTCTGCTGTTTAACCTTTGACACTTCCATTATTATCCATGTCTGCCACCTTTCCCAAATACCGACAGCAGCGACAACACAGAGTGGTTTGAGCCCTGCGGTAACAAACCGCTTGCATTCCTCCTGAGCGGGAGAGCTATTTGCCCTTTGTATCTGTTTTCACCAGGACTTGGAAAATAAACTAGCTGCACTTGGGGCAGAAGTAGAGAGACGCAGGGCTTCATGCAAAGCCAGCTTAATGGAGGCGAATCCCTCATGCCCTGACAGTAGGAAATAAACCCTTTTCCGGTCAGTTCGGGGCACCTTGGGGCCAGAAACGTGTCAGTTTCACAGACCAGTGGGGCTGCAGGCCTTGGTGGAGGATGAAAGCCTGAAACCTCAGCAAGGGCTGGCGAGGGGATGGAACCATCTCCATGGAGGGTGTCAGCCCCCAGAGGGAGAGGATGGCTCAGCCTCAGCCAGCAGGCTGCAAGGGGCAGGGGCTTGCGGTTAAAGCCCCTGCAGCAGGAGCCAGCAGAGTAGAGTTCCCGGCCATACTGGGTCAGACCAAAGATCCATCTAGCCCAGTATTCTGTCTTCCCACAGCAGCCAATGCCAGGTGCCCCAGAGGGAACGAACAGAGCAGGGGACAATTGGGTGATCCATCCTATCACCCATGGGGCTCTGTGCTTTACCTCAGGCAGGAAAATGAGGGTACAAGGGCTTATTAGTGTGTTAATGGGCCATGTGCACCTACCTCCTTCCCTCCCTGGATTAGTCTCTGCTCCTGCACGCAGCATGAAGCTCCCCAGACTACGCCGTGAAGCTGTTCTTGGTTCTGGCTGCCCAGCCGAGAGTGGGGCAACAGAGGCAGCTGCTGTCCCTTTCTCCACATCCCACGCTGGCCCAGATGCCCTCAGCTGGAATGCAGGGTAGCAGCAATGGCAGCGGGAGGTGGGACCACACGGAAAGGTGTCAGGAAGCAGGCTGCCGACAGTCCCTTTTTGTAGGGGGCCAGCGTGATCACCCCTGGAATCCTGTGTCCCAAGAGCGGCACCACGTCACCAGAGAACTTGACAAAGTCAGGGCAGTTCCGAGAAGAACAGTAGAAACGACTGGGGGACTGGACAGCTTCATTCAAACAACTGAACGTTTATGGCTCCCGGAAGAGACGGCCAAGCAATGGAGATGCTGCTACACCTGTTTCAAGAAGAGAGGAATGATTTCGGATGGGCCCAGGGGGAGAACTAGGCGGGAGGAGATCGGATGAATAAAGGGGCGAGTTTGAGGTTCAGTAGCAAGGAGACCCTGCTGAGCCGCCAGAGCGGACACCCAAATAGTTCCCCAGGGGATGAGAGCTCCAGCCGTGGGGACATTTAAAGCCAGATGTGACCAAATACTTGACTGTGTTGGAAGGCACAAGCCTGCACTGAGCCCCAGGTGATGGGCTGGTTGGGACCCAAGGAGCTTTTCATTCGGATTTCTATGGCTCTGATTACAGGTCCTGAAACAAGTCCCTCCCTGAGCCTGGAGAGAGCAGCAGACACGGGTACCAGCTAGTAATGCTGCACTTGAGGAACATCAGGTGCCTCTTCCCTTGGGAGTGCTGCTGTCCCCTCTGCGCCGAGCAGACCCCGGAGGAAGCATGAGGCTGTCTTGTGTGCACCTTGCCAGGCCGGCAGCACTCCATCTCAGAGCCCTTGTGCTGAGACAGTGGGAAGCAAGGCCCTGCCCACATCAGCCCCTCGTTCTCAATCTGCTCGGAAGCTCGGGCCAGATTTGGAGAAGCCAGGTTCTGAGACACGCGTGGCTCAAAGGATGCAGCCATGGCATCACCTCACCTCTTGCTATGAAACCAAGGAATTGCAAAAGCAGCTAGAGCGCATCTGGCCTGGGCCCCTCCTGATGGGAGGGCTGCCTTTTCAAGAGCGTCCGCTCCTTTCGCATCCCTCCATTTCTGGGTTCCCCACAGCAGACACCTGAGGTCAGATTTGCAGAAGTGCAGAGCACCTGTAGCGGGGCTGGGGTGCTCAGCTCCTCACCACAGATCGGTGGCCACTTGTGAAAGTTTGGCCTGAGGGACGTGCAGGCAGGGCTCTGGCTGAGGGAGGTGGGAGCAGACTGACCCGCTGAAGGGTGGTGTTAGTGTAGCAGAGTCACCTCGCTGGTGTGCAGGACAGAATTTCAGTCTCTCCCCTCTCTTGTACAGGTATTACAAGAAGTTCCCCATTCCTGACATGGACAGATACCAGCTTCCCCTAGATGCAGCTGCCCTGAGCTTCACTTACGCCAATGCCACCCTCATCATCACGGTGAGGTTCCAGCCCGCGTGGGAATACTCGGCCCTGAGCTTCACAGCCTCCCCGAGAGAAGAGTTTATTTGCCCATGGTCCCAGAGCTGACCTGCCTGATGGATACTCGTACGGTGTACGTGCTGACAGTCCGCCCACTGCCAGGCAGCCCTGGGGCGCAGGGACATGCTCAGCCTAGAGAAGCTCATAGTCTGAATAGCGCAAGGTGTTACAGAAGGGCCTTCTCCAGGGCTGTCCCTGAGGCCTGGAACTTGCCCCCTCTCCTTGGTCAGACCCCTGCCCCCAGCTCACTTTTCCTGGGAGCCCATCAGTGTTACCCCCAGGTGCAGAGCTGGGGTGTCCTACGCTGAGTCTCGCACACAGGCTCACCCAGTGCCTTGGGCAGGGGAGGATGTGCCAACTCTGCAGGGAGACACATCTGTGGGCAAACAATAGGAGCTCAAGGTACTCACCAGCTGGGGGGGAGGGAGTGGCTGCTTGCAGCCATCAGAGGCAAAACGGTTACCTCAGAGCTGCAGCTCCTTGTCTGTCCCAAATGGAAACAGCCAGCGACCAGCAGAGTCTGCTGGGAAAGGATCCTGGTCAAGAGGGAACTGGAGGCAGCGTTCAGGGCCCTCTGCTGCTCCAGAAGAACTAGGCCAGCCGGACCACCCTATAGCTCTGGTCCGACCCACCTGCCGCAGGCTAGGGCATTTCCCCGCTGAGCGCTGCATCCAGCTCCTTAGGCTCCCTCCCAGGGAGATGCTGGCTGTGGGCTGGGGTCTCCAGCTCCCTGTCCTCCAGCACCAACCCAAAATCTATTACAAACCTCGTCAAGAATTCAGCATGCACTGAAACTTGCCAGGGCTCTCCTGCTCCGCTGCTTTGTGCTGCACAAGGAGGTTCCTTCCACATGGCTGGGGCGGTACCCACTTGGGGGAGAAGGGGGAGCTGCAGGGCTCTCAAGGTCAACCTGGTACCTTCTGCCTGTACTCTAAACCCATCCCAAACCGTGGCCAATGGTCCCTAGCCAAGGTGCTGCCCCCTTGCCCCAGAGGGCACCAGTCGGATACAGGCAGGCGGCAAAGGAGGCACATTTCACATTGCTTCCCGCCTGGATCCATGCTGTCTGGCAGAGAAGCAGCTGGTCATGCAGTGCCAGTCTGAATGGAAGCTCTGAGCGGCCGTGTCTCTTCCCTGCAGTACCGGAAGCCCCAGGAGATCCTGGCTGTGGAGGAAGAGCTGCAGAAGGAGCTGCAGAAGATCAAGGCTGCTAACGATGGGGACAGGGAGTGCAAGACCCAGTAGGCGATGGCTGCAGGGGGGTTGGGGTTCTCCTGGCAGAACTGTGCACTATTTATTTTGCTTTTTTCTAGTAAAATGATTCCCATGGGGAGGTTGCTTGGTTTGTGAGAATCAGCCACACCGCACTCGGGTCTGGGGACGCCAACCTCAGGGCTGCTTCCTCTCCCCACTCCCACTCGCACGGCTTGCACTGAGCTACACAATCCCTGCGGCAGCATGGGCTGCCACCGAGAGGGGGGGAATGATGCTTCCTCTTCCCTGGAAGCAGAAGCTCCGAGCTCCCACTGGACGCTGCGGAGGGAGGAATGTCCTCCGCTGTTCCTATACGGCTCACAGCAGCGCTGACCCAAAGCAGTCGGGGGCTTGGGATTAGACCCTTAGGTTGTACCAGGAAGACCAGCTTCGCAGGGGCTCCCCTACCTGGTTGTGTCGGAGGAGGTACGGTCATTCCAGGGAATCTTTGGCTGTCTCCCCGTTGCCCTGGCTGTGAGGGGCTGGTGCCCACTCCCTCTAGCTGCACTTCGGAAGACCATCTCGGGCCTTACCCACCTTTCGAAAGAGTGCCAGGAACCGCCCGGCAAGGCCCTGCGAACACAGAGCAGGGAGGCAGCAAGCACGGTAAGCAGCGCAGGCCAGGCACTGGCGTATGGGGCACATAACCTGCATTGCAGGGAGAAGTGAGTGTAGTTATTCAAGGTGCAATTTGTCTGGCTCAGTGGGGCCAATAAACCTGCTTTTTCCCATAGCACCACGGGCCCAGAAGTGCTCACAGGCAGTTTCCCAACTCCTCTGAAGTCACGCTGGGACCCTGGAGAAGAGGCCACCTGCAGCTCTGCTCACTTCTCCCACCCCACCTCATCCCTGGTGCCCTCCAACCGACAGCAGGCTCACCACGGCCACCTCTCTAGTGCCTGCCTCCAGCCAGGTCTGCCCTGCACCGCTCAGGGGAGACCTCCGGTTTATTGGTCCTACATCAGAACAGGGGGCTGGAGCGCATGACCGCTCGAGGTCCCTTCCAGCCCGACATTTCTGAGTCTATGAAAACAACCCCCTCTCCCCCAAGTCCACGTCTGCGAGACCTACACCTGCCAACTCTCAATACAACACTATGCCCACTCCCATATTACTGGCAGACCCTTCCCCCTGTAAAGGTACCATGCTCCGGTTCTCCCAGCAGGGCATGGCCGATTGTTGCCTCTTCAGTTGTAAGCCCTCCTGCCTGGTTTCCTTGGCCACCTCCCCATCCGGACACTGACGACACCTCTGGCCATTAGTATGTGGGAACTGACAGATACGGCTTGAGGTCAGTTGAGCTTCCTAGGTACAATGTCAACGTTCAAAAGTCACGTACGGTTGCCCAGAGCGGCAGCACTAGCCGTGACAGGTCTGCACCTGTATGTCCCCTGGGGTTGGAGGGGGGCCCACTTTGCAAAGCACTTTGTGGCTGGGCAGCCGTGGTTGCAGCCCTAGAGCTGCAGCTGGCTAGTGGCACAGGGCAATTTGAGTTCTTTGCCCTGGCACACAGCCACAATGCAGGAAAATCCCTTCTCGCCAGGCTGACAAGTCAGCAGGGGATGTGCACTCAAGGGCAGACAGTGAGAAAAGGACAGGGATGGTACGGAGAAGAACCACCACCTCCTTGCAGGCACCCCATGGTTAACATTGCACCATGTTGAAAGGTGACTATTCCTACTCAGTGTCCTGCTGGTGTCTGATCCAGGACAAAACTTTACCCCTCACCCCCTGGCTACTTATGGTTTCCTGAATAGCCTCTTGCAAGGGACTTGGGCCAGGCTTTTTGAAAGGCCAAATGAATTAGGTCCCCCAGTTCTTTCTCCTTATTTCATTGAATTCTAACCAATTAGAGATGCTATTTGGTCCCAGTCATGCTCACACAGCAGTTGTGTACTTCTGTTACTCCCCGTGTGCCTAAGTAGGGCTCCCCAGTTTCATTCACAGGAGCACCCTCTGTGCCGTTATGAAAAGAAAAACCCCATTGAGTAGCCTCCAACCTTTGGGTCCAGGAGCTGGTTTTTAATGAGATTTCTTAAGTGTGAGCAGCACAGCCACTTTACCCTGACATGCCCTTAGCACCAGGGGCTCCATCCCATCCGGTCCTAGGGCTCTACGGGTTTTAGTTGATAGAACTGGTCTGAGTAGGTCCCTCGTTCGCAGAGATTTCACCTTACACTCGGGAAAAAAGAGCAGGTCGCCCCCCAGAGGATGTTGCGAGGTGCGTAAGGAAAGGAACGCTCAGTTATCGCTGCTATGACTGGTCTGGAAGCAAGGCCAGCCTGCATGGTGGGAAATGCAGGAAGGGTTGTGTCGTGTCAGCTCGCTCACTGGAGCCCTCGCCATCTGGGAGCCAATCACCAAAGCTTACACAGGGAATTTGTTACTTCTATCAAAGAAACGAGGAAAACCAGCAGCCACAGGGGAGGAGTTTTACGCACCTACAGCATCACAAACCAGCGAGCCCACGAGAAGTGCCTCGCACAGGAGCTTGGCTCAGCTGATCACAGCACGAAGCTTAGCAGGCTTCTCCCTCACGTCAGGGATACCCCAAAAGGACAGACCAGTGTAGCCTGTGAGCACCCTCAGCTTGAATGCAGAGGTGCAGCTCACAGAGACAGGTACCAGCATGCAGTGCTCCAGCTACTTAAAGACAGAGCAATGCATGCTGGAATCTGTAGTCTTTGTAAGATGCAGCAGCAGTCCCTGTTAGGGCATCTGTGATCTGCTCCATCTGAGCCACTTAGGTGTGGCCTCTGGGCTCCTGATAAGCTGCCCACAAGGCCCTAGCTTTGGAGAAATCGGATTTGCTGCTGTAGTACCCGCAAGGCCAGGGAAGGAACAAGGTACGTCTCTCCTGTACCCCATCCAGGGACCTGCTTTGAGGGTGAATGGCAAAGAGGTCCCAGCCTGGCAGGTTCTGCACACCCTGTGCAAGAGAGCAGAGCTGGCCATTTCAATGGCACTGCTCGCCCCACTCTGGGTTGTAGGATCAGGCCGATATATGTAGAGATTACGGGCAGATTACAGGCTTGACAAAACACCCAATCTCATCTCCCCATGAAGGCCCAAGAGCAGGATTCTGTGAGCCCCTTTTCTGCCCTGCGATGAGCGCTAGCGAGAGCCAGGCTCCCAGCCTGGGTTTGTGGCAGATGAGGCGGCTGTGGGTTCCAGACGTGCAGCCCCCCCGCTGTACATTTGCCATCTACACACAAGGAGTGAAACTCCCAGACAGGTGCCCAGGCTGCAAACACTTGGGCCATTTTGCATGTGAGCCTCTCATGGTGCACGGCTCAGGCAGCTGCACTGGGAACCTCGGCCCCCAGCGCCTGTTACCAATTCAGGAGCCTTACGCAGGTTCACAGAATTGAGTCTCTTCCATTTCCCTTTGGCATTTTATTTAGCAAACAGACTGCCCCAACCCAACCGACCGTGCACTCCAGTCCCCAATAGCTGACTGGCAGAGCCAAGCTTTGGTAGGATTCAGCCAGAGCCTGCCAAGGTTTCAGCTCCCAGATCGCTTCCCGTTCGCTGTTTTGGAAGCCGTAACAAAAAGCAGTCAGGACAGCAGGGGCAGGTGCAAAATTGGCTGTGCCTGGCTGTTCAAGTCTCTGCCCCTTCTCCCAAATGAAATGCACTGCGCACACAGTCCTAGATTGGCTCTGCACTGCTCAGATGCCTGGGAGCAGCGCTGCCCAGCTGACGGGAACGTCTGCACGGCTCTCCCAGCCGACCCGTTACCGTCGCACACACTGAAAACCAAACCAACCTGAACTGTACAAAATAAACAGGCGTAAAGGACAATTTGCCTTTATTTAAACTAAAAGGCAGGTGAGTCGGAGACAATCTGGCTCTTCCAGCACTCAAGCGAGATGCTTTCTGGCCGCTAAGGAATTCCTTGAGAAGTCTCCATGGCCATTTGCCTTTCTCCCGCCCTGCAATCCCTGAGCTGAGCATCAGATCGGCCAAATTGGGAACGGCCAGAGGCAGCTGTGGTGCGGGAAGGACCTTGGCGTGGGCATCAGGGGGCGGTGAAGTCAAGGGCGTGCAGGGCAGACGCCAGGGCAGCATAAAGGTGGGTGGTGTTGAAGCGGAGGCAGTACACGGGGCTGCTGGTGGGAGAGGACAGCGAGAAGCTCTGCAAAGAATGAGACGAGAATCACTTCTCTGACAAGCAACTGGAGCAGCCTGTTCTGAGTCAGGCACCCGGCAGTAACGCAGCCCCCCAAGTCACGGGCTGCAGCACCAGCAGCTGGGCTGCCATCATGGCTAGCAAAGGGAACTGGCACAATGGAGACGGGACTCTGCAGAGGCAAGTGTTCCCATGAGGGGTCCCGCTCAAAGAAACTCAAATTTAGGGCTATCAAACTGACACCTCTCGGCAGCCCCGAAATCCTCTGCTGGGAGAGGAGGCACAGCCGGGCCATGGCAGCACAGGCTTTCCGCCTGCCACCACCTGCCTGTGCCCCTCCGCCTTGTTCTGCGGACACTAGGGTGAAAGGGGGCCTGGTCTCTGGGGCCAACTGGGGGTCTGCAACTTGGGAAACTGCACTGAGAACCACAGCTCATCGCACGCAGGCAGTGCGCGGCCATCGGATGGGAACGGCTTTCAGTCCCCACCCACCTGGGCCCTCCAGGGGGAAGACACCGAGTCTAACCTCCGTACTCTGGGCTGTCGGGTCATCGCACTGCTCTCGAGGCAGCCTGAAAAGCCAGCAGCCTGGCGCTGCGCAGCAGAGTTAGATACTGAACGGGCACAGAAGGGAGGCTCCTGGGCCTGATGGCACCATCCATCACCTTTGCCTCACCTGCAAACACCTGCTCTGCCGTTTGTCCCAGAGCCGCACCACGCCGTAATATGCGGAGCCGCTTGCTATCATGTGATTCCCATCACTCCTCACGCAGTACAGCGCACTATCATGGGGCTCCTCCCACTCCATGACACACTTCCTGGGGGTGGGACAGAAAGGCAGAGGTAGCTACCTGGCACCTGGCACTCAGAGACGGCACTGAGCACCGGCTCCTCAGCCTCTGCCAGAGGAAGTCAGGGGAACCTGGACTGGGGCTGGATTGCAAGTCCCTCGGAGGATTTGCCCCAGCAGGATGCACAGCTCTAAGCAAGAGCAGCCCCCAGCCCAGCTGTCCAACCCCAGGGCGCGTTTACCTCGTGCTCACGCGCAGGTCCCAGGACCGGATGTAGGTATCGTAGCCGCAGGACAGGAGGGTGAACGGCGTTTCGTAGACGATGTCCAGGACTCCAGCTCCTCGGTGGAAATCGGTCCCTAAGCAGGTCACCAGCTGCCCACTGGAAAGAGAACCAGGAGGGGGATTGCTCTCAGCACAGCACCAGGACTCTGCGTGGTATAACATGGCGTTCGGACACCTCTCCCCAATGCACAGCTGCTATTGCCATGGGACTAGCAAGAGTCCCTGAAGTCCCAGGGGCTCTAGGTATCCTGGACTCGATGCCAGTAACACAACGCCATGCCCCTCTGAGGAGGGGGAGTGGAGAGGGAAGTAGCACGGGCTCCGCCCTGCCTTCTCTGGAGCTATTCACCCTTGCCCTCCTCAGCACTAGCAGGGCAGAGGGAAGATGGGACCCAGCAGGGCTGTCCCAGGGCTGAGGTCTAGCTTTTAACAGCGTGCAGAAGCCCTCAAAGCCCCTGTGTCGCCTCCCCAGACACCAGCCAGGAGGGGAGCCATGGGGGGCTACATGGGGGCTGAGGTGTCTCCATTGGGTCTGTTGGTCCCTGGCGGAGAAGAATCACAGGCCTCGCGGAGGGGGACTGTGCAGCCCGTCTCCCAGCAAGGCCGGATCGGTCCCTACAGCAGGGCTTCTAGGAACGGGGCCGGTTTGGTTCCAACCCCTTCCCCTGCCTTGGGCTCTCGGCCTCAGGAAGCTGTTCCTAGGACACTGACCCCGCGTTTTGTGTGTCTTCACTCCGTCCTGCCAGCCCCAGCACCCCCGACTCGTTCCTGGCCAGGTGTGATCCTCACACTTCCCTCCACAGCCCCCGTCTCACGCAGCACTTGGACAAGCTGCACATTCCCTGCAGCCCCCAGATCGTCCTTCTCTGCACTCGCTCCGAATCCTCCTTGCCCCCCACTGAATACAGGTGTTCCACGGGGGGTCACCCCAGATCCATCCAGCGGGGAACAGTCACACCACATCCCTCTGCAACCCAAAACTGCCCTTGCCCTGTTGGACTGCTGGACTGGAGCAAACAGGCGCCCCATGATGCCTTTCCACCCTCAAATCCAGCTGCTTTGTATTCTCTCTCGGACACTAGCCCCCGATCCCGAGCTCACCAGCCAGACTGGCTCTGCACAGCCACCGAGAGCAACAGGCCAAAGCGGGTGAGGAATAAGCAGAGCAGCTGCGAACAGGGAGCCTGCCAGGGCTGCTGAGTACGGTGGCTTGGGAATCCCTTCCCTAAGGGCAGCGACCAGCTGCGACTCCTGGCACATCCCGGACAAGGGCTAGCTCTTCTCCTCTCCCCTCTCCTCCTCTGGCCTTCCCCCACCGCCTCACAGGCCAACCGCAGCTTCTTGGCTGCGCCAGGGAGACCCTGACCAGCTGCTCGGAGGGGCCAAACCCTCCTCTTCTTCCTTCTAGTGGCCTAATCCAAACTGGACACAATGAACCCCAGAGCACCTGCTTTTGAAAGCTGCCGCACGGCCACCATCTGAACCAGCCTCTTGGTTCCCAGGACAATGGAGGGCTCTTGAAAGCCGAAAGAAGGGGCCCCACCAGTGGGGTCACTGGCAGCCCCCCCAGTTATTTTGTTACTTTCTGCTCCTTGATCCAGTGTCACACAGTTCTGAGGCATCCTAGGCAAATGCCTTAATTCCGTCTGTAATCTGGGCTAAAGCCTCGTCGGGGGGATAAAGACCACACAAAGGGAGAAATAGAGTCCCGGGAGATGTTAAAACAAGCAAACACCTTTGTGTCCCGGGAGAGAACTAGCTGATAAAGCAGCTTAGCGGCTGCAGCAGTGGTGTCCCCCAGATCAGAAGGCGAGCCCTGCCCCGATCTTTGCAGCCAGCACGCTTCTATGATCACAGCGCTGGCTGCATGCTGGGGCCGGCCTGTTTCCCCCAGTCGCTCTCCAAAGAGCAGATTATGGAGAATAACCATTTCTTTGTGGCTGCGTAATTCCCTCCGTGACCGTGACTGTGGGCAATCACACCGGCCCCTGATGCCAGGCCCCTAGCAACCATTTAAAGAGGCCAGCCAGCCTAGCAATGGCCCCCCCATGCAAACCTCTCGGACAAGCTTTAACATCAAGTGCACGAATTAATCCCCCCGACATGAATCCAGGGGTGCTGGGTTATTGGACTTTGTGTTTCTCCGGGCGAGAGATCTGGGGAATCCAGCCTTCAGTCCTCATAGTCTCTTGCAATAAATTAACCCTTTACAAGAAGGGTTTCAATCTGTCCCTCGGCAGCCCTGCACCTGTGGGCAGGTCGGGAGGTTGAAGTGTTTGCAGACTCCGGGCGGGGGGGGAGACGGGAGCTGTGCTCTGGCCTGGCTGCGTGGCTCCAACACCACAGAGCTTTGGCCTCTGCTCCCTTCCCAAGAGCAGCAGCATCTCTCTTCACCTCCCAGCCGCAGCGCTGGCCCCCACACAATCCCAGACCACGGTGCGTTAGCTCAGCGGGCACAGGAGAAACAGAGAGGACGCTTGGCCTTTCCTTAAGGCACTCGGGGGAGATCTGGACTCCAGTCCTGGCTTTGTCACAGACTCCTGAAAGACCTTGGACAAATTATGTAATCTGTGCCTTGGTTTTCCCATCTGTAAAATGGGGGTGATACTTCCCTGCCTCCTAAGAGTGTCTGCGAAGCACTTGGCAGGTGCTCAGACATTGTGAGAGGAGAGGAGAGACAGACGGAGATCCCTTTCCTCCCTGTTCCAGCTGCCCCTGGCAGCACCTTGGGCCCAGCTCTCTGTGGAAGCAGTGCCACCAGCTCAGAGAGGGCAGGGCTGAGGGAGGGTAGAGGAAAGACACAATCCTGGGCCTTGGGCTCCAGTTGACGCACTGGAGGACTGAGGTGACAGATATGGGGCAGAAAAGCAACTGTGTAAACATGGACCTGCCCTGTGGGCGTATCTGCTCCTATTAGCTCTAGCCTCGCGTGCAGGGAAGAGGGCCGATGTCTCCCAAGGAGATGCTCTGCCCTGAGATCGCAGGCCTTCCCTGCTTCCAAACAGGCCTCCTCCTCAGCACACAAGGGAGAGGTCCCAGGCCACACAGCAAGAGCCCCATCTCCGAGTAACATGCCTTGTCCATTAGACCTTGCAACTCCCATGTGAACACATCCCCCCTGTGCAATATACCGAAGGGAGGGAGGGAAGTCAACATTTCAGAGCTTCCCAAGAGTGGATCTGGGAGCCAAGTAGTTCTGGTTGGCTCAGAAATTGCCGGCCTGTCCCTACACTGTCTAGGCCCCGTTCGGTCTGCTGGCCAAGGGCAGCTCTTCATCCCCTCGGCCCGGCTGAGGATACAGCCGAGCGCAACGTGCGGCGACCTTGTCTGCACTGTGCATCTGCAAGCACGCAGCCAGCGAGAGTCCCTGGGATGCGGCAGGGCCCTGCCAGCAGATCAGAGGCTGTGCTGCCGGGCTGGCAGGTTGATTTGATGTATGAAGACAGCATCTCTAATTCTGATACTTGGCCCTGCTATTACACTTCACACCTTCGGCAGGGCAGCAATTAACTTAGTTACTGAGGGAGGAAAGTACTCAGCACTACACGTCACCCTTTGATGGGTCCCTGGGGTGAGTATTTTGGGGTCCCAGCCCATGGGCTGGCTCCTAGACGGTAGAGCTCTGCTCTGTTCTTTCCCGTTCCTGGTGCTTGGCATGTTACTAAGGAGACATGGCCGGCGGCACCTTCCATGTGCCGTTCTCTCCCTCCGAAGCAAATGACTGTCTAGCAGGTGCAAGGGGGTTGGGCCGAAGGCGAGCAGCCTGGCCCCGCTCTGGAGGAAGGCGGGGGGAAGCCAGACCAGGAGCTGGCACCTGGCTGGGGAGGGCACCGGTTTGCAATACAGGGGGGTGATCTCCTCGCACAGACACGCTAGGGGGCAGATGGAGACATCGATCCCGAGGCCAGAAGGCAGCGTTGGATCCTCCTGTCTGACCTGCACAGCCCAGGGAGGGGGTGTGGGCATTTCCTGGGATGGAGGAGCCAACGAGGCAGCGGAGTCTCTGCCCCAGGAAGCCCAAATAAGCAGCCATGAGTGCCCCTTGGGGCCAGCAGCCATGCCACACGCAGTGCCGCAGCTGGCAGGTGGGAACCTGCGCAGTGAGGGAGGGCCATTCTCGGCCTATTCTTCAGCACCTGCCGCTCTGGAGCGGTCTGTCGTGCCTGGAAGCCTGCCCCTCCGTCAGCACCTCGCTTCTCCGCCAGCCCGGGCCGGGGAGGGGAAGCGAAGGTGTTGGCAGATGGAGCCCACTCAGGCTTCTCCGCTCAGACTTGAACCTGAGCCCTCCCCACTCCGAGGTGCGAAGGCGACTATCACTTAAGGTCTCAGCGACACCTCTGGGGCCAGGCAGGGAGCCCCGCGCTCCAGCGCCAGACGCCCGCTCATGGGCAGAGAGGAAGCAGGCAGCCGGCTGGGAAAAGGGGAGCACACAGACCGCTTGTTGGGGCTGCTACCTCTGGGCAACCGCCCCGATCCCGGAGGCTCTGAGCATCCCCAGCTCCTTGCGTCATCCCTCGCTGGCTCTTGGACTGCTCAGCATGGTTGCTTGCGTGTCAGCTGTCCACAACCAGCTGTTGGGGAGACCTTCTCCCCTCCCCACCCCCAGACAGACTGACCCTGCACGAACAGGAGGGGACAATTGCAAGCTATGTCTGTGCTGGACCAAGGAGAGTACAGCCCCCCCCCCACACACCTGGAGTGCTACCTGCCTGCCTCCAGCTAGCATAGCTCAAACCACCCTCCCCATAGCACAGTCCTCTGCTCCGCGCAGAGTCTATGGGGAGGTGGGGGGCAGCACCACCAATGCCACCCCCAAAGGCCAATCCCTGGAACCCTTTCAGGGCCGGGAGCATCTGACGGTCACATCTCAGGGATGGGATCCGCTCGGCTCTCTCCTCTCCCTGCCACTGTCCCTCTAGGTCCCCTTCCTCCATCCAGTCCTTTCCTGGCGCTCACCAGACTCGGGGGCCCTGGCGAAGCCTAGGCCCCCCACTTCTGCCTCAGCATGCTGGGCGCTCAGCATAACCCCCCCATCTCGCTCTGAGGAGGCTGGATTTGGGGGGAAGGGGGAATCAATGTTCTGATCAGCCTCGCTGCTCAGTACACACCCCCCGAGCAACACTTGGAGACGTTCACCCCCGTCCGCATCTTTCCCACGACGTGCACCCCCGAATCCCATCGCTCATCGGCCCTCAGAGCTCCCTTCTCCACTTGACAAATGGTCGTTTGCAGAAGGGCTTGTGCAAAGCAGGGCTCTGGTGCCTCTGCTAGCACTCAGCCCACTTTCAAGTGGTCTGTTCAGTCCCCCGGCCCGGCCCGCACATGTTTGTGACTGTACAGCCGCATTCATTAGGTGAACATCTGCTTCCACCAGGCCCCCGTGCTACCCGGCCCGCGCATATTGGGGCCGCTTGTTTGCTTTTTATTTCCCCCGCTGTTTGTTTTTTCCCCCCGCTAATGAGCCTTTAATGTGCGAGCGGCCGGGCGTGCTCTCGGGGCACTTGTCTGGGATCCTCTGTACAGGTTTCATTTATGTTTGTTTGTTTGTTTGTTAAAAATAGGAGATGAAAGGCTGGGGGAGTGGGGGGGAAGGAGCCAATGGAGTTGCACTGATGGGATAAGCAGCCAGCAGAGCGGGAGGGGGCCTGGACCCACTCTGCTTGGGATTTACTCGGGGGGGGGGGGTCCCCAGCCGGTCTGCTGCACCGCCAGGGTTAGACCCCGGACCCGACTCGAGGCCCTGCTGCTTCCACTAGCCAATGCTCGTTTCTTCAGGTGCGTATTGGGGGCTCACTGGCCATCACAAGAACATGGTCACTGCACAAGCTGGGCTCAGCCACGCAGCTCCCAGCCTCTGGTGCTGGGGAACAGCATCCCGCCCCCAGTGAACCCCGGCCTGGTATAGCCAGACAGAGCCCTGGGGACTGCTCTGTCGGGGCAAAGGGATCAGTGAGCAGCCTTCCTCTCCCTGGCCCCCAACCCCGAGTCAGCCCCTAGCTCGGTGGACTGGGCTGAAGGGGTGATGCTACTGTCATCCCGAGCCCTGCTCTAACCCTCAATTCCTGGGCACTAGAGACCAGCCAAGCCGCTTGCCTGCTTCGCGAGGGATGGCTGCCTCCGAAGTGAGTATTTCTACATCGCCCCATCACTAGGAAGTTCCCCTCTCTCTTCCTTCCCCCCCCCCCCCCGCTGGGGAAATCCCTCCATTAATTACAGCTTTCGGGGACAGGTAGGAAAGGAATGCAAGTAGAAGTCACTAAGAACGTCCAGACTGGTTCAGACCAATGGTCCGTCTAGCCCAGGATCCTGTCTCTGATAGCCATCAGTTCCAGGTGCTTCACGAGGAATGAACAGAACAAGCAATTATCGAGTGACCCATCCTGTCGCCCATTCCCAGCTTCCAGCAGTTGGAGGTTTAGGAACAACCAGCGCGTGGCCATCTTGGCTAATAACCATTGAGGGACCTGTCCTCCATGAACTTATCTAATTCTTTTTTGAGCCCAGTTATACGTTTGGCCTTCACAAAATCCCCTGGCAAGGAGTTCCACAGGTTAACTGTCCGTTGTGGGAAGAAATACTTCTTTACGTTAGCTTTAAACCTGCTGCCTATTAATTTCATTAGGTGACCCCTGGCCCGTGTGCTGAGGAAACACAAAGTCACAGCGATGAGTTTTGCTGTATTTAGTTCTGCAGGTTAATGAGCAAGAGGTCCAGGGCCCATGTGCCCAGGAAGGAGGAATCGACAACACAGTTTCCTGCATTCTAAGAAATGCGATTTAAATTCAAGTATCAGAGGGGTAACCATGTTAGTCTGGATCTGTAAAAGCAGCAAAGAATCCTGTGGCACCTTATAGACTAACAGACATTTTGGAGCACGAGCTTTGCTGATTTAAATTCAGAAACCAAACTTCCCTCTCCAGAACTGGCACCTAGCCCGTTTATAGAACTGGTACATTACTATTGCATGGTGCACCAGATCTCAAGGGAAACAGTTCCCTCCCTGAAGCCAGGCTACAGCAAAGCCTGTACCTAATCCAGTATAACATTTCACCCGCCCTGTTCCGCACAGTGAAGATGTTTCAGGAAGCTCCTGGCCTGGGGCAATTCAGTAAGACAGACAAGGCCTCTGTGGATGAGAGCACGCACGAATGCACACCTGATTGTGCTGTGCGAACGCAAGGAAGGAAAGGTAATGCGGACTCTGAGCCCAGCCTACAAAATCACAAGCCTCTCATTCATCTAGCAGACGTGCCTGTCTCCTGGCCTGACTCAAGCTGTAAAAGGTTAAAATGCCCCCTAATTTTTATCCCCCTGCATTAGCTCTTGCACAAACTGCTCCTGCTTTCTCCCAGGGCTACTCTACCCTGGCAATTTATACCGGCACAGCTACCACACCCAAAAGATACGGCTATGCCAACCTAACCTGATGGAGACAGTGATAGGTCAGCAGATGAATTCTTCCATCAACCCAGTGCCCATGGGGGAGCTGGATTACTGACAGTGATGGGAGAACCCCTCCCATCGCTTTGGGGAATGTCTACACTGCAGCGGCGCCAGTGACTTTCACAAGCCATTCTCCTCTTCCCTTACACTCAATCAGGGACCAGAAACCATACCTGTTGGCCAACGTGGCCAATCACGCGGCAGTAGAAATGAATGGCAGCAAGTTCATATGGTGGCCACGGTTTGCCAGCAGCTCGTCTGCCGACATGTTTGAGCAGCAGGAACAAGTTCAAGAAAATCAAATGCAGTTAACGAAAAATTCACGAACAAGACGCACGTGCCACATTCATCAGATAAACAGATTGCTGCAACCATTCAACCAGTTTCCCAGAGCCTTCTGCAATACACCTGCTCTGTAAATCTTTTGGACAAACTGTTCTAGAGACAGTCAGTTCAATTAAAAAAAAAAAAAAAAGGAAAAAAACCTAAATGAAAGAAACCGTTAAGGTTGTGAAGCCAAGCACTCAAAAGTGAGGAAATGGCAGAGTTAAAGCTGCCCACGGAGCCTTAACTCTGCCCCCTTGTGCATGTGCAGTATGATACAGTTGGGAATTACATCACCACCCACTGTTTCCCCTTGCAGGGCTCCTGCTTCATTCGGGGCACTGGATGGGCATTGCTCAGCGAACGAGGCCGCAGCCAGTCTGATGTTCAGGGTGTGATCTCATCCTGCACATCACCCCAACCCAGCACTACACAAGGACCCTTTTCCTTTTGTTATAGGCCACCGTAGCATCTGAGCACGTCCCAGACAATGAGGCATTTCTCTTTGCAACATTCCTGAGAGGTCAGGAAGTCCTGTCCTTACTTTGTAGGTGGAGAACTGAGGCAACCGCACACTACGTGACTTAAGGGCCAACAGGCAGTCTAGAGCAGAGACAGGACCTGAACCCATCACTCCTAGGTCCCAGGCCATCCCTTCCTGTGCTCCTGTCTCATTCACTACCCAACTTCCGCAGTTTATCTAGCCTGTAGCTCTCTATAGTGACCATCACTGGACTTTCTAAAGGACAGATTTTCAAAGGTATTCAGAGCCTAAAGACGCATGTAAAGACTTGTGAAGAATCCCCATATGCACTTATTTGCATCTTTGGGCCCGGAACACCTTTACAAATCTGGCCCAAGTGCTTAAGAAGGCAGGGCTGCTGTGAACCTCTGCCCAGTTCACTACACCACTCTGCAGAACGGTCTCCCAAGGGAAGTGCTGGAAACCCAAGCACTTGGGCAATTTAAAGTCTTTGGCCTGGACAAGATACTTTCAGGAAGAACCCTGAGCTGGCCCTAGGGGAAATGGACTAGGTGAGGTCCAATCAGCTCACTTTTTTCCTGATTTAGTGGATATTGCGCAAAAGAATATTCTGACTCCTTTGCTCCTAGAATGGGTCTGAGACATCTAATGGGAACACGGTGCTAGTGCTCTGGGGCTTGGGGAATGCATCTAAGAATTATTAAGGCCAGACAGGATCAACAGCCACAGGCATTTTGTTCAGACATTGACGTTAGATAACCCCTGATGCATTTCCATTAGTTTAGATCCTTTGGACAAACAAAGATTTTTATTACATTATTTTTAAAATATTCCAGTGGGATTTTGTTTTGTTTTTAACTCTTCCCTTGTGTTGGAACACTGAATACAACAGCATTACTAGGTCACAAGAACCAGCAACTGGTTCTTGTGAACCAGTTGGGTGAAATACAGAAAAGCAAACAGTAGCAAGGATGAAAAGTAAGTTAGAGAATTCAAAATGGAAGATCGGACATACCTAAGGGTACAATCCAGCCTTGTTAAAATCAAGGGGAGTTAGATTGGGCCCAAAGGCAGAGTTAATCCATCGTGAAGCGAAAGCTTCCTTCACTCTTCCAAGGAGTGATAATTATTTTCTGTAACTGTAACGTTGGGATTTTCAGAAGATCTTCTAACCCACTGTAGCCGAAAACAAGCAAACATCTACCTCTCTGCACTCGGTTCAGCTGCTTTAGGTCTTTGCCAGGTGTTTCTTTGGGACAAATTTAGCCCAGCTCTTGGTCTTAATGCTACAAGCAATATTCCACTCACTGGTTCCGATTTTTAGATTAGTTTGATTTGTCGGCATCTACAGCCCCTGTATGTTCATTTTCTACAAATATTCGGCATACCAAATTTGTTGGTAGGAGTGTTCAGGGAAACAGTTAATTGTATGCAAAACAGAGTGTGTGTGTCCCAAAACCAAATATTTGAATGTACAGAACAAATATTCCCTCTGGAAATCAGATTCTATGAATGATGCTCATCCACCAACCAAGGATGAAAAGTGATTCCATGTAACCTATGTCCAATCAATGGATTTCAAATACCAAAACACTTGCAACCAACCAACTGCGAATGATCTACAGAATAAATAAATTATTTCAGTGCGAGTGATCTGGATGTTTGAACACATTAGTTCAAGAAAGTCATAAGCCTGCCCTCCAGTAATGGCCAACAGGGAAAGGAAGTAAAATTCGCCTCATAAAATTACGCACAGTGTAGCCTTTGCCCAATTCTAGTTAGCACACTTGGAGAGAGCACCAAATCTGCCAAGTGACCTGCAGAGGAGAGCAACAGGGGCTGCAGAGAACCAGGGGAAATACAGGCTGAAGAAATGCCAAGGAGAGGCAGGGCGTAGACAGACAATGAAGGGATATACACCAGCGAGCCACACCCCTCCTGCACCCAGATTACTCTCACTGTATCTTTGCAGCGTTAGCCCAATGTTACTTTTTTCATGTACCTGAGGCCTGTAGGCCCAGCAGGGAACTCATGGGATTAGGAGTCTATGGAAGCGTCTCTATCTTAAATGGGCCACAGTAAGGAGAAGTGTTCCAAGGTGCGGGGACTAACAAAGGGAAGGAACACACTGAGGTTGCAGAGACCATTTCAGCAAGGTTCCCAGAGCCAGCTGGAGGGAGGCAGACTTTTGGATACAACAGGCAGTAGGGGGGCAGTGACAGCAGAGGTGGAGGGGATGGGGAAGGAGTTTTGCCCTCTTTTCTTCTGCTTTCTCTGAATTGGCCCACACACACTTTAAATGGTCCAATAAAAAGATACAATTTCTTTACCTTGCCTGCTCTGGGACCCTGTGAATTTTTGTTGTCCGAGTTCCCGTAAGGTTAAGTTCAGAGGATAAACTGACATGCTGGGCTATGGGAAAAAGCCAGTTTCTTCAAATAAAGCCACGACGGTGCAAAAGGGACCCCGCTGGGACTTTTATTTGGGAAAACAAACAGAAGTGGCACCAAGCCCTTCTGCTTTACGGACCAATTTAACTATAAAACCAATGTTCTCCCTCTCGGGGGCGAGGAAGGAGAGGGACGGGGACATGACAATAGCCTGAAACCTTGAGGGGAAAAGGACAAAAAAAGCTGTCTGTCCCCTTGTCTTTCTTGTCCCTGGCTCCTTTTCTTAGCACACGTGTGTTCTTGTAAAAACGATTAGATTGCAATTTGTATAACACGGTGACCCCCAAATTCAGACATTTAACCCCTTTTCTCTCCAAAGAATGTCAGGAATGTCTCTTGGTCTTTCTCTCCAGCGGGAGGAGTGGGGGGGAATTCTCTCAAACTGTGATTTCTGGGCAAAGAGGGAAAAAAGCCAGGGGAGGAAGAGAGGCAGGGAATTCTCAGAGCCTCTTGCACCACTTGTGTGGGAATAAGCAACTGTAGGGCTCCTTTCTGGACAGAGCTCTGGAGGTCTTCTTTAGTGGGCAGACAAAAAAATGGAGACTCCCAATCAAAACAAAGCCATCTGTTTAAATGAGCGAGTGCTAACCAGCGGCAGAGGGGGTTCCTCATTCACGGGTTTCCATTCTTCTCCCCGGCTTCTGTTGATTCTCTCTCAACCCAGGGAAAAATAAAGATTGCTCGGGCTCCTGGGGATGAAACTGATCAATGCACTAGGCACTTTCACCCCCACACACGCACTTTTGGCTTGTTTCAGGTGTTGTCATGTTGTCATCAATAGGTTTGAGTGGGAGTGAAAGGGACAGTTTGTGCTCTAGGACACACAAATAAAAGGGCAGAAGTTGGCCCCATGTTTGTTTGGAATAAGAAGTGGCTGAAGCTGCAGTGAGAACCTTGGACTAAAAAACTTCACCTTGTGCTAGTGGGGAAGATGCACGGAGAGCCGCAGCTCAACACTGGTAAGGGAGGAGCCTATAAAACTGCAGCCAGGGCCCAGAGAGGTGATGTTAAAATCACCATCAACAGAGAACAAAAAAGCCCAGATCTGGTTTTGGAGATTTTATACAGACTCCAGGAAAAGATATCACACGTTCAGACAAGACTCAGACCTTTGGATACAGCTAATGGGGACATCGCAAGAAGCTGCCATCCAAGAGACATGGGATCTGATAGCTGGCCCATCAAACCTAGCATCCTGCCTCTGACAATGACCAATGCCTGGATGCCTCAGAGGAAGGCAAGAAACACTCAGGTAATGCCTTTGGGTTACCTGGGGAACTGGAAGGGTTTCTTCCTTCCTCAAATTCCTTCCTGATCTCTCAGGCAATCAGTTTGTGCCTGAAGCCAGAAGATCCATCTTCATTCCTAGAAGCATCCGTCTATCTTCCTTTTAACTAGAACTAAAACCTGGATCCGATCTCTCCATCCAGCTGCATAATGTGTCCTCTTTATTAGGACTATTTGTATTGCAGTAACCTTGGAAGGTCCGAACAAGACGAGAGCCCTGCCACACAGAGTGTTGTACAAAGCACCCAGACAGAGGCCCTGCCTCCGAGAGCTTACAGCCTGAACAGACAGGACACAGGGAAGGGAACGGAGGTGACATGACCTACACAAGGTCACAGAGCAGGTCCAGGGGTCAGCTGGGAGAGGAACCCCCACTCCACTACCCCCATTTATTTAGAGTTCTGGGGACAATTTCAGTTCCCCAAATAATCCAAAGGGGACACAACACGGCATTAGAATCTGGGACTCTACTGAAGTACCAGCTCTGTATAGACAAACCTCCATGCTGGCACTGCATAAGCCCAGCCAATAACAAATCAGCATAACCAAGGTACTGTAGGAGGCTGGGTGAATTCTCAGTCCCTGCCTCCAGAGCCCTAAAAGGTGGCATCCACGCCAGATGTTTACCATCCTACAATATCATTCCCGCCTCTTGGCAACCTCTCCCCATTTTTGACTATCAAGAGGGAGCCGACTTAAGCGGCATACTCTGGTGGGAGTTTCTACCAGCGACCTCTCTCCCCATTTGGGATGTACTACATCAAAATTACTTAACTGGTTTGCTCTCCTTCCTCCCCTGCCCCATCCTAAAATCCTGGAGGATTCCCTAGGGTTTGTTTAAACTCTCCAAGCTGTAAGGTTTCGCTTTCTGCAGGACTTTGGTGGAATTTAACAGAAGACACAGATCTAAAACTTCCGTGGTGTACCAAAGCCTATTCCTCGACAAAACTCTCTCTGTGAAGAGTCAGAAATACAGCTTATAACTCGGATCTGATCCTGCAAACCCTTATTCTCCCGAGTCCCCCTACACACTCAACTGGTCCCAGTGAATTAGTGGGGCTACGCCGAGTACAGTCTTGCATGATTGGGCACGAGACTTAGAAAGACTGGATTTAAAATAACTAGAGTGTCTGTCCTCAATCAGATCAGGAGTATTTGTGGCACCTTAGAGACTAACAAATTTATCCAGAAAGGTGAAGACACAAACATAAAGACGCACCAGCCCTGCTGCCAGCTGCTCTGGTGGTGTTGGTCTTTACGTTAAAAGCTACAAATGTAGATAGGATTAATATGGTTTTGAGGCAGAAGAGGCCTGTTAGTGCATCCACTCCACGCCCCTGCAAGAGCTGGGGGGACCTGGCTCACATTACCTGAACAGATACTAAAGTGGATCAGTCAACGGGCCAAGCAGCAGCAAATTCAGCAAGCTGCAGGTGCAGCTCCTTCAGGTGGCACGTCCTGCATGGCCGCTCCTGCTTTGTTTTCATAGCACTGTGGCCTGATCCTGGACACATACAGAGGTGTATTACTGACGCTGCAAGACCCTTCCCCCGCCCTCTCGGCAGCGTGCCCAGTACACACACCTGGAACTCCCCTCTCCCCTATTCCCAGCAGCTTTTTTGAAGCCCCGCACCTTTCACCTGGCTTTGTGCACAGCGCTAGCTTCCCACTGACATCAAAGGGGCCCTGCCTGGAACACCTGAAGAGGAGGCAGGAGGCCTGACTGGGTCAAGAAATGCAGCTCTGCATCTTCCGCTTGGTGCACCCTCTCCCTCGCTCTTTTTCATCCCTTTGAAAAGATGGCAGAGATAAATGGAGAACAAAAAGGCTGCAGCCTTCGTCCACACCACCCCTACCACTTAAGGGGGAAGGGACCTTTCCGAAAAAAACCCCAACCCACATGTGCTCATACACAATGGCTCAAAAGGCCGGGCAGCACCAGCCCACTTTGTACTGCTAACAAGGGAAACCTAATTACAGGAAGAAGGCGAAGAGGGACAGATAAAAGGGATACAAAATTTCAACATCTGTTGCCATAAAGGGATAAGAAGTGGGGAAACGCAAAGTGTCAGTTTGGTGTCAGAGACAGCGTAAAGCCAATTTCAAAGGGCTTGGGGGACGGAGGGACCCAAAAGAGAAATTAGAGGGTTCTCTAAAAAAGAAAAGAAAAGAAAACAAGCTGCCACAAACACTTTCAAAGGAAAGAGTTGGGAGATTTCAAAGGAAGAGAGAAGCCGCGGCTGTTTAACCTTAGCACAGTTAACATGCCTTCTCCTGTGTCTCCGGGCCCATGTACGTCTGGGGGAGTAGCACGCTGCAGGTTTACGAAAGGACAGCGTGGTGCTTTGCATATTCCAAGCGTTCAGGACACAGGGACAGCCATACTGGATCAGAATAATGGTCCATCCGGAACCAGCTGCTCCCCAGGCCGGTGCAGAGACCCCAGAATGGACAGATCTGGGATAACCTGCCCAAGGGGTTAGCTGATGGCTATGCCTGAAGGCAGGCAGGGTTTCTGTTCTAAAAAGCAGCCTCACAATTCCAGAGGGAGTAGGTGTAATTAGGCCGGCCATGACCCGGGGGCTCCTTGCTGAGCAGGGATACTGAACTCAGTGCGGTTCCAGACAGACAAGCAGTCCCGGGCCACGTCCCAAGGAGTTAAGAATCTACACCAAGTGCTCTGGGAGACTCCAAGGAAGGTTCCATCCCACACCACCTTTCCCTTCAAATGGGCTGGGGAGAGTACCTTTACTGAGCCCTGTTAGCGCCAGTCGAAAAAACAAGTTTTCGGGAAGGGTTTAACATGAAGCGGGCATGGGCAGCTGGCATAGAGAGGGAGCACCTAGTACATGGTGCAACATGGACACAGGTGAGTAGGATCACACCCCATAATGGGCAGAGAAAGGTGCCTTGCTAAAGAGAAGTCAGAGGGAATCAGCGGGACAGCGGAGGTTAGAAGTCAGGATGCTGGATGCTGGCCCTAGCCCACCTCCCGAGGCAGAACTTCAGAATTACCCATGCTAACGATGGGAAGGCCTGGGGCATGTAGTCCCGGCGAAGGCAGGCCTGTTCCCTAGCGCAGATTCTTTGCCCTCACTTTTGGCCACACCACGAGATGCACCGTAACAGCATTTCTTGTAAGGACAGTGCTGTAGCATCCCCAGTGCACTCTGACCTAGCAGAGTGGAGCGACCCGCCAGGATTTCCATCCAAGAACTTCCTGGGGTAATTCCGATCCTCCCATATCTGCGAAGGTGAGCTTGCAGGGCACTAAGAGCCTCCCCAAACACCTTTGCGACCGAAATGGCAATAGTGTCAAGCTGAAGCAACAGGGTGACTTCCAGTCACTACAGCACAAGGCATTAAGATGCCACGATATGTCCCAGGGCACAGAGTCTAAGGGATCGCCTCAAAATACTCATTCGGGAACAACAGGTCTTATTCACACCAGGCGAAAGGACCAGCTGTGTGCCTGCAGCTGGAATGTCAGCCAGCAGTCAATGACTGGGCATTACAGGGTCATCCCACTGCCTTTGACTCAGTTCTTCAAATTGCCTGTGCTGCTCTGGTCCGATGCCACCAGCTGAACACGCCTCTCCTCCCCCAACAAATATCTTCACCCCAAACTCCAGCCAACCCTGTGCAAGGCTCAGAAGGAGTTTCCAGGTGAAGACATTGTCCTCGTCCCCATCCCTCACTGCGATGCAACAGGCCACCCCAGAGAACAGAAAATGGTCTAACACCTTCATGCCAAGAACGACAGCTACAAGTATCAGCCAAGGATTTATCCAGTCTGGAACTAAGAAGATCAGGATTCTCCAGTTATTTAGCTTTAAATCTTTTGTAGCAAGTTCCAACTCTCAGCTGTGGAGAATTCAAGAGACCACCCACCCCAAGGGAACTGGAATTCTAAGGAGATCACCACAGCTTAGTGTCGGGTGTTGGACAACAGGAGCACTGACATGACAGCTGGGGACTGATCCACGCTCCGAGTTCCTGGGGGTTTCACTGTGAGAGGCAGAGGCAGGTGAAGACCTGCTCTCAGACACACACATGCAGCTCCCACCAGCCTATCAGGAGGAGCAGCATGGCCATCCCAGGTCAGAAAACAGCCCGGGGCGCATGCAGAGAGGCAGTCAGTGATGACTGTATTCCCACTCCGCCTGACTGATGGTAGCAGAAACACTCTGCACGGGTGCTGCCTTTCAACCCTCACCAATAGCTCTGAGCAGTTACATTTGCAAAGGACATGCCAGCTCGAGAGGCTCTGCTATTTCTAGAGATCCAGGACTTAGTTCCCATGGGTGGTCTCTGGCTTCCTGAGCCAGCCAGGGCTGGTCATGCTGCGGAGACAGTGTGCACAGACCCTGTAGGAGCAGCCCATAGTGCTTTCCTATGGACACTGCTGCTGGTCAGCATAGGAGTGACGCCAACGGGCTCAGAAAAGGTGTCCCAAGTAGTGGCCCTTCGCTGGGAAGAGGGACATTATACGGAGAGGTTGAGAACTGCTGGGATTGAGGTAGTCCATCCCGCCCCGCCACCCACGGAGCTGCTTTGCTTTCCACCCGAGCCACACATTTCACCAGCAGCCACTTGCTTTTCCACTGAAGTGAGCTCTCCATCCAGAAGCGTGTGTCAGTGCATCCTTGCAGGACCCCGGCCCACCATGGGGATCTCCTGCAGCTTCACAGACAGGGCCCAGGGTTGCACTCCAGCTGGCACAGGTGAAGAGGGAAGAATCGGCCTGATGAGTTAGGCCCATTGGCTTGGCCGTCCCAGCTTTTTGATCTGCCTGTCAATCAGGCTTTGGCCTTATTGAAAGATCAAACTCCTTCATGCCTGCTTGTTACCTTAATCCTGTTTTCTGCACAGCTTTATTATCTGTTTGGGCTTCTCTGGGACAGGCTGTTAGATCGACCAACCCTGGAGCCTGTCCCTTCGCTCCTGGCAGATGCTTTCATTCGAGAGCAGCCAGGAGTTCAAGAGCACCAGAGGCCCCAGCACGAGCCAGGGTCTCAGAGCCTGCCTATTCACCCAAAGGGCACCCATCACCTCAACATCTACGCACCAGTCTGGAACCGAACAGCTCACCACCCAGTTCACCAAAAGAGCATGTGCCAGGGTTAACTCCGGACAGCATCAATTATGACAGGTCCTTTGTTTTTCTTTAAAGATATAACAACACTGAAAAACTTAAATCAACTACAACTATAGAATAGTAGCGTATACAGCCAGCTCTGACAGACAGCACTTGTAAATAAAAGGGAGAACAGCTTCTCTCTCAGCCTTCAAACCTAACCCCCTAGCTCTGCCAGTGCGCCTCAGTCCTGACACACACCCCACCAATTTCTCCAGCCTCAATCCTAATCCACAGCCCCTCTGACATTTCAGTCCTGGACTACTGTCCCCCCAACCTTAGCTTGGCCAGCACCCCTCAATCCTGATGTGCATGGCCTCCCTCCCTGCTATTCCAGGCCTAAGCGGAGCACACTCATCATGTACAGCTGTGCTGTGCTATTGTGATCTTGTCGTACATGTGCTGTTCACTCCTCAGTACACAGAGACGCCCAGGCTGTCAACCTCAAATCTCCCTTCGGCAGAGTTCAGGTGCAGGACTGGAACCCAACCTGTGCGGAGTCCTAAGGCCAGGGCTTTCCCAGACTGCATTACACTCTTACAGTCGCCATGCAGAGACCCAGACCATTAGCCTCTGCCACGTATTAAGACTGAAGGAAAAGACACATTTAGGTGATCACATGAAATTACCAAGTCACTATTCAACCCTTCACCATAGTGAACTACAAGCAGAAACTGCTAAGCAGAACTAGACCTCCAGACTTCCCTGTGCCCAGCTCCTGGCATCTCAACAGCAGAGAAATGTTGGCAAATTGGAAAGAATTCAGATAAATGTAACTAAAATAACTCAACTGCTTGAAAGGGCGATTTAGCTGGAGAGAGACACTATAGAACACGTATCTTGACCAAAAAGCAACCAAAGAGGAGGAGTGATAGGAGATGTACAAGTACTTTCAAGAGGCAATACAGACACCACTGAGGAGAAGCTAGTTCCTGTGGCATAAGCTGGTAAAACAAGGACCGCTGGGATGAAACTGAGCAAAGAAAGATGTCGGCTGGATATCAAGGAACAGTTCCCACCAGTGAGATCTATTTGGCTCGGAGACAATCTCCCAGAGGAAAGGGGAGAAGCCCCATTTCTTGCGGTGTTTACATGGGACTAGGCAAAGTGATGGAGAACAGGCAGCAGGGAACACTCAGCATGGCAGGGGTGCTGGCCATGGTGACCATTTCCATCTCCGTCCACTATGGGCTATTCCAAAGGTGGAAACTGAAGAACTGGATCATACCCCAGGTCCACCCAGGCCAGTATCCTGTTTCTGACAGTGGCCACCACCAGATGTTCCTGGGGAAGGTGCAAGAAACCCACAGCAGCAGATAGAATAATCTGCCCCCCAAGTCTCATCCTGCTCTCTAACAGTTAGAGATTGACTTAAGCCCTTAAAAGAGGCTTTAATACTCCTTTCTAAATGTGTTATAATTAATTATACCTGGATAGTCTTGATATTCATATGAATGCGCAATCCTTTCTTGAATCTTGTTACATTCTTGGCCTCAATTACTTCCTGTAGCAATGAGTTCCACAGGCTAATTGCATGCCTACAAATTGTTTCCTTTTATGGCTTTTGAATTTCCCACCTTTTAATTTCACTGAATATCCCCCCTTGTTCTTGAACGAGCTAAATAAACTATGTCAACTGGTTCTTTATCTGCTCAAGAAAAAAATTGCAGCCAGTCTATTCTTTGTACTAAAACAAGACAGGATAGGAAATCCCTTTCACTGGAATGTTGGAGTACATACATGCTGAATCCCTGGCACCGGGGAAGAAGGGGACTTTCAGGGCCAAAGAAGTTGCATATTAACACCTGAACCCAAGTACAGTAAAAGAGTTTCACATCATCTCTGCTGAACTGTGTTCTGTGGAACAAAATCTGAGGGTATTTCCTACTCTCTGTACAATATCCATATCTCTCTCTTTATCTTCAGAAGCTGGAAGAATATACAGGAGTTGTATAAGAGCAAGGGGCTTCTGAAATGTTCAATTCACTAAACACACTGCCCTCTGGGATATGGCTAGGGAAAAGGTTCTTGGTCATGGTTAAGTAGACACACAGTTTGAAGCTCACAAGGGACAAAGGTGGAAGAAGCTTTTTAGCTCACCCAACCCATTTTGCTGATACAGAATTATTCACAATTACTGGTTGTCTAGTGCTTTGTCCAGTCATTTTAAGAGTCCCATGTCTCAGTTCCTGACTGAGATCTCAGGGTGTGGAATACTTTCCACAGGGAAGTTTTTTAGATGTCCAACTCCCTGTCTCTGACATCAATCCCCTCCCTCCCTTCTCCCGCATCCCAATTATTACCACACTCCCACTCTTGGCCTCTTCTCTGCACACTCCCTCTTGGCTCGGGGTCCTTCTTTCAAGCTGAGTTGCCTCATGTCTACCCTGAAACTCTCACCCTCCCCCCTTATTCTGAGGAACTGAAAGTCACTTTTCTTGAGATTTCACCATTACACCTTCCTTTGCCCCATGGCTGACAAATGATTAAGTTGGCAAACTGCAGACGACAGTCAGGTTATAGGCAGCCCTAGCTGTGCATTTCTCCTCCCGCCCTCCAAAAATGAAACATGCACAGTAAGGTCTGGCCACATGCTTACCTCTCTAAGTCCCAGATTCTCAGAGGAGACGTGTGTCCACAGCAAGCTGTCCCAGTCACAAAGGAACTGTCAAAAAAAAACAAAACAAAAACAAAAACCCAGCATCAGCCATCTCCCCTTGGAGCGTGAAGAAGAGCTGTGCTACGGAAAACATTTCTAATTCAGGGCAAGAAACAGCAGAGACACCAAGAACGCTGTTATTCTGTTTGTGCCTAGGGGCCCCAGCTGTGTGCTAGGTGCAGGTACAAACACAGGAGCTCGCAATCTAAGCGTAAGACAAGACAGAACAGATGGACACAGAGACCAATAGGGGAATACAAGAAACCAACGAGAAAACATTGGTCAGCGTGACAGGGAGCGGTCTCAGCACACCAGGAGACTAACCACTGTCACGCTTTTTAGAAGCATCATGGCCAAGGAGTGTTGGGAGGAAGGATCTGAAGGAGGAGAATGGCTGATGCTGAGGAGGTCTACCCCGGATCCTCACGAGTTGGCCAAGACACACAACACTGTGGAGGAACGCAGGACTGGAATAGCAGAGAATGCTTCAGGTCAGGATTTAGGAACGTTGGCAGAGCTGTGTGGGGATCCTGGACTGGAAGAGCTGGAGCGCTGTAAGTTATAACATACGTGGGAAAGTGCCTCCTCAACAATGCCACTAGCACAGGACTCCACATAACTGTGTATAAACCCTGCATAAACCCCACGGTTACTTTCTGGTCATGCGTGGAATCAGCCAGCAAAAAATGTGCAGCACTTTCATAGCAGCGACAGGCCAGACGCCTGTTAGAAACACCCACCACTATAACAGATTGGACTCTCTTGCCGTATAACTTGGCTTCATTTCCACATTCCTACAATGTTAGTTCAAAAATCCCATGTGATGAATACAGACCCGCTGATGTATGGTACAATGCCTGGTCTTGAATCAGTTCGATAAGGCAGGACCCAATCCCAGACCTCTAATTGCAGAAATTCAGTCACGTGTGGCAATTCTCCACGTTGCTCATTTTGTGCCAGCCTCCATCCTGAACCAGAAAATCATCAACTTACAATGAAATTTGCTATAAGTTATCTTTCAGAAGGTCTAATTTATTACAAACTACCAAGAAGATACCCCCAAAATCACAGTGATGGGCATAGCTCAAATGCAAGAAATGGAGTCACAGCTTTAAATCCAGACTGGTATCAAGCTGAGCTTTAATGCACTCTGGAGTGGCACAGGATGCTTGGCAGCTGCAAGGACAAACCGGAATAAGGACCCAGGTGACGGTGAACAGCTAAGCTTTAAAATAGCCAGGGTAATTTTTTAATAAAATCCCTTGGATTTATCACAGTTCCCACCTCGGGGAAGGTCTCGGCCTGCTTTAACTAACTAATTAATTCATCTTCAGCCTTTCGTGAGGTAGGCAAGCATTATTATCCCCATAGTGGAGAAAGGGAAACGGAGGCAAGGAGAGGGGAAAATGACTCGCCCAAGTCACCAAGCAAGTCTAGGGTAGAACTGGATTGGAATCCAGGATTCTGTCTTCTCGCTCTAAGTTTCAGCTGAAAGATCAGCCCTCCCTCGGGCATAAACTCTGGCACCCACCAACTATATTACCAGGAAGGGGTGGGGACCAGGCACCACCCACACTCCAGCCGTTACAGGAGGTGGGGGAAAGCCTCTTTAAAGTAACTGATGGTGGCCACCATGTCACTTTAACGTAGAAAAATCAGCACAGCATTTGTTTTTCAGACATGATCCAACGTGACACGCTCTTGGACCGATATGCTGAAGGCCCAGGTTCCCTGCCCCATGCCAGCCCTCACCGCCAGCTCCTTACAGAATAGCCAGGAGGGGTGTTAACAGCCTGTCAGCATTTTCATTCTAAGTACAGAGCGGCACAAAACAGAGTCACTTCAACAACTCTGCAATTGACCGCCAATTTCGTAGGCAGTATTTTGGTCGACGAAGCCTAGAACTACAAAGCTAGGTGTTGGGTTTTGTCTCTTTTTTTCCCTTTAACGTAATCCATTAATAACTAGTAAAGCCAATTACTGTGGTTAGAAACATAATAGCAGCTCGGGAACCAGTCAAGCGGGCAATTGGGTTCTTAAGATTTTTTCCTTAAAAAAAAAAAAAAGAGAGAGAAGCCCCTTGCTTTGCAGACACAGAAGGTATGCAACAAGCCTCTTTGACCGTGGCCACAGGTCCAAATTAACATGGAGGTAAATCAATAGGAAGAGAGAGGTGGGAGGAACCACAAACTCTAATCCCTGCCATTCTGACTGCCAACCAGCCTGTGGTAGGGATTAGGGTCCTCTTCTCCTTACTCCCAGTCATCCCAACTCTCTAAAGCATCATCTAAAGAGAGCTGCACACTGCTGCTCCCTGCCCGAAACCTGCAGCTTTCCCACTCCCCTGGGCCGTTCCACTCTAGTGCTCTCATACTGGATTGCAGCCGGAGGCTTTCAATGTTCAGAGAGACTTCAATACCCGCCAGCCTAGAAGAACACAACCCAGATTAACAACAGTTGCAGAAAAGTCTCAACTGCATATAGCAGCGGGATGAGATTTCCCCCGTGGGAGAGAGTGTGGTTGGGGGACTTTCATTGCAGAGATTAAAGAGATGGATCGATATGGTGTCAATGGGGCCAGTGGAGGAAGTAGACCCTTTTAATGGCTGCTAGAGGCCAAAGAGTGAATGGAGCTCATGCAGGTCTTCGGTGATGCAGAGCAAACCACTGCCCTTGCCCCACTGAACCTGGTCTACAGATAGAGGCCTTCAGGCTTGTTAGCCCAGCTCCCTTCACCAAAACTAACCATGTTCCAGGTGAAATGGCAACACTGCAGCCAATGAAATTCAATGCTGATAAATACAAAGCAATAGATATTGGGAGGAAAAGTTTAAGCTACTCAGATATCTTACAGGGTTCTAAATTAACTATCAGCTCAGGAAAGAAACCTGAGAGTCACTGAAGAGAGATGAGAATGACCAAGGGCAGGAAAAAGTCTCCTCTGAAGAGAGTGAAAAGACGGGGATTGTTACCTTACAGAGGAGACAGTAAGAGGAGACGTGATATTCTCTCTAGAAATGATACATGGGGAACCTGTGTTCTCCCTGTCATACAACACAAGAACAAGGCCAAGAGGGCATTCAATGAAATTAAACAGAGGGGAAATCCTAAACTGATCAAAGGAAATATCTTTTTCTACACAACACATAATTAGACTGTGGCATTCACTGCCCCTGGGAGCTGTTGAGGACAAGAACTGAACAAGATTCAGTAGGGATTAGACATCTTTGTGAATAATCCAGAATATCCAGCGTTATCATATTTATAAGAACTTTGCAAGGGAGATAAAGCCTTCATGTTTCAAGCCTTAAGCCCATCTCTACCTACAGAGAAGCGGTGAGACTGAACATGGGGGCAGATTACCCCACATCGGCTGACGCAGGGGGCTTAGATCTTCTCCTGGAGCACCTAGCTCTGGCCCCTATCGAAGGCGCGACACTGGGCTAGATGAATCTGGGATCTGATCCCATCTGACAATTCCTACGTTCTATTTAACACAAACCCAGCCATTCAGATGGGCTTTCTAACAGAGATGGTGCCTCTCAGGGTGTTCCTCCCTCACAGGACAGTGGAAGTGCCAGTGGGGAAGACTCTTCAGTTCCATCCGAAGTGCTCCCTCCAGAAATGCGAGATGAGTGATGCTGTCAGGCACTCGTGTTCATGTTGTGACCGCCTGGGTGGCCCCACGGTGACTACATGTCCATTTCTGCATGGGAGGGTTGGGGACATTTGTTCCCAATCATTTCACAAGCTTCACACCCCACCTGCTTTCCAAAGGCTAAAGCAAGGAGCTGCTTTAGTCTTTTGAAGATTTTTATACTTAACACAAAACACTTTGTATGGGAAGAAAATTCAGGTCCCCCCAAAAGCCCAGTCCATCTCCAGCTACAAACCCTACCTACCCTAGAGCTGGCATTTCATGGGATATCAGCCCCTCAAGTATTCTGATGCTACCTTTGGAGGAGATACAAAACACCTCACTGATTTGTGGTCATTAAAGATACAACGGCATTTTTGGCAATAGTTGGGAGTATCCTGGCTAGTGTGATGTGACTAAATTCCAGCTGCGGCGATTCTGTTCTACGTCTTTAGATTCCCCTGGCAGTTTCAACTAATCACAGTATCTCTCTTACTTCCTCTCCGAACCTGTTATGGAGCGTTGTTGTGCGCTGTTAAAATGACTGGCTAGCGGTGGCTACATTTCAGAGGTAGGGGAAACGATTCCAGCACAGACATAGTTTGCAAAGCTCTTGGGATCAGTCATGGCCACAAAGGCGGAAGACCCCTTTGCTGATCCATACCTTCTGCCCTGGCAAACTAAATGCTTGCAGGATCAGCTCCAGCTGAGCTGGACCCACAGGCTACGCAAAGACTTCAACAGCCCAAGATGAAAACCTTCTTTTAACATCCAACCCTGACACCATTTGGATCCTTCTCTTCTAACACTCCCTCATGCCCCAGGCTTATGCCCTTCCCCTGTACTGTAAACAGATTGCTTCTCCAGCCCCATTCTGCTCGAGGGATCTGGATTCCAGAATCCAGCTGACACGTGCAAGGTCCTTTTCTTTCCTTCTCCCCCTCCCTCTGGAATTGGACGTCGTTGTTCCATTTGGGAGATGGTTGTATCCAGAGAACCATCAAACCAGGAAACAAAGGAGTTATTACTCCCCAGAGCTCGGCAGCTGGGAACGGGGATGGTGAGGCAGGGAGCTGTCGGCAGAGACCAGGGAAGGGATGGGACAAACGAAAGGGGAATAAGAGGCATATGGGGAGGAAGAGAGTCCAGAGAGAAGAGCAGAGAATGCAGGAGCTGCAATGCTAACCGCATAGGTCTGTGGGTTGTGTAGCCTTTGGTTCAGCACTGACACGCTTTGGGAAGGGAGGCCACCAGAGCTGTCAAATCCTTCACCAACGTGCCCATCAATTGTATTCAGCTCTGCCCGACCCGCACTGGCATTTTAATTACTGTTGGGTAAACTAATTTGTACAAATGAAGGCAACTCTGCCTAATGGAATATGCAAGCTCTGTGACCTCTGACAGGCAATGACACAAGATACAAAGGAGGCAGAGGAAGGCTTTTTATCAGACCCTTATTACTCTCTATTACTCCAATTAGTCAAGCTCCAGTGCTCCTAATTGGGGGAAAAAATTGCAATTAAATCAATTTTTGATGGGCTGAAAGTGGGTTACCGAACCGCCCTGCCTGTGAAACACTGATATTATAGCAGCGAAGGTCAAAGTCTTTGTCAGCACCTGTGGGGCCCCCGCCTTCCCACCCCCTTCCCCCAAACCACTCGATGCTCCCCCCTACACGCAGCCTGCTAAGCCTTAGCGAATCATTAGAACATGTCACGTCTGATCGCTGCTGCCGCCACTAGCCGACTAACCTAATCAGTCCACATGATTATGGAAGGTAACTCCTAACGCATGAATATAGTGCTAAGGTCACACAAACTCGATGCAGCCCCTGCTGAAGAGCTGGGGGTGGGAATGAAGGAGGGAGGTTGGGAGAAGCAGCTGCAACAGTAACATTGTAAAAGATGGGAGGGGAGGAAAGAAGAGCCGGGGGAAATCTGCGTAGGAGATTCCAGCACTTGGAGCATGAGGCTTTTTGCACAAAAGGAAGAGATGCAGAACGGCCCGGGAGAGAGGAGGCTGCTTTCTCTTGATGTCACTCACCGACACAGCAGCCTTTAATTTTATGGATTAACTCTGGCTTTCCCGCTGCACGTGGAAGGGTGTGCAGCAGTAGCCCAAAGGTTGTGACTAGGTCAGAGGGACACCGTGGCGGGTTCTCCCAATTTCTCACACAACAGTAAGCGTTGGACTGGCTGTAGGCAGCAGCACCCATTTAGAAATCTACAACTGAATCCCATCAGCACATTTGCATGTGCAAACTGGGCTGTTATTAAAAGGCCATCCCCATGCGCTGTGCACCACTGGTGTGTTACTGTAGGGTGGGTCACGAATGCTAAGCTGAAAGTGCTAAGCACTCGTGCGTTCTCAATGTAGATCTCATTGCAGGCTTGCAGCTTAGCACTCGTGATCCACCCTACAACAACACTGGTGCATCACGTGTGTTATGACAGGCAGGGTTCTGCACACTAGTGTGATGTGGCAGGACTACTCAGGAGAGCTGGGCTGCACATGGCGCATTACTGTAGAGTTGCTGGTCGCCTGACATCAATTTATTTAAGCTGCAGTGATATCTAGGAGATCAAACTACATGATCAGGTGGTCCCTTCATGTCTTAAACGCCATGACTCCCATCTCCTCCACGGTTTAGGGCACACTTTGCATAATCAAGCACATGTTCTGGTCCCTCCAGTGGCTCTCAGTCCCCTTCCACTGCCAGTTTAAGGCCTTGGTCTAATCTTCCAAGCCACTGATACGTCAGGTCTCAGCTACAGTGGAGACTGCATCCCTAGCGATGAGTTGCAGCTCTTAGAACACTTGTGGTCCTCAGGGACAACGCAGATTGTAAAACCCCGAATGAAGGGTGTAAGAATGGAGGACAAGCCAAGGATCCAGCTGTGGAGAGCTTCCAGAGGATGCTGCACAAGTCCAGAGCCCAACCACTGCAAAGCCTTCCACTTTGACGAAGCTTTTCCTCTGTGACCAGAACAACATTCACAACCGACACTCCCCAACTTCTCCAAAGACCAACCTATTTCAATCAGAGCTTTCTAAAGTCGCCAGAGAGTGCTAAAAGATAGAGCAGCGGTTCTCAAACTGTGGATCAAGACTCTATTTTGATGAGGTCACCAGGGCAGAAAGCCCCAGGCCCGAGTCTAGCAGGGCTGAAGGTAGAGCGTCACCATTTTTTCTGGTGTGTGTGGGGGGGAGGGTCACAATTGTTTTTTTAATCCAAATGGGGTCACCGGCACAAAACATTTGAAAAACACTGCACTAGAGGCTTTGCTATTCAGAAAGTGCCCAAACGACAACAGAGAATACGTACAGTACTAGAGACAAACTGTTCAGAGAAAAGAGACTGACGCATGTGCTCTGGGGAGAAAACAACAGTTTGCAGGAAAATAAATTAAAACACTAAATTAAGGTCAATCCTGAACCCTTCTGATGGCCATCAAGCTCACAACTCTCTCCCTATAGCACTGCTAACATGCCCATCACCTTACACTCTGGATCTCAAAGTCTTCTAAGTCCCCTTATCAGTAAGGAACTAACTGAAACATTTTCAACAGAGAAATAAAGACAAAATTTAATGAACCCTTTAGCGTACAGAATGGCCAAGTTACTAAGCCAAAGGTGACGACACTGAGACAAGAGGGTATTTCCCTTATCATTCACTATGAAAGGAAGTGGATCCTTCAGGCTCTCCTCTGGTATCTGCTCAAGTCAATGGGAGTTTTTTCCCCATTAAATACAGCAGTAGGACAGCAGGTGAACAGTCCCTGAGCTGTCCTCCTGCCTCCAACAAGATGGCCTCACGGGAAGCGTGGAAAGGCACAGCAGCAAATGAAAAGAACGTGTTGGTCCTTTGGCCTTGATTCTCCACACCTGCTGTGCTATGCTCAGACAGAGCGACTTTCCCCTGCACAGGAGAGAGTCTCCACCAGCTTTCTCTGGCCAGGTTAAGGCCACTTCGTGCAGCATCACTAGACCAGGTGGTCTTAGTGGACCAGAGACTCATTCGCACTGGGAATTCTCATGAAGGACCATCAATGGGAAGGGCAGCTGTACAGAAAGCCTGGCAGCGGTTAGTGGGTCCAGTTACCCCCTTATGGAAGGAAATGGAACAGAAGCCTGTTTAGGACAAGAAAAATAGGAATGAAAATGCTGAGTGAGTTGATGACACATGACAGAAGTGGCCAGAACTTGGAATAGGATAGCACCTGCCTGCTTGCACAACTTCCCTCACTGCTCTGCCAATGCGCCCCCGGTTTCAACAGCAGCAGCCCCTGCTTCAGTGTTGAGTTTCCCAAAACACTCTGCCAACGCACCTCAATCCGGATCCACTCATTCCAGTGCTTGGGCCCTAAGCACAGCTCTGCCCACACCCCTCAAAGTCAGCCTGTAGCCCCTTTGGTATTACAGTGTTGGGCCTCCAGGACAGCCCAATTCTCTTCTTTCATTTTAATTTGCTTGGCAACGTATTTCTTTATTTATCACCAAAGGGTGGTGGCAGCTGGGGGTGAACGGCACGACTGGTCCCATGAATGGAACGGTGGACATTGGGCATGTTACAAGTAGCTCCCTTAGGCCCTACGCAAACGTCACAGTATTTCCACAGCCAGCCAGCCAGCTCGGGGTTGAATCACACTCCCCGACATGCATCGTAAATTGCACACAGAGAAGCTACAGAAGAGCTCTGCCCAGTCACTATCGGCATCCCGTCCAGGACTCTCAGCATAAAGAGGAACCAAAGCATGTATGAGGAGATCGAGTGAGCTCTCGAAATTTACAACCTCTTCTCCCCACAAGAGGAAACACTGTGCTTCGGCAAAGAGCACTGAAGACACAGGCATGGAGAGACAGGCTAATAACTCACTCTCATGCTGCGTTCTGCCCCACGCGCCGGGCTAAAATGCTGGTCCCTAGGACGCGGGCATTTGCATTTTATACTGAGAAGTACATTGTGGAGATGCTGGAAAAGCCATAACCTGGAGGTCTGAGCTGGAACAGAAAAGCCTCACATTCAAGGCTGAACTCCAGTCCACTGAAGAAATGAAACCCTTGCTTCATTGTTTAATGCAGACGGAGTAGTCGTCTTGACCTTCCCGTACCTCCTTTTCTTCTTTTTTGCTGCCTAGCTCCCATCACTTTGTCCCTCTCCGGGTCTCCATTCCTCAACACATTTCAAAGAGCCATGGACAGGATGGCCAGAAGAATCTCCACACAGCCTATTCGCTCTGGCCCCCACAGCACTGCAAAGGACAGGATCCTAATGTTATTCCTAGGCGCCGATTAACAGAACCCCAAATACCTTCAGCCTCAGGGCCTCAACCGTCTCCAGCGATACTTCATCTCTCTGCTGCATCATTCTCCTACAGCTCCATTTTCCTTCCATCTGTGCCTGAATGCTCCCAACTTCTGGCTTCAGGCCACCGCTCTTTAATTCACCATCGACCATGCTAAGCCTGTTCCCGCACGGCTCGCTGTATTTGGGAACACAATTCACAGGGAGAAAACAGACATTTGGCCCTGTAGCCTGCAAGAAGCTAGTCACCCAGTGTAATTCCTGTTGGACTGCAGCACCCACTACGTGCTACTCAAGCTCTCTCTCCACAATACGGAAGCCCCTTACACATGGCTACTGAGCCATAAAGCCACTATCCTCACTGCCTGGGGGTCTCTCCCCAGAAATCTCCTCTCCTGCAACGCTAGTAAGGGATCAGTCATGTATGAGGACTAGAATGGGAGTCCAACGACGAGTGGCACTTGATTTTACTTTTCGCAAGAGCAAACGTCAGTTGTTTGCATTTATTGTATGCCCTCCCCCCTCACACTCCTGGAGGGCGTGTGTCTTTTTAGACAGTGAAGTTCAGGGGAGGACCACGTCTGGACAGCACCCAGACAACGGGGACCTGACCTGTTCACCTGGGAGCTCTTTCACACCAATATCTAGACAATGCTCTTCACCCTGCTACCTCCACGCTTTAGAATGTCTAAAAGATCTGCCCACACAAGCCTGCTTCTAGCCAGCAACAGTTACTTAAATTCATACATCAAAACTATTTTAAAGGAAAAGTTTATCACACATGTACACAAAGTCTGATATAACTACTTTTCATACATGGCTTGAAGATCTTGCACAGCCCTGTGGCTGTTTTGTACAGAATATATGTAGTCCTATGGCATCTCCGGCATCCCACCCTCAGCCACAATCTCACAAAGTCTTCTCCAGTCCTAATTTAAGCCCCTTCTCTCACAGCTTTAAGAAGTGGTAAATATCCACTAGGCAAGATATCCAATTCCACTTCATCCCACACCCACCTCCTTCCTCTTCATCTTCTTGGCCTCTTCCATGCCTCACCTCCACTAACCCACTCACTTCCTAACCCTTCTCCCCCCACCCCAAAAAACCAAGTATTCCACTCTCCGATCTTCCACTATTTCCCCCATCAAAACGATTTTACTGCATTTACGAAAGGAGACAAGTTCTTAACCAAAAGTGAGACAGACTTGAGTATTTCACCCTGGTGCTGGTTTGAGTACCAAGTACAGAAACACTACAGAAAAACCTGCACAAAAACAGTCCATGCAGAAATTCCTTTCCCCATCTCCACCACCAAATCCTTTAAGTAACCCTGGCTTTCACCCTGGACATGTCCACTGAAGTTATGGCTTGCAAATTACACATAAGGAAATTACACCTCTTAGCTGGGAAGCCACACCCAAATCCATCAAAGCAAATATTAATAAGTTACAGTAAACAACACACTATTTGTCTCAAATTATACCTACATATCTAAAATCCAATTTGGGGAAATCAGGAAAGGCCATTAGAGTTTGCCTCCATTTATCTGCCCTCTCCTCACGATCTCCTTACTTCCCAATCCCACTAGTTTGCTTACTGACCTCATGGTCTGTTGTGATACCTGGGCCTACAAATCGACCCTACTTGTGAGCTCACCTGTGAAAAGTGTGTGGAAGTTCATAAATCCTCACAATAACCTGTAACAAATGTCAATGGGAAAAGATGCAAAAACAAGACAAAAAGATAGATCATCCAAACAAAAAGCCCTCCTGCTAGAACTCCAGGACTGTGTTAAGATCATGCCTGGGAACTGAAAATCAATGAACCAAAATTGGTGTGTTGGAAATTAGGTCTAACTGGTGGAGAAAATAATGATGGGATGGGCCATAAAACTCATAGTAAGTAACCGAATTCCATCATGCGACACTATGTGCTGAACGGCAGCAGAATGCGGCACCCTAGCCAAGGGGCGCAGAAATTCCCCAACGCCCACCACAGTCACCCACTCTGTTCCCTTCCCTACTCCGGGGCTCAGCCCCTGATGCCCACCACAGCCACCGGCTCCCCTTCCCTTCCTCCCTCGGGGCTCAGCCCTGGACGCTCACCACAGCCACCCACACCACTCCCCTCCTCTCGGGGCTCAGCCCCCGACGCCCACCACAGCCACCCGCTCCGCTCCCCTTCCTCTCTCGGGGCTCAGCCCTGGACGCTCACATCCACCCACACCGCTCCCCTCCTCTCGGGGCTCAGCCCCCGACGCCCACCACAGCCACCCGCTCCGCTCCCCTCCCCCGTCCGGGGCTCAGCCCTCGACGCCCACCACAGCCACCCGCTCTGCTCCCCTTCCTCCCTCCCTCCCTCGGAGCTCAGCCCTCAATGCCCACCACAGCCACCCGCTCCCCTCCCCGGAGCTCAACCTTTGATACCCATCACGCACCCACAATCTCCAGTGGCTCCCCATTGGCCAACCACTGTTGCCCTCTCCTCACACACTGCATCTCCGACAGCATCGAGGCCCCCCTTGCCCCTCTGCTGCCCCAGGGCTCGGCGCCCGGTGCCCACACACACACACACAAGTGTACAAAGAGGCTCTGAATTCCATCGTTTGAGTTTCCCAAGCCTGCCCAGGTGTAAAGCTCCAGTGATTCCTTTTTCTTTATTTCCTTGTCATTCTCCCTCCCCCTCTGCCCGCCCCCCCAGGCCCATTCAGGCCACACAGTGAGCTGAGAGGTTGGGGTATGCATTGAGAGACAGAACCATTCCTTCAGCCGAGTTCCCCCTCATGAGAAAAGGTGGGGGGAGGACAAATTCTAAGAAGCCGTTTCTAACACCCCCATCCCCTCCCATGAAATGATTTCCATTAATTGCCTGGTGAGAATGACTTATTTGGGGGGGGGGGGGTCTCCCTTCACCCCTAATTGGTTTATTGAAGTTTAACAGGGCTTTCACCTGGAGAAGCTGGTAATTATTCCCTTCATTTCACACTCGTACCTGTAGCTTCACACTTAGCTCTGGACTCGCTCGGCAGGGAGGGTTTTGTTCCATCTAACTGCAGTCCCCACACAAATGGCCCCAGCAGCAGGAGAATGAAGCAAAGTGGTAATTTCCAGCCTGGCGTAATTAGCCACGGTCCTTTCAGCCATGGCTGCTGAATGGCAGGTTCCACTGGAGAGGGTGCACCCTGTGGGAATGGTGGGCTGGGGGCTGTGCTCAATAGGCAGACAAAAGCGTTTCAGGGATCCAGTCTGGTCCACGCTGGAGGAGGGAGTGAGAGCGTGTGGGCAGGCTGGCAGAGCAGTGACCCCCCTCAAACCATGGAGTTTACTCAGCCAAGGCCATACTGAACCCCACCACCACATGTACCCCTTCCCCAGCCCTTAGCATGGGCAGCAGCAGAGACCCCCCACCTCAGGGACAAGGGAAGAATTCCTGAGAAGAGCCCACTGGAAACACATGGGGGTTAACAGTCCTATAGAGAGCCCAGTCATGCATACCCTCACTTCCAAGGGGCAGCATTTCTGAGCATTTTGGTAGCTGACAGTACTGCAGGGGAGCCAGCCAAGGGACCTGGTGGCAGGGTGCTCTGCATCCTCCAACTTCTGCCCCAGGATCCCTGGTTCCTATCTCCAGTCCAGCTTTTCGCTTGGTATGGAGATGGAACTCAGGGAGATACTAAACATGGAACCCTACTGCCTTGTTTTTACTAAGACAAGGCAGTGAGACAATGTCTTTTTTTGGACCAGCTTCTGGTGGTGAGAGAGAGAGAGCGAGAGAAGCTTTCAACCTCCAAAGAGCTCCTCTTCAGGGCTGGGAAACAAAATCTGAGGCTTTGTCTACCAGGGATAAAAGCCCTGTGGCACAGCTACGGCTGGCCCAGGGCAGGTGACCCAGGCTCACTGCACTCAGGCTGTGGGGCTAAAAATTACTGCACAGACATTCAGGCTCTCGAGACCTTCCACCCTTGTAGGATCCCAGAGCTTGGGCTTCAGCACTAGCCTGGAAGTCTATCCAGCAATGACAGGGCCCCGCAGCCCAACTCAGCTGGCAGAGGCCAGCCACAGGTCTTTCTTTGCTGTGTAGCCATACCCTTAGTGTCTAGCAAAGTGATGAACGTAAGCTCCCAGGCTCGTCTTTTGAAGATGTTGTGCAGGTTTCCTCAGAGGAGGAGGACTGAGAGGACAGAGACAGAGTGATCACTTTGTGAAAAGTGTTCACCCACAGGTGACAGGGTGTTTTTGTCTTTTATCATTTCTCTTTGAGAGGTCATTTGAGAGCGTAGTGATTGTCTGGTTTCACCCACATAGTTGCTATTCAGTACAACACAGGTTGCGATAGGCATATCCAGGAAGTTGATGCTGATGGGGGGGTGGGGGGGGGTGTATTTTCGTTCATGTTCTGGACAGAGTGGCTTCCTGTCCTGTGGGATCTAGATACTCCTAGAATTATAACTCATTAAAAACTATTTGAAACCAACACGCTGCAAAACAAACACAGACAAGACAAATCACATGGCTTTCAGATGCATTCCTTCCCACTTCTGGTCTGCTTATCTATATGTATTTAAAATGTACCCATCACCATGGTATTTAGGCACCACTGTGGTTACCTAAGCTCCTCATTCAGCATTTTGTAGACATGTAGTTATTAGGGAGGAAAAAAAACCCACTTCAGAGCTGGTGATCCTAACTGATTTGCAAAACCTGTCTGTTTCTCTGGGATTTTGCTGCCTTTTCTAAGCAGCACAAGAGCAGAAGCAGCACAATCTTGCTATATTATGAAGTTCTAAGGATCTAATCTAGCAGCCCCTGTGGTTTATGTCCTCCACTAGCAAGCAAAAGATGTCCCCGTCTGAATGCTCACTCCCTGCCATGCAATGAGGACCACATACTCAGCCGTTAGGTGAAACAGGGTCCCTCATGTTTCATTGCAATGCTCAGTGGCTTATCCAGGAGTGGTGAAGAGTGACCTCCAGAAGGGAGCTCCAGATAGCTATGACTCATCTGCAGCAGAGTGGGCTGGGCATGCAGGGGAGCAGAGGGGGGAGAGAAATCTTCAGAGGAGGTCCCCAGAAACCAAAATACTTGGTCCCCAGGCAGGCAGGGACATTGAACATCTTAGGCGCTGTGTTTTGGTTTGTCTGTCCCCAGCAGCTCCCCATACTATGCCCTGCACACAGCACAATGATTAGCAGTATAATCCCACCAGCAACCCAACCATTTGCTCCAGGGCACACAAAGCCTCAAACATTAAAGTTTTGTAAAACTCTTTTGTTACAGAACCTAATACCAGACGGGTGGATTCTGCTAGGTTCTGTGGGCCCCCAGCTCTTCCTGAAAACTACATTCCCAGGATTGTTGTTCTTCAAAAATGTCAAGGAAAGCAGGCTTTTAAAAAATAACAATCTCCCATGACATTACATGACTAAACACCCACAGCCGTGTGCTAGTGACAGAGACCCAGGAAGTGAAAGTTACTATAAGCAGCGAGTGAAACTTACCAACCTTGTTTCACTATCCAGGCCGAGCAAAGAGCTGAAAGCAAACCCGCCATCAACAGGGTACAGTGAATTATGCAGCCTTGCTGACTCTCGTGATTTTATCACAAATCTTGCAATATCTGCTGTTTTCCTCAAAGCCCCAGGCATTTCCTTAAATGCTTGGAGTCAATGAAACTCTAAGCTTTAATTAAATAAAAGTTAAGTTTCTATATCTCATGGTTGTGGAGAAACACTTGTGTCATGTTTTTAAACCTAACTGAAGGGGTCAGAAACCAAACACAAAGCAAACTTCCAGAGTGTACCATTTAAAAAAAAAAAAATCTCATGATTTTGTGAAGACTGGCATGATTTTTGAATGCTTAGGGAGGGTGATGCTGATCGTTTAATATTCTCTTAGATTTAGTAATTGACAGTTTTACGAGTAGGCAGTGTTGGTATAGCCATGTCAGTCCTAGGTTATAAGAGAGACAAAAGGTGAGTGAGGTAATATCTTTTACTGGACCAACTTCTGTTAGGGAGAAAGAGAGAAGCTTTTAAGCTACAAAGTTTGTCTCACTCACCAACAGAAGTTGGCCCAGTGTTACTAGTAACAAGTTTGTTCGGCATTTTTTTTGTTTTATTTGAACTACGCTATGAGAACTGGTCAAAAGATTTCCATTAAAACATGTTTGACATAAAATGGCTTTTCAGTCAAAAAAAACTGGAAAGTTCTTGTTTTCATGTTTATAGAAACACCTAATAACCCCAAAATGTTCAGTTTAAAAACTTAAAAATTGTTTTTCAGTTGCAAAAACCACTTTAAAAAAAAAAAAAAAAAAAACGCCCAAAATTTAGGGAGAACTGAAGTTTTGACCCAAAAAATTTAGTTTGATGCAATTTTTCATGGAAGGCAACAATTTTCCAACCAGTTCAAACAATCATCATCAGTCAGCCAACAAACAGAACCACTGGGCAGCCATTTTTATATACATAATGGGGACAGAGGCAGGGGACTGTACTAGCTCCAGGTCTACACAGAAATATTTGATCACTGATTCCAAATTTCTCCCCCTACTCCATGATACTCACGTTATTCCCAGGGGAAGACTTAAAGAATTTCCCCCCTGCTGGATAAGTGTACTGGGCTCAAAGAAGGTCTTAAGAAGCAAAATTACCAGAAAAGTAAAAGGTGATGTATGTATGTATGTATGTATGTATGTCCGTCCGTCCATCCGTCCGTCCGATACACATACACGAGTCCCAGGACAATGAGGCAAGGAGACAAGGGTGATCCTGTGAAGGAGGTGAGCAAAGCCTCATCTGTGTTCAACTCAGTCGTGAAATGACTGCTAAAGCCTTCCTGCTCTGATCACAGCGGCCCTGGCTTCCCTCTTCCATCAGTGCTATAGAGCTTAACATGGACACATTCAGGAAAGCCTCCTCCCACCAGCTCCCCAGCTTCTGGAAGGGAATGTCTAACGGGATTTATAGTTTGTGAACTTTTCCCCAGTTGCTAAGCTGGAGGCAGAATCTTCTTCTCCAAGTGTCTCGCAGGCTCCATTGCTTGTTCTCCATGCTCACTCCACCTGTGCAATTCCTCCTGACAGCAGTGCAAGTTCTGCATATAAGAAGAGCACAGAATATGCAAGAGAGACCTGCAGCACAGGTTGCAGAGAAGAACCATGCCCCGCATCCAAAGATGGACCACTGAGCTAACAACCAATCGAGGCCCCAGCATTCATATTAAACAACTCTGCCTGGAACGGCCAGCTACTGGCTAATACAAAATGTTTGGGTCTGACACTGCTCCTGCTGAAGTCAACAAAACTTTTGCAGCGGGCATCAGTGAAGCTAGGATCAGGCCCTTTACCTCTAACAACTGTCAGTGATACAAGTTGTGCGGTCTGTGAACTAATGCAGATCAGCAGCTTGGGCCTTGTTGAAAATGCCTCAATAGCTGCATTTGCAATCACGTGCTCTAGTGTCACGGAGCGATTTTAATGGATTTCAATGTATTGAAATAGGGAATTTCCAATAGTTCCCACATTGCTACCAAATCTCAATCAAAGTCAGGGACCTCAAGGGGCCAGCAGCTTTGAGAACCATAACCCCACATGCTGAAGCCAGCAGCTTTCAGAGCCACGATCCTGAATGAGGTGGTCTTCGCTCTGCTCCCAAGGGTTACAAAGCACTTCAACTCTACTGCTGGTGAACTTCAAGGCGGGACTGACTTCTTATTTCTAAAGAGCAACCCACTCCCCCCCCCCCCCCACAGGCTTTCAGGGACATAAACAAACAATGGCAGGGTTATAACCAGAGGGTTAATTCTGCCGCCTTTATGCTGAGCAGTGCCTTCACTACATGCAGTCCCACTGAAATCAAGTCTGGCTGGCATAAGTGGGTCCCAACGCAAAGCAAAATAGGTGGTTATTTCTGTAGTGCTCGATGCCGTGGAGTGAGTCATTATAAAATATAAATGGCTAGTTAGCTTGCACACCCTGCTGATAAAGGCCTGACTTCCAAGAGAAACGGTCTGGGATGGATGCTCAGGAGGCAGTGGCTTCTATAACCCAGCAAGAGGTCAGTTACTGGTCAAATCAATACATAACGATGGCACATTTTGGGTGGGGAGGAGAAGCGCAGAAGAGGTGTTAAAATCCAGAATTTTCTTCCCCTGAATCTAAAGTCTGCCACCTTGGAGTAGCACAGACACCCTGACAGGGTCACCCCATTGTCACCCCACAATGATGCTGCCTTGTGAAACAGATAAGCAATTTGCCCAAGACAAAATAAATCTGGGAATATTATAAACAGGGCTGGCAGCACGACTTAAGGTTGTCTGACTCTTCCCATTGTAAGACCCTGTTTTCAAGTTGCTTGAAGTCTGCCAAACTTTGTCTTTAATAAAGACAAATGAAAAGTGCTCCACTTAGGAAGGAACAATCAGTTTCACACATACAGAATGGGAAGAGGCTGTCTAGGAAGGAGCATGGCAGAAAGAGATCTAGGGGTCATAGTGGACCACAAGCTGAAGATGAGTCAACAGTGTGATGCTGTTGTAAAAAAAGCAAACGTGATTCTGGGATACATTAACAGGTGTGTTGTGAGCAAGACACGAGAAGTCATTCTTCCGCTCTACTCTGCACTGGTCAGGCCTCAGTTGGAGTACTGTGTCCAGTTCTGGGCACCGCATTTCAAGAAAGATGTGGAGAAATTGGAGAGGGTCCAGAGAAGAGCAACAAGAATGATTAAAGGTCTTGAGAACATGACCTATGAAGGAAGGCTGAAAGAATTGGGTTTATTTAGTTTGGAAAAGAGAAGACTGAGAGGGGACATGATAGCAGTTTTCAGGTATCTAAAAGGGTGTCATCAGGAGGAGGGAGAAAACTTGTTCACCTTAGCCTCTAATGATAGAACAAGAAGCAATGGGCTTAAACTGCAGCAAGGGAGATTTAGGTTGGACATTAGGAAAAAGTTCCTAACTGTCAGGGTAGTTAAACACTGGAATAAATTGCCTAGGGAGGTTGTGGAATCTCCATCTCTGGAGATATTTAAGAGTAGGTTAGATAAATGTCTATCAGGGATGGTCTAGACAGTATTGGGTCCTGCCATGAGGGCAGGGGACTGGACTCAATGACCTCTCAAGGTCCCTTCCAGTCCAAGAATCTATGAAACTTTAACCATTTGGGCTAAAGTTGTCCATGTTGGTATCTGCCTCAGAGTCAGTATTTCTGGAAAAATTAAGCCAAAACAGGTCAGCCAGTTCCACGAATGAGAAGGGAAAAACGCGTTGTTTTGGCCATATTACAAATTCTGGCAATCTTTTCTTTGAAAAGCCCAAAAGCCCCCATACTTTAGAGTTGGGACTAGAACTTCAAGGAGTAGCCTGTGCGTCAGGGATGTGCCTTTTGCCACCTCTGAGAAAATTCACCCAATTTTGACCAAGCCTTTGAAAAAAAGCAAAAAAAATCACCACCCTGGGGGTTAGCAGGACTTTCTCTGCAATTGGAGCTCTGCTGCGGGCCATGCCAAATCCAGGCACCTAACTGAGAGCATTCCCCTCTAGTGCTGGCCCACACAGAGGATGACAACCTACTACTGCTCTCAGTTACTCTGTTAGCTCAACTGGTAGAAGTTGTAGGGTGGATTGAAAGATTCCAACCTTTCTAATGAACCGTGTAGGTATTAGTATGATGCTACGTGATGGGATTTATTTTTTCAGTTTGCTTTAAGTACCTAGGAAATAAACACACAAAAAACTATTCTAAAAGAATATTAGAGTTTCAAAATCCAGCATTCAAACGTTAGGATATGCTGAATTAAGGTCGCCTGCATAACTTTAATCGGCCCTCCTAGTGTGTATACATTATCACACAGTCATTTCATGATCACATACTTTTTCCACAGGACACCTGCCTCATTCAGTGCACAGGCTGGACCTGCTCTGGGGATGAATCCCAGTTGGGTAGTAAAGGAGGCTGTTGTTTGTAGGAGTCCCCGTTCATTTGTTGCAGAAGCTGGAAGGTTTGCAGAGAATGAGGCAGGGAATTACAGGGAAGAAAAAGGAGATTCTCATGGTTTAGGCAGTCGAATGCTGCCCTGGAAAAATGGATTCTGTCCCTACCTCTGCCACCAAATTCCTGTGGGATGCTAGGCAAGTCACTTAAACCAGGCTTCTCACAGATGGTCACCAATTGTGTGTACCTTATTTTCTGGGTCCCTGATCTGAGACCCTGGGGTCTGATTTGGCAAAGTGCTGAGCACTCACAGCTGCAGCTGAACTCAATACGAGCTGCGCTTTGAACATATACAGTGCTATGTAATGCTAACTACACTGAAAAATCAGGTCTGATGCTTCTCAAGTTGGGCACCCAAAATGAATGGATACTTTTCACCTTAATCTTTCTATGACTCAATTTCCCATCACCAAAATGGGATATATCACCCACCCCCCTCACCTCACAGAGGTGCTGTGAAAATAAATTCATTACTATGTGTGAAAGACTGAGATCCTTTAGTGACGAGCACCACAGAGAAGCCCATGAGGAAATTAGTAATTCTGTCTTCAGAGCAAGGTTTGACTCATGTGTAATGAGGCATAAGGTAAGGGACCAAACACTAAATGAAATCAAAATATTGAATAGATGCTCATTAAGTGAACACCGTCCATCCTGTGCACTGAATGAGGAAAGAGTCCTCTGGAAAAAACTAATATGTGATCACAAAATTGTAGACTATCATAATGCACATGCACAATTAAGGTTAAACAGGCAGCCTTAATTCTGACATTTCCCAACCTGAGAGCTTGACTTTGTAACCTTAACAATGTTCTTTTAATGTAGACAGGTCCAAGGATGGTCCCTTGAAACTAAGGCTAGGCTTCCTCCCTGTGGATCTTGCAGTCTCAAGACAATGTTGGAAGGACACTAATACAATCTCTAATCTTTGTGTGCCACTGGTATATATACCCTGCTGTGACCAATTCACTTCAAAACACAACTGACCAACAGAAGAGCATTTTGAATCAGTCTGTTGCCAGCCACTTGGCAAGAGGCCATCAGTGCTGTCAAGTGTGGGAATGCCCTGGAGAATAAACAGAAAGACACCCACTGCAGGCAGCCAAATATCTTCCTGATGTCAGACTCCACATGCAGGAAGAGGGTAGAGAAAGTCATTGGCTACAGAACAATTTTTATTGAAATTCTGATATGGGAGAAATTTGGGAACAGGAAGTGTCCCTCTGCTGTACCTCCATCTGGCCTGACGCACTGGCCCATTCTTGGTTGACCCTGAAGTCAACCTTCCTGCTTATACACCAGACCTTTTAGTCTCTCCTTTCTCCTTAAACTGATTAGGCTGAGAAATACCTGGAGAGTAATCTCCGTGCCTCTATCACCTTTCCCTGTAAATTATTCCAAAGAGATATCATCTATCTTAAGTCCTGTCGTTCTGCTCAGGTTCTTACTCATTGAGAGGTAGTGATATAGAAAGGTTTGAAATGGACCAGAGTCAGGACTCCTGTGTCGTATGACCAGATACTTGCGCAAACTAGCTTAAACATTCCAGGCCTCAGTTTCACCATCTGAAAAATACCTAGCACTTTATATGGAAATTTTCATGTTCCTACTGCTTCAAATACACCAACCAATGGAGATACTCCAGATTTGCAATGTTGTCATAACACAATTTGACCTACTATCCAACAAATCTGCTCAAACCCCGTGAAGTAAATATTATTCCCCTTTTACAGATGGGGAAAATGAGTCAGACAAAATGACTTGCCCAACATTACAGAGGAAATCAGTGTCAGAGCTGGGACCATAATCTAGGAGTTCCTGGCTCCAAATCCTGAGTTCAAACTACAAGACGCCACTCACATTAACTAGCATTTTCAAAGTGCTTTGAGACCTTCAGATGAGGGGAAGAGATGTCTTATTGCCTTCCTACTTTTGGATTAGGATATCCTAATTTTTCATCATTCTAAAGCAATGCATCCCTGGAGCAAGAACCCCAGTGGAGAGGCTAGAGAGGCAGACCATTAAGGGAGTGTTTGGGGTGTACACTCCTGCTGATCAATACAGAGAACAAACATGAAAGGAAACAAAAACCAAAGGAAACAGATTGTGTTGGTCTATCCTGCCATGCGCCCAGCCCTCCAACATGCTAGGATGGGCCAGATAGGCTGCAATACAAAGCACAGGTGTGAGCTACCAAACAGATGCACTTCACTTTGAAATCGGGAGGGAGAGTCCCAGCAAAGCAGCGATAGGGGCCACGGCTCTGCTAGGTTTCATGATCTGCTAATTGCTTCCTCTGATCATCCTATTTCTTTCTTTTGCCTCTTATTTTTGGGCAGGAGAGGGGGAGGACACAAAGACAGTCACTGGATTTTTCTTTGGTTTCATTTTTTGAGGGAAACAAGCTGTCGGCTCTGGTTTTTAAGCCCCCATCTCACCCCTGCACTAATAAATCTTCAGGATCATCCGTCACCTTGGCACAGACCTCTCTCCTCAGAGGAAATGGACTCTCTTCATTAGCAGCCTGTGTCTACCAAGCATAGCACAGACTCATTTCAAACCCCCTCTGAAGGACGGGGCAGCTAAGGGGAGCATGTAGCGCCATCTCAAGAGAGGGCAGTAGGAGGAAAGAGCACAAGCATCTACTAATTAGACAAGGCAACAAACAGCAAAGGTTAGAAAGAATTAATACCTGGCTCCAAAACACTAATCAAAATCATCTGAAAAAGGGCCAGCATGCTTAAAAGGATAGGTGGACATAAGCTCTGTGCATGGTCGCACATGGGGTATCAGGGTAGAATCTTGAAGACCCAGCATCTCTTTGCAATATGAATATTGTAATGGTCCGTCCTCTCTAGCTTACCTCCTAGCCCCAGGCATACCAGACAGAGCTTGGTTTGTATTGTATTGACACTCGGGTATCTTGCTTCCCAACCCCTATTCAGTGTGCATGACCCATGCACAGCTTTGAGGGAGACATCAACACAACAAGGGTACCAATGAAGCAGCACGTGCCATGTTGTTTAGGCATTCCAAGTATCATGAGACCTCAGCTACCATTGAACGACAGATGTCAATTAGCTTGGGGATGTTAAAGTTTGGCTCTGTGCCCAGACAGGATATATGGCAGCAGTTGGGGGTTTGGTGATGCCACATTTTAATGCCAACCTGCATTAGGCATTTAATAGCATGTGGAAAGACGACTTTATGGAAAGTTGTAACTCTTTAGAGAAACAAGTCCCTTTTGACACCACTTGCCCCACCAAACTTGCCATCCCACTGCTCTCACTCTGTTTGAATCTCCCTCCTGTCCCAGCCCCTCAGCCATTCCCCCCTCCTTTGGTCTCTCCACTTCCTGCCCCCATCTACACCAGGATTTAAAAGCACAGTTTGCTAATCAGAGACCAGATTCGGTTCCTGATGTATCCAGGATCAAAGAACATTCACAACTTTTTCACGAGCCACACTTAGTCCAAGTTCTAAACTGGCTGGCGGGCACAAGAGAGGAAGCTGTGTCTGAACCGTGCTTTGAAGGGTCTGTGGGGGCAACAGTTCTTTCTGCACTGCACCAGGAGCCAGAGTTTGCTGAAGGGCTAAACCAGCTTTTGACAGCTGTAGCCTCTTCTGCAGGCACACAAAGAATATTTTCCTCATTTCAATTTATTCAACTAGTTCTGTTCAGTGACTAATTCAAAACTGAGAAACCAACTGGCAGTTGAAAAAGGAGGGAAATTGTTTTCTTCTTCCAAACGATAAATTAATACTCGGTGTGAGAGGATGAGATCTACTACTTCTAAAATCTTGAAGGACAGAGTGACCAAAAGACAATCAATTCAATTCACTAACTACAGATAATACTTTTTTTGTTTAATAAATCAGTCTGTTTTAAATGCAAACCATGGTTTGGCAAACTTACATTTTTCCTCTTTCATGTATCCAGCATATTTAAGGTTGTTTTATTTAACTAATAGAAACAATTTTAAAATGGTGTTTTTGTGTATTTTTAATTGTATTCCAATTTCCATTCAAATGTAGTTTGACACAAGTCACGAGTAAAAAATTAGAAATCAAGTGCATCCTTTACCACTTCCTAACATAAAAAAAATGTTTAAACATTAACCATCTGAATAAGTGTATATTAAGCTATATAACTGCCTAAATTAATATGTACAGATACAGTGTATCCTTCTAGTTAGCAAAAAGAAGAACCAAATTATACCAATTAATGGGAATAAACTTTTCTTCAGGAAAGTAACTAAAAGGTACAAATGAAAACCGAAATTCAAAGCGATGATTTAAATCCAAATTCCCAGCTTGCTGATTTAAATCATGATGAAAATCAGTGATTTAAGTCACTCTGATATAAGTCAATCCACTCTGCAGATAAACATGTTTCAAAATGCTTATTGTGGTTTGCATCCACATCCCTGCTACTGAACCCCCATCTGTACTCTGCTGTGACATGTTGCGGGAGAGGGAGGAAGGTTAGCCTGGAATACAGGTTCTACTGAACATGGTTTAACTTCCACCTGTCTAGGGTAGCTTCCAATCCTACCATCGCTTAGCAAGCATGTAACTGTACTCATGCAAGCAGCACAAAGTAAAACTATTTCCCCATGTTTATCTCCCATCCCTACTGTTCCTCACAACTTCTTGTGAACTGCTGCAAATGGACCATTTTGATTACCACTACAAAAAGTTTTGTTTTTTTTTCCTCTCCTGCTGGTAATAGCTCACCTTAACTGATCACTCTGGTTAGAGTCTGTATGGTAACACCCATTGTTTCATGTTCTCTGTGTATATATATCTATCTTCCTACTGTATTTTCCACAGCATGCACCCGATGAAGTGGGCTGTAGCCCACGAAAGCTTATGCTCAAATAAATTTGTTAATCTCTAAGGTGCCACAAGTACTCCTGTTCTTTTTGCGGATACAGTCTAACACGGCTGCTACTCTGAAAAATGACGTCAACAGAAGTACTCCGATGAAATAAAGTTACACTTTTCTATAACCTGTGCCATACAACAGACAGGGCTTTATATAAAACTTTCTCAAGCTCTAACAGTCCAACCCTACAAAACTTTGTTTATATGAGTACAGCCTGCGTTGCTTTAGTTCCTAGTCTGAGAGAGATGCAAGAATAAAATGACCAAGATGACATCAGACTAAAATCTGTTACTTTTGTAACCTTGAGCCACGCTGAAACGCCAGCTCTGTGTGCTCAAAGACTGGGCTTTTTAATCAAGATCAAGAGTAGTAGCAGCTTAAATAGCCTATGCTTTCTCCTCAAGGCCATACTTGATGAGTAAAGTGTTCCCATCACTAGCTTCCTGCAATCCCATGATCCTCTACTGTATAGGCATTTAAACCTCCTGAACCTGGGACTTGAGAGTTTATGGTTTACAGAGCTAGCTAGACAGCGTGTGCTACCTACACATGCACGCCTTCTCTTTTATATTAGTCTGTGTTCCTTTTTAAAAAGACAGTTTAAATGGTGCTTATCCAAAACAAACTACCTTTAGAAAAGGGCCAGTGACAAAAAACTGTGCGAATCACTAAATAGTCCAGTTCCCAGTAACAAGATTTCCTACAACCCCCATGCACAGAACAAACTCCTAGTTTGGGAGACCAAGTCACTGCCCTCTCCTCACTTACATTCCTTCTTCTGTGATGCCCAAAGTCACGAATAGTCACATATGGCTTTAATTCTGCACCCCTTTTCTTTTTTTTCACATGAATATGACTTCTCTGAACCACCAGACTATGCCACCTATGTCATCTCCATGTTGTAACCCTTCACCTGCCCCTGCTGGTCATGTCACATCCAACAGAAAGGCCTCGTCTCTAGTCAAATTTGCAGTGGCTTAATGAAAGGGATGACTTAAACCGTTACCTGAACAAATGAAAAGCAGCGGGGAAACCGAGTTTGATTTAAGCCATGCTTTCATCAATTTAAAATTAACTCTACTAAAAAAAAAAAACCAAACCCCACACCGTTAGTCAAACCAGTGCACTTTGAAGACAGACAAGGCCTTCGACTGTAAACTCTTTGGGGCAGAGACTATTTGGTGTGAAGAGCTTTTTTTTTTCTTTTAAATAAAACCAGCCTAAGTCTCTAACAAGTTATTTTTCAAGTTCTGCCCATAAGAGGCAGGGACTTTAAGATTGGTCTCCACTTCTCTTCTGCATGCTGCTCCCAATGCACCAAGAACTGGGATCTAACACTTACCACTTCCTGATGTACTTTTAAAGCCCTAACTCAGATAACTCACTCCTGCCCCCACTCCTTGATTCTCTCCCAAATATTTTTTTACTTTTAGAAGAACAAACAAGGGGAATGAAATTCCCCTAAGAGGCCCAGGGCCCTCTCCTTCCTTGTAAGGAAACCCTGTAATGGAATGCCCTGCACTCCAATTAGGAAGAAATGCTAATTTTCTCCAGTTGAGCACCCTCTATAGATGTATCTAATTTGTTTCAATGCTTTCATCTCTCCCCTCCACCGCGTTTTCATTTAAAGGTTATGATCTGTTTGTGCCCTTCATGCCGCGCCCTGACAAGACACCCCTATGAGAGGGCTACATGCCCCCTGCAACCTTTCTAACCCCCGTCCTGAACAAAAACCAAAGCTCTTTTTTTCACTGTCTCTTTAAGAAGTGCCGAGAGAGGCGGCGGAGAAGGAGGGGGTTTGCGGGAAGGGGGAACATCTGAATAAAATCATTTAAAAAGTAAAACCTTCTGCTAGTTTGGATGCTGGTAATTTTTCGGGCAGGGTTAAGATGTCTGCACTGTGAAATCTACCACGAGGGATGATGCTGAACTGGCTGGGAGATTCAGAGTTGAAGGGCCCTATTCCGCTAGGTCTTTTCTACCGTAGACTGCTCAATGTATTACAGTGAGGCTGGCAAGGTAATGAGCCCCGCTGCAAAGGGTTTCACCGTATGGAACGGCTCGGGTGCTGGCTATCTGAGTCGGGGTCGATTCAGGCCCTTCAGCACTGATCCCTACTCTAAAAGGGGAAGGTGCCGTGGGGCAGAGCCAACGCGAGGAGGCCTTTGATTAAGAGCTTGCTTGCTGCTCCCATTTCATCTGCCAGAAATAATTTAGGGACCTTCTGGGTCCTTTGCAAGACTCCTCCTTTCCCAGGCTTTTTGGAGGGAAGTCGGGGTGGATTTGACTGGGGAGTTTGTTTGGGGGCCGGAGGAGGTTCTTTCTGAGATCTATGAATTGTGGTTGCACTGGTGCGTAGGCAGCACCTAGACACTATGCCTAGTGGCAGCTCTCCAAGTCCCCTGGCCAGAACTAGCGCACAATGGATGCACGTCCATTCTCAGGTGAGCCTCAAGATGGCTGTCTCTGTACACACTTGTGAGACAGGCACTCAGGATACTGGGACAGGATTACGATACATCCCCACACAGTGACTCCACGGTACCCACTACACTTCCCTTCTCTAGCACCTTCCTTCAGAGGCGATCACGGTCCTTTGCAACCAAGGGACGTCGCCTTAAGTTCATCCTATTCCTCCCAGTACCACCCCAGACTATCCTCGTCCTCAGAGAGCTCTGAACTAGGCTGCCATGATACTCCTACAACTGGCATACGTTGGGGCATTTTGTCTCTGACTAGGGCAACAGAATTCCTAGAGCCAGACTCAGTGTTCGAGACACACAAAGACTCCACCTTTGGCCAAGAGATCTACCACTGGTTCTTTAACTGTTTAGTCCCTTCCAACCCCTGCCCTTTTACTAGTGCTCTTCCTTGAATTCCCTCCAACTGACTGGAGCTTAGGTGGGCAGCAAAGCCATCCAGTAAGGCTGCTCCTTTGCAGAACAGTCAGACTAGCCCAGGGATTTGAACTTGCACCCTGCTGCATATGAAGCCATGTGAGGACGTTCATCCTGCTGCCTGAGAAAGGGAGTTCCACCAGACCCAGCTGCTCCATCAGTAGGGTCATCGGGGAGGATAGCTCAGTGGTTTGAGCAGTGGCCTGCTAAACCCAGGGTTTGTGAGTTCAATCCCTGAGGGGGCCATTTGGGGATCTGGGGCCAAAATCGGTTTGGGGATTGGTCCTGCTTTGAGTAGGGGGTTGGACTAGATACCTCCTGAGGTCCGTTCCAACCCTGATAGTCTATGATTCTATGAAGTGTGCAGCTAAACTCAAAACACCCACTAACAAATTCCTGCTACGCTACCAGAGAGGTAACGTGGTCTAATGAATCCAGGACTGGAAGCCAGCACCTCCTGGGTTCTAATGCCAGGGCTGCCACTTACCTGCTTTGGGCAAGTGGCATAGTAACCTCTGCAGAGTGAGGAAAACGGCAGCTAACAAGCGCTGTAAAAACGTTCACTGTTATGAATGGGCACTTTGCTAATGCTGCCCACAACAGGCAGAGCCATCTCAGCCATTTTCTAACGCAGAAAGGGAATTTCATGTATCAGCTCTATGCTACATTACACATTATTTCCTCTTTATACCCACTGCGCCTTCACAGACTTTTGCTAAGAGCCCCCGCTGGTGCCATGAATCCCCACAACTTGGCTCTGCAGTCGCTCACTGGAAAACGGGGAATGGGAAGAGACGCAAAGCTTTGCGCTTTGGAGACACAGCCCATTTCCCCTCTTCCCCCCCTTCCTATCTGGTCCATGCGAACAAACCCCGAGTGGGAAAGACCCTTCTGAAGGGGCCTGCCATCTAGGCCAGCCGCCTTTCATCGAGAAGATGCCTCTTCCCGTTGGAAAATACAAGCATTGTGTGAAAATATTTTAATATATTCATGCACATTCCGATAGCTAGCCGGAGCGAGTGGGTCCCGGCACAGCTCCCCTCCCTGCCTTCCAAATGATTTTCACAGGCGCCGATGCACTGGGAAGGCCACCTGTTTTCTCGCATGCCCGCCAGTATGTAAATGGTGGGAATATGCAGGCCAAGCGCTGCCGTTTTATTGTGCTGCCGAAAGATTTTACTAATTACTCGCCGAAACTCCAAAGCAGCGCGCCTGCTTTTTACAAAGCGAGAGAGCGGGGACGGGGGGGGAGGGGAAAGGGGAAAACCCTAAAGGGAAAGAGGGAGAGAGAGAAAGAGAGGGAAAGAAGGGGATGCATTTCAAAGTTTCTCCAGCAATTGGAGTGAGGGGAAGAAAAGCTGGGCCCAATGTGAAATCATAGAGGTCAAAGGTGGGTCTCCCTCCCTTGTGAGAAAGTGGTGAATCAGGACGGTTTATCAAACGATCATCTTCTTTTGAAACTGGGAGGCAGTGGCTGGGACAATTCTGCAGATGTGCTTGATGAGTTCGGGACAAAAATGGGCCGCCTCCTCCCCCCGCCCTCCTTTAAGGTCTCCCATCAGGGGTTGCTTCTCCCTCCACTGCCTCCAGGACCCTTCCCTCCCTTCTTCAGTGGCCAGCTGAGACCCCCACCCACTGATTGCCTTTGTATTCTCAGCCTTTGGACACACTAACAGGGTCCTTTATGAGACCCCAATCAAGACCCCCATGTCACAGGTACCTAGTAGAGATACCAGACCCTTTCAAATGAGGAACAACAATGAAAATATGCTGGCCATTGTCCCCGAGCAGCATTAAGGGAGATGAAAGGGGCTGGCTGCTCCCTCTCCACAGACCGCCTGCCAATCAACCCCACTTATTAAGGTCACGATGTGGAAATTCTTCTGACCTACACCTAATCAAAGATGCACCAAGCCTTTCGAAACAATGTGGGGGGAGGTGGAAGCACTAGGGGGCAGGGAAGAGGGGCACGCATTTCCCCCCTCTACTCGCGTAAATACCGCGGATCTTTCAAAAAAAAAAAAATATATATATATATATATATATATTCTAACAGGAGTTCCACCCCAACCACACTTGTGCTGGTGTGGCTCAGGGGTGACTCTGCTGAACTCAAAAGACTTACGCTGGCATAAACAGGAACAAAGTCAGAGTCCACACAGGTTAAACCAGAATGCCAACGGACCAGTGTAAGGACGGATGCAGGAGTCTAGATTCTGAGCACTGAAGGCTCAATCCTGCAAGGCGCTGGGCATCCCTCATGCCCAAGGACTTGATTACCTTTCACTGACCTAGCACTTTGCAGAGGGGGCTCAGCACCAGGTGAGATGGAGCCCTGAATAGCTATAACTGGCTGGAGGCCTCAGGGAAGGAGGGACAGGGTTATGGTGGTAGTACATGCAGCAATGGGATGAAGTTCTGCTTAGGATAAATATCAGGAAACCTTTCTGAACGATGAGAGCTATCAATCTGGTAGAATTGTCGCCCAAGGGATGCGATGGAAGCCCCATCACTAGAGTCCTCTATTAGACTGAATGAAGCACCTGAGTATGCAGTAGGAAACAATCACAAACTGGCAGAACATGGGACTGTGAATTCCAGACCTGGATGCACAGACTAACAGGTCTGTTCCAGCCCTCAACTCTACGGTTCTTAGTATCGATGACAATAAAATCGTCTACATTTAAGAGCTGTGTTACTCAGACAGTACTTGGCAATATACCACATGCTCTGAACACTAGGCTGTGCCACTGCTAGTCTTGCAAGTAACCAGGTCATACAAGTAACTTCAATCCAGTCCATTCCAAGCACTTGAAATGTTCACAGGAATTGCCAGCCCGGATCAGAGCAAGGGTAAGACACAGGTTATAAAACAAACCCAGAACAGACAATTACAGCGGTTCCTGGCTTCAGGGGAAAGCTTCTTTGTGTAGATGATTTTGTATCTTGACAACGTCCCTCGAACGGGTTTTGTGCTGCAAGTCATAGTGTTGCATGAGCCCCACCGTGCTAGCAAGTGAGCCTCTCTACCCTTGAAGATCTTGCTTTCACGTTGCATTTTTTAGCTCTGTGCCACTCAGTCCTTCTCTCCCTCTGCCCCCCCATGCATGGAGCACTATCCCAAGCCATTGCTCTCCCCCCATTCAGGTCCCACCTCAAGACCCTCTTCTGTCACAACAACTACAATAAATCAGTCAAGTATCTATTTTCAAACATTCATCCCAATAAAGATATGAGCCTCCCACCACCCCAAATGCTTTTTACTTGTAGGTTGGGTCACTTTCCCCCACCCTGTGTCTGCTTTTAGACTGAACTAGTCTTCAGTGGGCAGTACACAAAGGAGAACAGTCTACTACTGCTGCCAGCTAATAGGGCGGGGGGAAGAAGAGAAGGGGAAGAAGGGGCTGCAATACAAGATCTTAGGGCACCGACTATACCTCTTTATGTATTTGTACACCACCTTGCACATCTTTGGTTCTACCCTATTACAAGTAATTACTATCAAATTCTAAGCCTTATAGTTCTGAAGCTGTGATCTACGGAGAGCTGGCAGGCTGCACAGCACTGTCCCCATTCCCAGCTGCTGCCACAAGTCTCCTCGGAGCGGGGACCAAGCAGAAGTCAGCCGAGCTGCCTCTCATTAAGTGGCCACCCCATCAGCGCACAAAGAGGAGAGGACACAGAAATCACAAACAGGGATTGGAACCAGCACTGGGAGTGCAGCTGCTACCCGACCAGCCAGAGAGGAGAAAAATGCTGCATGTGCTAGGGTGACAAGGAGGAGAACCAGACTGCAGAGAAGCACGTGCAGGTCAGGGAGAGAGACCGGAGCTGCCGGGAAAGGAAGGGGGAAAGAAGCGCAAAAGCAGACAGTGTGATTGGTGGTTTCAGAAAGGATGCAACACTTCCCTGATATCACTCAGCAATTGCTGAAGCTGCTGCAGGGAAGCTGCCCGTTCACACACAGGGCAGCGAATGGGCAGGGTGGCATCCATGAGACACGGCCCACACTGTGACAGAGGTTGGAGGAGCCCCTGCAGTAGAAATGAGTTCAGCGCCTGAACCAGGTCTTCACGGAGCTGTACCCCACTGGCCATAAGCTCCAGCTCTGCATGCTCCTTGCCCCAGATGTATCACAGACAAGGGGAGTATTAGTGGTGGTCCTCCAACTCCATCTCCCAAGCACATGCACCAAGCAAGCTGGCAGCTCTCACCTCCTTTTACTGTAAGCCACTGCGCTGTACGCAAGGGCATCCGATCCAGTCACCTGGAACTGCAGGCTGAGAACTCACAGAACATGGGTTTCCCTAGCCACCCTGCCACGTCAACACTACCCACTTACAGATGGCACTTGGTGTGGCAGAGACAACCCAGGGGAGGGGAAGGTCTGATGGTCACCTAGACGTTCCTAAAGATCAGCATTTTAGATGCCCAGAGAGGACCTGTTAGTACGCTGGAAAGTCATTGACTGGGCAGGGCTTATTGGTTTTACAGCAGTCAAATCGCCTGCAGGGCCCTGCGCCTGCTTCAGTGACAATCAACTCGTGTGCCACAGCGGCGTTGTACAGCCTTGCGGCACACACACACACATGCATGCACGCACTCCGGAACAGCACAGAACACAAAGGTGGAGTCCCAGAGGACCCCCAATAACTCTTCCCTTAACAACCTGCCCCCACCACAACACCCCACATGGCTACTACCACCAGTAGAACGCAGACCAGCCTCCAGCTCCCCTGGATTTTTATTTTTTACAAAGGAGACCAAGATGCTAATTAAGGACTTTGCAGCGTGACTTCCCACCTGGAGGCGAGAACTCACATCCTCCATACGGCTCCCCAGGACTTGCTGGGGAAGAGAGCACTGGGAGTTGAACCTGGTTTCAGGCATTTGCACCTGGGGCTCTCACACAGCAGCAGAGGGGAGGGGAACAGACAACACACTCTTTAATTGTAGGAGCAAAACCCGCATCCTGCTGCTCATCTACCTTTGCAGGTCTGTCTCGGATTCTCTTTGAACCTCTGGTGCAGCTTGTCAGGTCGCTGCCCTCCCCAGAGGAAGATCAGAAAATACAGCAATGATTACTGTTGTACACTCACTCTGCTTGCAAGCAAGAGAGATAGCAGCCTTGCATGTGTCAGGCCATGAAAGGGCTGCGACTCTGAAGCCGCCTGAAAAACAAACCCTTAATTTAAATGTTAATGAAAGTGTTGTAGAGACATCAGAGGCTCCGTTTCTGTGCAAGAAGCAGAATCGCCAGTACTAGAATTTATGGCCCCCCTCACCTCCTTCTCTGCTTCATCAGCCAGAGAAGTTGGGGGGGAAAAAACAACTAATTTTAACATTAACTCCACACTTCCACTCTGGGATGCAATTGCTAAATTATCTGTCGGCAGGACACTGATCAAAGGTAGAAAAACAAAGGCACGCTGTACGGCCACGCAAAAGTAAATAGCCGCCAAGCTCCAAGAAAATTACCGTCTCTCCCCCTGCAAGTTTGAAAAAAGAAGACAAAGATCACAAATTGGAAATAGAAACTGGAAGACACAGGACTGCCAGACCCCTGGACTGTAATCAGTGTGACCCGAGAAAACGAGACAGTCGCATTCTCTCCTTTTTTGTACTACTTTGTACATCGTACAGCAAAGATGCTTCCCCCCAGCTCTCGGAAATAGACTTCCCCCTTAAGCACCAAGGAAGAAACAAAAATACCCTCAATATAACACGCAACTACACTGAATTAAAAATGGAGGCATTGGATAAATTCAGCTACCCGCTTGATACAGTGAAACCCACTCAAAACAGACACCTGATGGACTAATCTCTGCAACAGTTGTAGTAGTAAATATTATCGTAGCACCCAAAGGCTGCAACTGGTGGAACTTCGGCAGCTACAGGAAGGATGGCTGGAGGGAGCTATGAATTAAAAAGGTAAGGAAGGTAGCTAAATGCATAAGCAGGCATCTGTAGGTGTGTGTGTGTTTGGAGGAAAGAGAGGGAACTCATATGTATGTGTGTTCACTCAAGTGGAGAAAGCAAAATAGGGAATCAATATCACACACTAATTAAGAAAATGGAACCAAAACCCAAGCTATTCTTTCCAACATAAGGTGAGCAGGGTCAGAGAGCACCATTTTAGCCCCTGAAGGGAGAAGCTGAGAGAGAAAACTAGCTGAAAGACCTCCCGCACTTTATTCTTAGGTAAAGAAAAGCAATGGGCAAGGTTCTTCTCCATCACAACTCTGTCAAAAGAGCATCGTGGCGCTCCATGTTCACTGCCTCACGGACTCCAGCGCAAATCAGCACCATTCGTGAGATGTTTTACGAACTGCCAACTCTGCAAACCCAACCAGGGATCTGACAGTCAAGCGGGGTTCTTCCTGCAGGCTAACTTCTCCTCACACTTCCATCAGTGCAACCACACTGCGTTCTGGCAGGTTACACCTGTGCAGCCAAGAGCACCGCTTCCTACACCGCTAACTCTGCTTGCAATTCTAATGATGGTGCTCCCTCTCCTGCCACCATTTTGGCTCTGCTGGGTGAGCAGCAGGAAACAGTGACCAAAAAATATTACCGAAGGCAGCAGATCTGACTCTGATACACGGAGACAGAAATCTGTTGAGAAAGATGGTGCCATTTTTCCAGAGTCATTAGTCACAGGAGAATGCATCATACGAGCAGTTCCTCATCTGCTGGGAATCATCAGAATAGCTCCATTGATTTACACCAGGTTAATTGAGAAGCTTTGGGATACCAAAAGAATAGATCATTTCAGACAAGCTTCCAGCTGAGGTGGAGTCAAGTAGGATTAATAGATCCAAGCAAAAATTAAATGACAAATAAATTAAGGAGCTATTAGCCAGGTGCCCAAACGTAAACAGTGAACAGCAGCACAGAAATATGCCAGTACAAGGAGTAAACTTCAGAAGCACTTGGTTATAGTTGAATGGCCTGTGAGAAGTCAGAAGAGAGAGCGTCACTGCACGTTTGGCTCTGGGGCGCACGTGCGTATCCATCCATCCAACCCTGAGATAAACTTAACAGTGTACCGGACAGAGATGGCAGAGCTGTCAAACCACTCAAGTCACAAAGGGCCAACTGCTGCATCTCCCCTTACCTCAGGTCAGAGCTCACCTCAGTTAGAAACACATACGCACATCAGCTACAAATTTCCAGCACACGTACATTACACAACTCCTCTACTTCATCAGCTCGGCCCAAACTTCTGCCCTTTTCCCTTTGGTTTCCTGTCCTGTTTTGGACCATCAACCCTTGCAGGAGAAACACAGGATCCAGAACACAGGTCTTGGCAGGTAAATTCAAAGACCAAACATCCAGCTGTTTTATCTTTACATTTAGTCAGTCGTTCATGTCTTGCTAGGCTTTGCCATGGTTCCAGCGCTCTCTGATCCCACTGATTAATTAGGATCATATGCCATACAAATCATATAAACGGTTTTTAATTTTATGCAAAGCTTTTCAGTTTCCCTTTATATTCAGGGAAGCTTTTCCTGTCATTCTATACATATATATTTTGTGGCGAGAAAGAGATGGCGTTTAATATAAAAAAAAAAACTTGTCAGCCAGATTTTTCCTTACAAGATTAATAAGCTACACATTATGGCCCTGATTGTGATATCCAAACATGGGCAAAATTCCTACCTCGAGCGGGTTGTTCAGAATCAGACTCTCTTACCTCTCAGAAATTCTGCGAGGCACCCATTACAAATCATTCACAATGATTCCAAGTAATGTGAAGTTTAAATAAAAAAAATCTGAAAGAAAATGTTTCACATTCCAGAATCACTGCTTAAGCCTTAGGTATGTTCCTGACTTCTCTCTGAGATGCACATTTACCCCAGTGCAGCATGAGGACAGGTGCTATCAGGCAGTCAGAATTTTAAATAAGGGTGATCAACTCCACCCAAAGTTTTGCACCTGCCTTAGCCTGCAAGCACAGAACCGCACTTGACGCATCGGAGGCATTTTTGAAAATTCACCTGTAATGTAATCATTCGTGTGCTTGTTAAGTGTCAGCATGCTTGGAGGAGGACAACAGAGGACAGTTCTCCCTGGCCCGAACTGTTTAAAATCTAGAAGGAAAACACTGAAGGAAAGGAAGGAGTTGGTTTGGATAAAAGGGGATTTGAAACCTAGTACTTCTTAGAAAATAAGTGCCAAAGGATTTCTAAATCACTGAGAATAAAAGTTGAATTCTTTTCAGAGTCCACTACCTCTCTTTCCAGTTTACAAGTCTCTCCATCATAAAAAAAGCACTGAGCTGCAGTCAGGCTCTCCTCAAGAAAGATGCATTTAGACAGCATGACACACTGCAAACCCTATGTTTCTGAAGCCATAAACACCAGGCACTGACACCCGGTTTTCGTCATAAACTTAGCCCCAAATCAAATGCTGCACAGTGATCACTTCTTTTTTCTGGCCTCCCTCACCTCTGGGAGACATGAAGCATGAAGGTGCAGCTATTCCAGTGGAAATCCTAGAGGCTTGGATTCACTTTGCAAATTTGAATCGGTCCATTTCATGCAGACTTGGACTGGTCTCTAAACACAAATAAGTCACCACAGTAAGCAGCGTTAAATGAAAAACGTAACACGCACATTACAGAGTTCAAAAGGCAAATGAATTTGCAGTAAGTTACGAGTGGCTAGGGAGAGGAGTTTAGAGTGGAAGCACCTTTGCAACCTTAACTGCAGTGTTAGCTATCATAGTGGAAAGCCAGCTTTTGGGAGCCCTCAAAGCTGCAGTCCAGTGGGCTCCCACCTTATGGGACACACCAAAATTCTTCCCCAAAATCCCAAAGGTGTCATATTACTGTGCGATCTACTGCTCTCAGGGCATTGATCAGCAGAGATGCTGGCTGTACTGAATGCGAGAGAGTGTGCAGAGAAGGTGAGGGAGAGGAGACCGAAGGTGATGGGATGCAATTCCTTTACTCCACATAACTTTGTTAGGGAGCTCCACAATTGTGAAGCTGGTCTTACCACTAGAATGTGTGTATTGCATGACAACGAGGAAATCACACAGCTGAACAGGTGGTTCCATGTGCATCAAAAAGAAGAGGGTTACCCAAATAGTGAGATCCAAGTTGGACACCCCCACCCCCAACGGAACAGGTGCAAAACTTTTGTGCGGAGGAGTCACTGTAAACTGAATGCAGTTAATAGGGGCACGATTTAGTAAAAAGCACTGGAAATGACATACTATCGGTGTTGTACCGGCTCACTCTATAATACGGGGACAACCTGCTAAAGACAGGATGACTACACTATAGCGTCTCTTTAAACAAAAACTAATTGCTGGAATGATTGTTTTGTTTCTGGTATTTATATGGCAAGGGTTTGGGAACTTGTTCAGACTTCCTAAATAAATACATCTTTTTTTTTTTTTTTTTAAGTGTTTAATTGATATCCCTGAAGACCAAAGTCCTCTTCACCCACCGAACAGATCTAGGTCAGGCAGCACTAGCATAATGTACCCCACAATGTGCTCGCCTCACCCCAATTCTGGGAGGACCCTCTTCAGGCCCAGGAAGGCAAGGAAACCTCCATAGTCCATTTAAACTTCTCTGCTGAAGTTGCCAGCAAGAGGGCCAGGAGCTGCGAACTATGATAGTGGGTTTGGGGTGTGGACCTCCATTCGCCTGTAAGTTCTTAGAAGCCCACCCCACACGCGCTTCAGGCAGGCCACCTGCTTGCCACCAGAAGGCTAGAACTTCCAATTGCCACCTGCTGAGGATGGATTTGAACTGCTGTCCTAGAAGGCAGTTCAGCCTTTTCACCTCACACTCAATGACACAGGGAAGACTATGAGGAGCAAAGTGCAGCAGTGAGACAGAGAGGCCATTCACGCCATCACCTAGAGAATCTGCTTCTCTTTGCCACTTCCTATTTACTCTAAGAATGGTGCTTTTCAGGCCATTTCCCAGCTCCAGGTGCTAGCGCATTCCAAATCGAGGGCCTAATCCAGCTCCCCGGGACAATTCACATGAGCAGCACCAGCAGGATTTAGACACTTGTAACATTCCCTTGCTCCCCACAGGTGGGACTAACTTCCTGCCTGATCCAGTTCCACTTAAGGACACCACTTTACATACAGGGCTCATCAGAGGCCACTCATACAGCTAACCACACCTCCCCAATACAGCACCACTACCGACTGCACACACTGAAGCTACCGTACAGGGAGGGAGCTCTGTTTTGACTCCCAAAGAAGTTATGATTCTAGGAAGTTCCAAACTAGCTTCTCAGTAGAAGACCTAGAACCCCCGAATGCCCATTATCAGATCACGTGCAGTTCTCCTAGGGAGTAAAGAAAACTCATTGCTGCGGAGAACTTAAGACGTAAAGAAACACTTCGATACACTGCGGCACCCCTCTGGTCACTCTAGCTTTCCTTATTTTGAGTGGGCTGCATTGCTGAGCAGTCAGGACTCAAAGTTCAGATTTGTATTTTTTAACTACAGAAAAAGAGTGGGTGCATTTACGGATTGCAATGGCAGGGAAATGACTAAGTGAGATATGTTCAGATAATCCCGGCAATTGACCTGCACCCCATGCTGCAGAGGAAGGTGAAAAACCCCCAAGGTCACTGACAAGCCGACCAAGGGGGGCGGAGGGAGGAGGGCCAGGAGATACCTTCCTGATCCCACATAGGGTGATCAGCTAGACCCTCACCATGTGAGCAACAACCAGCCAGGAAGCACATGGACAAGAGAATGCTCAGGGTCACCCTGTCCAGCAGCCCATCTCCAGCTGTGACCATCTCTGATGCTTCAGAGGCAGGAGACCAAAAGAACCAGGCTACAGAAAAGCAAGAAGGGAAACTGAAGTGCTGACTGATGGTGGTGATTAAAGAATCCATGGTACTTTCCAAATGGTTGGGGTTTTAACTCCTGTGTCCTGGCCAACTTCCAGTTTAAGAAACTGGATTCTGTCTGAATTCCCTGGCAGTTTCAAGTTGATTTGGTGGTGTTCTTCCTGTCCTAGCTGGTGTGCACTCTTGCTTGGCGTGGTTGAAAAGCTTCTGTGTTCCACCATAGAAAAGCCTGGCTGCACTTCAGTGCCGGCTGCTAGACACAGAGGGCCAGATTCTGATCTTGCATCGGTTGCACACTGGGTAGCTGCTGACTTCTATGGAGGAGCTCCTGATTTCACTCAGTGTGGGAGAGGGGAGAATCGGGCAAAGAACGTGCAGTACGTGGGATGAAATGGAAGGTGCCAATGATATTATGTTTAAAACATCTCCCCTGGCTGACGAACTTTACTACCCAAGTTCTATCTTGAGTCCTCTCTGCCCTCTTCAGCTCAACAATGCAGACTCTTTAGACCAGGTGTGCTGGGCGTGTAAAGCGGGGAGGTACAGGATCCCACCGGCTCAGGCAGGGACAAGCCCCACAATAGCTGGCCTGGCTAGAGATCAGAGACAATTTTGGATCCATGCTCGTTAAACAGCGAACAATAAGTTTATTAGTGAAAATCCATCTCCTCTGCCCCTTGGCCCCTGCTCCTGCTCCTCCACTCCCCTACCCTCCTGCCTGCCCCTGCTCTGATCCCCTCTCTCTTCTAGGATGGCAGCGATTTGTTCTTAAAAGCGACAGGTTTATAGGTTAGCCGACACCTTCACTCTGTGGAATTTTAATTAACTTCTCCCATCGTCAATGTGTTAAGGAGCGGGGTTTCCATTATGCGGGGTCAGCAGTGTGTTTCGGGCCCTGCTATATCAGCCGTCAAATTGAAGAATTAATGACGTGGCTAATCGGCTCTAATTCTTAAAAAAAAAAAAAAAGGAGGGGCATCGAGAGGGGAGGCTGGCGGGATTCGCGGTCTCACGAAACGAGCGAGTGATCCAAGCCCACTCGTTTGCGGGGTAGCTGCTCTGCAGCCGCCCATTTATCACCCAGCGGGGGGAGAAAGACGCTAGGTAAATATTGTGACAGAGAGTGTGCATGAGTGTGCGTGCTGGCGAGAGGAGACGGTGTCCTGACAAGAGGCCAGCTCCACAGGTCATCACTTAGGAGAATAAAGCAGCCTGCTGCATAGCTCTTCCCAGCCACTGCAGAAGGACCAACAGATGCCATCAGAAGAGAAAACCACCCAGGCCCCTGCCAAGAGATTGGAGGCTAACATGGGCGCCTTGGTCACCACTGATACGACTGTGGATGGATCAGAGAGAGGCCTGCACACACACGCACTCAAAGCGTCATGGAACTAGGCACAGGTGAAGCTCACTCGGGCAGGAGGTTCAGCTCTATCACCCCCCAAGACACACCCCATGTAAAATGGATGGGGAGCAGCAAAACTGGCTTGGAAACCTAATGAGGACAAGTTCTCATGGGAAATTCCTGGCACTGGGCTGGCCTAAAATTCATCCCATTGAAACTCAGGGATGGCAGAGCCCAACGGAGCATCGCAGGCTGCAGTGTCCGTTGCGATGGGGACACCAGGAACACATGGGATAGAGCTCAGTGCACAATACGGTCCATAGTCTGCAGAGTAACTTGGGATCATTTAGGTCTATAGACACCATCCAGGCATTAGTAGTAGCTCTATCCGGTCGCTCCCAGGGACAGAAAAGGAGACATGTCTCCTGCAGGAGGGACGACATCAAGGCTAACTCAACAGCACATACACGTGGCTGTTCGCTGCCAGTCCAGTTTGAAGATTTACTGGACACAGGTTCAGTTTCTCGGAGTTTATCATCAGTTCACCTTCTCTGAAATGGGAGGCAGAGACTCTTTGATCAGTAGATTGGAAGAGGCTGCAGCTTCTACAGTCGCTGCTGTATGCAACATTTTGACATCCTCTACTGAACAGTGACAATCCTAAGGCTTAAACTGCATGCTCAGGAGCGGGGTTAAGTTCAGAAGAATAGCTGGAAAACAGCATCTTCGCAGGCCATTTACTTTCCATTAACGACCTTCCCTATCCAATTTGCTCCATTCCCAAGCCAACTGAGCTCACTCAAACCACTGGCTCCACAAGCCCAGCCTGACCTCAGGAGCCAGGAGGACCCCCTTCTGCTTCGCTCGTCAGCAGACAAGAGGCTGGAGTCAGAGCGCAGGACACAGAATAGGATCTGCCTTGTTTCTCCACACTGCTATCTGGGCTGAGAGGAGTAAAACGCAAGCTCTGCGTGTACAGCTGAGCAACTCTCACTCGGCAAGCGAATAAGGAGCAGACAGGGATGGAACACAAAGGGGCCATTTCTACAAAGTCACTTTCAAGGCTGGGTCCACATGGCTCTGGTGGGAGGTGACCTGAGCATACTTTCCTAAGGCTTCTGCCCCCATAGATTCAAACTCAGCCTATACCCTCCTCATCTGCCCCCACCCCTATCAAGTTCCTAGACAACTGCACCACTATCTTGGATATATTTGCAAATCCAGAGTACCAGGGGATGGGGAATTGTGGGGGGAGGGGGAGGAAGTTAAGCAGTACCTGTTAAAATGACCATTAAAAGGTCTTGATTACCTTAATAATGGACTAATGGCGATGGACCAGACCCGGTCCTCAGTCTGCACCGTGTGTAAACAATGCCCAGCTCTGCCAAAGGACAGGGACCAAACCTGGAGAGACAGAGAGGTGCTACATCAGGTCACCCAGAAGCAGGCAGGGAAGGGTACAGGCGTCCACGCCTGTGTTTGAAGAGAACCACCCCCTCCCTGATCTTCTGAATGAACTCTCAGTCACACAATTGCACCAGCCGGAAAAGCACAGGCCTCAACTGTGTCCCCAAGCGACTTTACTGCCAGACTCGGATCCTCTCACAGCCCAGCCCAACTGATCATCAGCTCCACTCCATAGAACAGCCAAAATTAGGCTGCAGGCTCCTCAGGGCAGGGACCTAGTACTACAGAGCGTGCAGTGCAAAGCTTCCAGAGCAACCAGATCAGGGTATGTTCAAAGACCCCGCTGTTCTCCTGGGGGGGAACATAACTGAGTATTTCCATTTGTACCAGCTTGGGAATTAATTGCAGACTTGTCTCATTTGTGCTCCTGTACAGACCTATCTCCCTAGGCCTGGCTTTTTAAGCCCACCCCCTAGGTATCTTCAAACAATGGACATGCAGCGAGGGCAAGGCCCTTGACCTCCCAGCAGCCTAGAAGAATCCCATCCCCTCCCCCAGCACTGCCAACACACGCTCCCCTTACACTGACTCACCCTTGCCATCAACATGGGCTTGTAGATCACCGCACCCCCTGCCTTCCCTAGAGATGAACGGTCGGAGCAAAGTGTGGGGTCCTGCCAGAGCCCCCCCGATCCCCAAACCCCCTCCCCCTCCTCAGCTTGGCTGGATCTCCAGACTCTCACCCATAGCTCCCTTCTTCTCCCCATGCTCAGCGGTTTACTTAAAGACTTCAAAGCCGGGGGTGCCCTGTTTGTTTGTTTGTTGATAATGCCCAGGATTGCAGGCTATTCCGGGCAGCAGGGAATTTAGCACCTAGTGTCAGCAAAAGCAGCAGAAAAGCTTAACTCTTTTAAGGCGTCCCTATCTCCTACAGGTTAAAAATATTGCTCAGAGCATGCTATCTGGTGCCTATCAGTGAGGAATGTACATTAGCAGCTACTCGGAGCTTAGCTCTAATCAACACTCGGAGAGCCCTCAATAGCATCCACTGCACTTAGAGCTCCCTTAAAGTACTGCTACAGATTCCCTTCCAGCCACCAGAAATTACAAGGCACACGAGAAAAATCACTCTAAAAATCAAAGTGACTCCGTCCATTAGGGCCAGATGGGAGGGTCAGGCGGGCAAACTCAGTCCGGCTGCAGAACCGAGCAAAATACAAAAAGTTAAATTCCCTCTGACCTTCGGGAGTTTCTTCTCAAGGTCTTAAGAGGTCTGCCCTGCTCCTGCCCAGGGGAGCTGTGAGACCGTGCTGCCCGAAACACAGGCTCCGTGATCCTACTCGAGCACAGGCCAGCTTCAAACTCATTCAAGCCAAGGCAAACTCTGCCCAGAAATTGTGTTTCACAAAAACATAGCTTTAGAAGACAGGGTGACACTGGGTTAGAAACATCCCGAGTGGCCAGCCAAGACACACCAAGCAGGACAGGATGGCCTAGCACGTACTAGCTAAATGGCTCCAATTTGATATGAAAGTCACTGAAAGACAAAAAATGGGTCACTTCTACAGGCACTTTCCTGTCTGTCCCTGCACACTTCATGTCTTTTTACAAAAAACATATCCTAGGAAACAGCTTTTAACAGCTTAGAATAACGCCGTAAATAAGGGCCCACAGAAGAGAGATCGTCCCGGTCGCTTGGGATGAAATTTGAGAGAGACTAACAGAAAGGGAAATACATGTTACAACAGCATTAAAAGGCCAAGCCTAAACTTCCCTGTAAGCCCATCTGGTCTGACCCTCTGTTTCTGCCCCATCTCATCTTTCAAGCCCGTGGCTAGTTTCCCCAGCTCCTGCTGGACCCCTGTCCTGGCGGGCTGACAGCGCAAGCGACTCTCCAGAAACCTAAGCAAGGATTATTGTGCTCCCAACACAGAGAGGCAAGTGCAGGGCTCAAGGTCCCATTCAACCCGCCTTTAAATACACACAGAGTTCACAGCTCACCCCTCTGCTATATCACGTGCAGTGCCGGACACGACGCTTGCTCACCTTTGCTGTTCTGTCCCGGGAGCCGCTCACGATGATGCCCCCTTGACAATCCACACAGTTCACCTCCTGCTGGTGCGCAGAGAACTTTATGCTGAAGGAGCCGTGGACTTTAGAGAGGACGATATTTCCATCGCTGTGAAAAAAAACCCCGAGCAGGAAGTCATCATCTTTGCAGGGCAGCTAAAGCATCAGCATTTGATGAGCGCGTCTCCAGTTAATGCTTGGTAGAACTGCATGAGGACTAGAACACCTGCAATCCCTGGGGAATGGATGATTCATTCCCCACCACCACCCACAATGTTCCCATTAGATCCTATTTCTGGTCATCCCAGGCCAGGGCAGCTGCAGATGGCAGCATGTTCTCACCAGTCTGGGACCTTCTCAGTGAGGGCCATGCTGCACAAACCAGCACAGTAGTCATTCCGTCCTCTGGTGTTCCCGAGGAAGCCGGAATCCTGTCCAGATGCAATGCAGTGGGGGAGTGGGGAGGAGGTTGGCAGGGAGCCACATCCCTCTTCTGCCACATCCCTCCCCGTCATGCCAGGGCAGCTAGAAGCACAGGAGCAAGATTTGACCCAGAGACTGAATGAGTTGTATTAACTCAGCAAAGAATTTGCTACCTTGTTCTGCCAATAAAATTACAGAAATTGGAACATGTCTCAGAGTGGTAGCTGTGTTAATCTGTATCAGCAAAAAGAACGAGGAGTACTTGTGGCACTTTAGAGACTAACAAATTTATTTGAGCATAAGCTTTCGTGGGCTACAGCCCACTTCATGGGATGCATGTAGTGGAAAATACAGTAGGAAGATACATATACACAGAGGACATGACAAAATGGGTGTTGCCATACTAACTATAATGAGAGTGATCAGTTAAGGTGGGCTATTATCAGCAGGAGAAAAAATAACTTTTGGAAATGGGACTTCCTGATTATCACTACAAAAGTTATTTCTTCTCCTGCTGATAATAGCCCACCTTAACTGATCACTCTTGTTATAGTTAGTACTACCACGCTCAGGTGCCAAAAGATGAGCATCTTATAAATTAGGTCTTTTCATTTGCTAAAGCCCAGGTAGATGCAAGTTGTTTGTGTGCACAACTGCAGCTAGTGAATGCCCACTTCTGAGTATCATGCCCCTCAGCTGTCGAGATGCATTGTCCTTGCAGTCACCATTATTGCAAAGGAAAAAAATATATATTAAAATCCCTGGCAAAATCGGCACTGCTTAGCCCCCTTATCGGCAGCATCTGCAAAGAGATCAAGGCTGGAACGGGTCATTAGCATGAGACTGGAGAGGTCTCTTTCGGGAAGAAGCAAATCAAACTGTCAGGAAAAGAGCAGTGCAAGGAAGTTAAATATGGTGGAACATGGAGTACTGGATGGCAAATACACTCTTCTGCTCTGAAACAGACTTATCCAGAGTGCTTAGAAAATTAATTCCTCTACTGGTGCAGCTGAAGAGCTCTGGCCCCGGACCAAAGCTTCTCCCCTGCACGGCAGTGAGCTTACCCTCCTCCACTGACGATGTGGGAACCGGCGAGAACAAACCGACACACGTCTTCCTGGTGGCCGGAGAAGACAGCTTGAGGACGATGCTGTAGGCCAGCACTGTCTGGACGAAACCGGTAGGCCCGGATGTCTTCTGCCTGGGACAGGTAGAGATAGTCGCCATCCAAATGCATCCAGGGCATCAAGCTGCAGAGACAATGACAAGGGAAATGGATCAGACAGCTGCTGGCCACGCCAGGACACGTTCCCAGAGCACAGGCCTGAGTATAGCGTCACAGCCAGGAAACAAGTACATTTCTCAATACCTGCCAGAGCACGTCAGTGGCTTCTTTCTGACCAAGGTTCCAGACTTGAGGAAGAGGCCAAGAATGGGGTCTTTGGAAGAGGGGCTGGCTAAGGAATCTAGAGGCTTAGATATGAAATATTTAGGACTCCTATGGCATCTTTGCAGGGGTAGGTTTTGTTCCGAGATGGCCTTTGAGTTCCTCTTCCTTCCTCCACACCCATGCAGCTGTCTAGTTCAAGTGAACATCCAGCTTCCCCATAGCCTCCTCTAGCCTGTCTCAGTGGTTCTCTCTCCAGTGCAATTTAATTAACTCTCTCCATTTTTCTACAACTTCTTTATAAGAAAAAGCAACGAGTTTTAATTCAGGATATGAGAACAATAGGGAAGACAAAGTTTGGATGGTGGCTTTATTAAATTAGCTAATGAACTGTCAGAGTCCAGCTCTGAAGGTAGCTCAGAAATGAGGGTGAAATCCTGTGACACACACACCCCACCCCACGCAGAACAACTCTGTGACCCCCCCCTGCCCCGCATGATCCCATTTTGGGTCAAGACACCCATGGTTACAACACCCTGAAATATCAGATGTAAACATGTGAAATTGTGAAATTGACTAGTTTTAAAACCCACTGGCCATGAAATTAACCAAACTGGTCTGTGAATTTGGTATGGCCCTTCTCATTTGTACTCAGCCCGGCTGATGTGAAAGCTGCACTTACAGGAGGCCTGGTTCTCAAGCAAGGGACCTTGTCTTCCTAGATGTTTTGCAAAGCACATAGCACAGCTTTGGACGCAGTGCCCACAAGTTAATAATCACAATCACCTCTACTCACTGCTATGCACATCTCATTATCCTGGGCAGGAACTAAGTTAATATTTTAAGATTTGTGGACTGCGTCCAGACCAAAGGCCAGGCAGGGACAACAGTGGAAGGCAATGAACAAAAGAAGTGAATCTTGAGGAGGGATGTGAAGGAGAGACGGTCCTGGACTGTATTAGCTCAAGGGATTATTCCAGGCTTAAGGTGCAGCAAGGGAGCAGCGAAGCACGTCCTATTGTCAGAGCACAGATTAGGAGCAGCACAGTGGTATGAGACAAGATGTAGACAGGCTCTGAAGACAAATCACTCAACAGTTTAGGATCCGAAGTGAAGAACACTGTATCCAACTAGAACTGCATGGGAAAGCAGAATGCATTTACCAGGGCTGGAATATGACCCAACCGCTATTGTTGGGAGAAGCACCATAGGCTCCTCATTGACAGCTGAGACTGGGTTCTCGGGTTTGGTGTCTAGTGGGCTAGGCAGCACCTCCAGTTATCCCACTGCAGTGTCATCAGGTAAGTCAAACGACAAAGCAGCCTCGTCTGTGTCACTTGTAAGACCCTAAAGATCATTGGGGGGGGGGGGGGGGCCTCGAACAGTCTGAAATCGAAGTCCAGAGGCAAACCCAACGTCCCCTATTGGCTGCCACAGAGCAGATTAAAAGAAAAAGAAGCCACTTGCTTGCGTTTCCATTTCAGGAGAGTTTCCCTCCGGCAGCGCCCGTGCCTCCAGTTCTGAGAGACCTTCACCCTTTCCTTCACTGGAATGCCAGCAGCTCTGCAGATAAAGGAAGACAGACACAGTGAGCCCCGAGCACTGATGCAGTATGTGGACCTCACACGATCCAGCCAGGGTCATGTTCTAGCTCCAGTTCCATAAGTGACCAACTAGTACACACCGGCCCAACTGGAAACTCAGGGCCTGACTCATGCTGGGCAAGGAAGGGAGGAGCACTCATGCTGGGCAAGGAAGAGAGGAGCACAGACAGTTGTTCTGTCTGGAGTCATGCTAGGCAATGCAGGGGAGAGTGCAGTGCGAGCAGACCTGCCTTTACTTTTCAGGTGTACCCAGTGTCCCCGCCAGCACAACTGTCACGATGCAGGGGGCAGGGAGGCAGATGCATCATAGCCCTGCTCATACCTCCACTACCCAGAAATACCCCTGGGGCACAAGGACTGCCTCTGGGGCAGGGAACATGGAGTGAGACAGGGAAGAGCTTCCACCATCCTCCCCGCACATCTGGGGCATTCATCCCGTGGAAGGCATAAACTAGCCCTTCACTAGCTATGCATGCATCTTCACTGCAGCAACCGTCCAATGCACACCTGCAGGCTGGGAATTTTCTACCATTTGGAAGTTACAAAAGCTCCTGTCCTCAGTAAATCAAACCAGTTTTTAACCCCAACTTAAGCAAAGGTCCCACTCCTCACTGAAGGCTAAATTCATACCAAGTTCCCCATTAAAAGCCATTTCAGTCCGTAGCCTTATCTGAAAAAAAATGTCAAGAATTTTATTTGAACAGTGGGAAGAGATTATTTCTCCCCCACTCACTCCTCAGCTGAAGGGGGCTCAAAGGGATTCCACTCCCACTTGCTGAAGATTTTGCTCTTCAGGTAGATCTCAAGCATGGAAGAGTTCAGCCAAAAGAGCGAGTGTTTTGAAAAGTTCATGGATTAGAAAGCCAGAAGGGACCATTATGATCCTCTAGTCTGACTTCCTGCAAAGCATGGGCCAGAGAACCCAACCCAGCAATCTCTGAAGAAAGCCCACAACATGTGTGTGAGCTACAGCATTTCTTAGAGGGGTCTGACTGAAAGATCGCAAGTGATGGAGAATACTCTGCATTCCTAGGAAAAAGTTCTTCTAATGTTAATTATTAAAAATCGCACCTTATTTCTAGCCTCCATTTGTCTAGCTTCAGTTTACAATTAGATCGTTATGCCTTTTTCTACTAGATTAAAGAGGCAACTACTATCAAAAAATCTTTTCTCGTGTACGTAACTTTGATTGCAGTCTAAAAAGTATGATCATGACCCTACATACTCTGAGGCAAACAACCTAAATTCTGCAGAAGATTCCATGGCTTCAGCATGCACAGGGATCTGGTTACAAGCAGGTGAAGAACAGTACATAAAAGAAAAACTATTCCACAACCTGATCCATAACACCCACCAGAATACATAAACACCTGTATCCACTGCTGAACTGCAGCTGCATATGGGGTGGAATAAAGTAGCTATTCAACAGTGCCCAGCAAGGCTACGCAACAGTTTATAACCAGAAGTATCCAGCATTCCACAGAAACGACAGAGAGCATTTTCCAGGAGGCGGAACAGAATTACGCAAAATGGAATTTGGTGAGAGCGACACAGCTAACACTCCCGATAGGATCAGACATTAAACACAGTAATGTAAACATTTCAACAGAGCCCCAAACCATGACTGGCAACCTTATACATAGCTTATGCCCAACAATATTCTGATAAACCCAGTGAGTTGCTGTTCCATAATTAGCAAATTCCCCGCTTCCTTCTAACGCTGTTCCTGGATGACCTCCTTTGGCCCCATGGTCACAGCTGCTCACTCTCTCTAGCCTGGCCACTCCTTCCACTCTTACACAGCCAACATCTCCTCCTTGACCATGACTTGGTCAACTCTTCTCCAGCCTCCCAGCATCTCAGCTGCTTCCACTCTAGCCAAAACTGCTGCGGCTAAAAGAGTCATCTTCCATGTCCTCTGCTCAAACGCAGTCACTCCCCTTTTTGACTCTTTTCACTGACTTCCCCTTAACTTTCACAGCAAGGGTGGATTTCTTGTCCACACCATCCATGTCCTGCACAACTACACCCTGTCTACACCTCTGCTCTCCTTTCCCTTACTTACATGTCCTTCCTAATGGCCCCCTTGGCACTGAGGGCTGGTCTATACTGGAAACTTATATCAGCATAGCTACATCTCTCACAGATGCGAAAAATCCACCTGCCTGAGAGCCCATGCTATGCCCACCTAACCCCCGGTGCAGACAGCGCAAAGTTGATGGTAGAATTCTTCCATCAACCTAGCCACCACCTTTCAGGGAGGTGGATTAACTAAAGCAATGGGAGACTCACTCCTATCGTTGTAGTGAGTGTCGACACAAAGGCAGCACCCCTGCAACTGTGCCACTGTTGCATTTTACGTGTAGACATAGTCTGAAGAAGGGCAAAGTTTGTTAATATTTAGTTTAATCACAATGATTAATTTGGGCGGTCCCAATCTCACTCATCCCAACTGCTCTCCCTCCAATAGATCCGCAAAATGTCAAACAGCCACAGAAACCATTTCTAATATCCCGCTTCTCTCTACTCCAAGAAGTGCACGCACAGAAGAGAGAAAGGGTCCAATTCCGTATTCATAAAGCATTAGAAAACACTCTCTTGAGAACTATCTTGCACTGTCTCCTGACCGGTCTTTGCTATCTCTACTTTCTATGACTCTGTCACCATTAGGGCTTTATTCTCAGTTCCAGGCACGATTTACCTAGGCTAATCCACACACAGAGAGGAGCACGTGCCTAGTTCTCAACTTTTACAGTCGCCCCACAAAGAAGAGCTAAGCTGGCAAGAAGTTTCACTTCCCCAAGCAGCCCGTGGAGTGAGACCTGCAAGCCATCTGAAGGGAGAAAAGGAGGTTTGCCCAGACCAAGGAGGATTTATTTTTAACTACCATCATCAACAGAGTGCCCTGGATCTAAATTTAGTGTCTGCTGGACCGATAAGGAGAAGAAGAAGAAATGTTGCAGCCTCCTAGAGAGAAAGCAGAGGCGGGATCCAATTAGCCCTGCCCTTCACCCTCTCCAGGGAAAATCAGCACAGGCAGCACTTAAACTTTGCATAGCTTCTTCAAACTTTAGTCTCTCAGAAAAAAGGAGTTGTTTAAGCAGGTATGTGCAAGGCCATGAGAAACAGAGGTGCAGGAATGCTCTCTCCCTTGCTCTGTGCATTCCAGTCCTGGATCGTGTGCAAGGACTCTCCAGACATGAGAGGTTACAGCACTGTGTATATGGTGGTTATGTATTTAGGTGAATTCAGAGGGTTGTTTGTTTTGTTTTTAGTTCCCGTGAAGGTGAGCAGGGGAGCTAAGACAACACCAGCAAACACTAGAGAATGGGCACAGATGCACACCAATTGCGACCGGCTGCACCACCTGTCGTTCCAATCCCAAAGTCACAACACCCTCCCCATTCCCAAGCTCTGCCAGTGCACCTCTATCCTGATTCATAATATCTCCTGCTATTGCATTCTGTGGCTTCCCCAAACAGCTCTGCAGGTGCACCTCCAGCCTGCTCCATAGCAACCTTGCTACAAAGTCTCCAAATATGTCTCAAAATGTACTTAACATAAGAACCTGGCCAGACTGGGTCAGACCAATGATCCACCTAGCCCAGTATCCTGTCTTCTGACAGTGGCCAATGCCAGGTGCCCCAGAGGGAATGAACAGAGCAGGAAATCATCAAGTGCGCCATTCCCAGCTTCCGGTGAACAGAAACTAGAGAAACTTCAGAGCATGGCCATCCTGCCCATCCTGGCTAATAGCCATTAATGGACCCATCCTCCATGAACTTATCTAGTTCTTTTTTGAACCCTGTCATAGTTTTGGCCTTCACAACATCCTCTGGCAAGGAGTTCCACAGGTTGACTGTGAGTTGTGTGAAAAAATACTTCCTTTTCTTTGTTTTAAAACTGCTGCCTATTTCATTTGGTGGACCCTAGTTCTTGTGTTATAAGAAGGAGTAAATAACACTTCCTGATTTACTTTCTCCACACCAGTCATGATTTTATAGACCTCTATCATATCTCCCCCCTGTCCCTTTGTTGTCTCTTTTCCAGGCTGAAAAGTCCCAGTCTTATTAATCTCTCCTCATACGGAAGCCGTTCCATACCCCTCATCATTTTTGTTGCCTTTTTCTGTACCTTTCCCAAATGCAGTATAGCTTTTTTGAGATGCAGAGACTACATCTGCTCGCAGTATTCACAGTGTGGGTGTCCCATGGATTTATACAGAGGCAATATGATATTTTCAGTCTTATTCTCCTTCCCTTTCTTAATGATTCCCAACATTCTGTTAGCTTTTTTGACAGCCGCTGCACATTGAGTGGATGATTTCAGAGAACTACCCACAGTGACTCCAAAATCTCTTTCTTGAGTGGTAACAGCTAATTTAGACCCCATCGTTTTATATGTATAGCTGGGATTGTTTTCGAATGTGCATTGCTTTGCATTCATCAACATTGCAAAACAGCAGATGAAGTTGAAACAGAAAATCATCATCAAGCAGTTGTGTTTCTAGTGGGATCTTCCAGGGATTGGTTCTTGGCCCTACACTGTTTAACATTTTTATCAGTGACCTGATAGAAAACTGTTTGGTAAACTGGGCACAAGCAAACAATACACATTTTAATATAACCAAATGTAAAGTCATACATCTAGGAACAAAGAATGCAGGTCATATTTCCAGCATGGCGGACTCTATCCTGAGAAGCAGGGACTTGGGGGGCTATGGTGAATAGTCAGCTGCCCACAAGTTCCCAGTGCAGCGCTGTGGTCAAAGGGGCTAACATGCCCTTAGATGCATAAACACGGGAATCTTCAGTAGTAGAAGAGAGTTATTTTGCTGCTGTAATTGGCAGTGGGGAGATTGCTACTGGGAATACTGTGTCCACACCTCAAGAGGATCTTGAAAAATTGGAGAGTGCTCAGAGAAAAGCCACAAGTAAGATTAAGGATTGGAAAACAAGCCCTATAGTGAGAGGCTCAAGGATCTATTTAGCTTAACAAAGAAAAGGTTGAGGGGTGACATGATCACGGTCTATAAGTATCTATACAGGGAACAGTAATTTGATAGAGGGCTCTTCAATCTAGCAGAGAGAAGTATATAACATGATCTAATGCCTGGAGGTTGAAGCTAGATAAATTCAAGCTAGAAGTAAGGTGCAAATGTTTTCAACACTGAGGGTAATTAACAACTGGAACAACTTACGAGGTGTTGTGGTGGATTCTCCATCACAGACATTGTTTTAAAACAAGACTGGATGTTTTTTCTACAAGCTCTGCTCTAGGAATTTTTGTGGGGCAGGTCTCTGGCCTGTGTTAGACAGGAGGTCAGACCAGATGATCACAATGGTCCCTTCTGGCCTTAGAATCTAGGAGTCTATGAAGAGCATTTTAAAACAACAAGGGTGCCTTTATCAAGGATGTTGCATCTGCAGAAGTGGGTTTTTTACCCACGAAAGCTTATGCCCAAATAAATGTGTTAGTCTTTAAGGTGCCACCGGACACCTTGTTGTTTTTGTGGATACAGACTAACATGGCTACTCCTCAACACTTAAGGATACCTTTAGTATCCTTAAGGTGGGACTTCCAGAAATCACACTATTGAGGTGAGACAATTTCAGGGGCTCACAGACTCCCAGGTTTCCCTTACAAAAACAAGGTCATTGAAGATATCTCAATAACGGCCCTTTTGGTCCATTTCCCCTTTGAAGTGAGAACTAATGTACTGTTATTAATACTAAGCAAACAGCAATGGGGCGCATGTCCCTCGAGGGGAGGGAAAACTACCTCCCACACAAAAAGTTTCCATCCAAAGGGGAAAAGGTCCAGTTAGAACCCAAGGACAGATTGATTAAGAAAGCACACCTTGCAAGTTACGTAATATTCTGCAAAGGTAGAAGTAGCACCTCTTCTCTTGCCATGAGTCAACCTATGAGATGATCCCTCTCTCTACCAGCAGCACAAACTCAGAATGGACTCTGCCACTGGTGTCACCAATGAGAAAGATCCAGCTACTGCAACCTAGCTAAAATCCTCCTGACTATGCGCAAGGTAGAAAAGAACACCTTAGCCAGACTCACTCTGCACAACTAACCTCTCCCTCTCCTGCCATGAAAGCCAGCAGAGAGAACTCAGAGGACACTGGGAGCAGAGGTGTCATTTTTAGATAGCCACTTCTCTGACAATAACGAACCATAACAGAACACACAGTACTGCAGGAATATTAGCCTGAATGGCCTGTTGATGGCACAGCCATGATGCATTTGTACAGACTGCTGGCTTAGACTCAGGGTACTACAGAATTCCAAGGGACGGCCACTCTTCTTTTAAGATTCTGGCCTTCTTTTGTTCTTGACTGCCCCCTTGCATCCCATCTTGCTGGTAATTACACCACTCAGGAAACTCTAGCAGAATCTTAAGAAACAAAGAAAAGATTCCAATCCCTCTTTTTGAAGAGAGCTGAGAAAAGGTGCCAAACATATTAAAGACTAACTACCAAGACGCCGCCATCCTGACAGCGACAGCACTCCACATTTAAATGCACGAGAAAGCCAGTGGAGCTGCAAAACAACATGGTAGGATTTCCACAAGTGGCAAGGGACTTTGGATGCCTCGGCATTCCTATATGCCCAAATCGAGACACTTAAAAGGGACTGATTATCAGAGACGGGGTGCTAGGATTTTTCTGAAAACCTGGCCCCTTAGAGAGGATCTCAAATTGGGAATCCCAAAAGCAAACAAACAAAAAAAACACTGTCACTTTTGTGAGACTTTGCTACCATTTGATTTCATGATCCATATTTGGATCTACCAACAGATCTGACTTCACGCCAACTTTAAAATCCCATCACTCTCATGTGTTTAAATGCTAAGTCACTTTGCCTGTGTCCTGGAGCTCCTGGTGAGGGGAAGCATTAAAAAAATGGAAGAATGAAGACAAACTTTTAAAGTCTCTCTGCAGTCTGAGGTAGCAATCAGAATACGCTGGAGTTTTCCTTTTAAGTAAATGGTATTTGCATTTCTCAGTGGCGGACAGTTACCAGCAACACTGGATGCAAGAGGAAGGAAGGAATCTTAACAGACAAGAACAGGTGCCCCCCGATTTCTGTAACCCCTCTCACCTATCTCCAAGGTGCCCTCCAGTTCTGTTCCCAAGAACTGATATTGTTTTTAAAATGACAGAGCACCCAGAAAAGATTAGTCTCTTGTAAATAAACATCTCCTGTGGCTGTTAATGCATGTAGGAATCTCTAACCTGGCCCTGGGGCCTGGCCAGATTCTCTTTTTCCCAGCCTTCTTTCCATAGCCTTGGGCTCATTTTTCTCTCCTCTCTCCCCCTCCCCTTGTCTATGCTTTCCGGCACTTAGCCACCATTAAAATTTGACTGCATTCCTGGACATGTGCCCCATTTTAAACACCCCCACCCACATGCAGCTTTTCGTCCCCAGGAAACCTTCTGCAGCGTGTAAGTTTATGGCCAGGCCAGAGAAGAAAGTTACAGCTTCCCGAGTTCACCTTCCATTTTCCCAACGCCAGAAAAACAAGACAAGCCTGTGCAAGGAGGAACTCCAAGGAGCTCTCACAAGAGTCTGCAGGGCCAGAGAGTGCTCTGCATTCGGATCTAAGAGGCTGAGAAATCAGGTCCGGCACAGCAGACACATTATCACTTAAGACTCTCCCAGACAGATTTTGGGCTCTGTGCCCACATTCAATTCTATTCACGATTCTGAAACACCTCCCTCCCCACAGGTAAAATCGCCCCTATGTACTGATTCCAAGTCCCTCGCTCAGCCCATGATTTAACACCCACACTTCCCCTACGTGCTGCCTCCAGCAGAGACCTCCCATACAACGCGCAGGCAGAGTGCCCAGTCTGACATAGACACGCAGTAAGCCCGAATATAGCTTGCAAGGTTCCAAAAAGGTCAGTTACAGCTCAAAAAGGATCTTCCACTTTATGTGACTAGTCACCCACTTAGCCGGGGGACATCATTCCAGATCACCTTGGGATGGGAAGGGGGGGTTGTGCAGGAAAGGGTCATGTGCAATTAGTGCCTGCCACAGCTGGCCTCTGCTTAACCCATGCTACTTGCTAGCTACTTCAGCGACTCCTGGTAGCAAGCCGTCCTCTGCTCCTAGCACGCTTGACAACATTCCCTAGGTAGAAGAGCCAGCCTGCTTTGTTTCTTAAACAGTAAAATATCTGCCATTTAGTCTCACTGTCCCTCCAGACAGCTCTCCTGCACCCAGTGTATTTCAATGGAGCTGGAAAGTGACCATCGATTTGACTTCTGAAACGTTTCTATTTACACAAAGCACAGCGGCAGCACAGGGGCCCGAAGGCAAGGGTAACATTAGAAGGGGGAGGCCATCGCTTAGATATTAAGGTACTCCTGGTTGTTTACTCCTTCCAATAGCACCAGAACTAGGGGTCACCCAATGAAATGAATAGGCACCAGGTTGAAAACAAACCAAAGGAAGTATTGCTTCACCCAACGCACAGTCAACCTGTTGCCAGGGGATGTTGTGAAGGCCAAGACTATACATGGGTTCAAAAAAAGAACTAGATATGTTCCTGGAGGACAGGTCCATCAATGGCTATAAGCCAAGATGGTCAGGGATACAACCCCATGCTCTGGGTATCCTTAAGCCTTTGACAGCCAGAAGCTGGAAGTGAACCACAGGGGATGAATCACTCAGTGATTCTCTGTTCTGTTCATTCCCTCTGGGGCACCTGGCATTGGCCACTGTCGGAACACAGGGTACTGGGCTACAAGGACCATTGGTCTGACCCAGTCTGGCCATTCTTATGTTCCTATCATCTTTACAAACACCTGTACAACAAAGATTAGACAGTGATAGCTTTCAAATGCTGGTAGGTACGGTCTATAAAACAAAGGACAGTTTAAGGTGAACACCTGGACAATTCACTAAACACAGCTCTCAATTCTTTTTAAAAAACACACAAGTTTGAAGGACAAAATTTCTTCATAATTAAAAAAAATTAAGACACCTCATTTAGCACCCTCTCTAAGAACATCCTTCTGCTACGAAGCCCTTCAAGAATAATCAACCAATCCTCCATAGGGCAATCTTTTCAGAAAGATTTGATCTTTGATTACTTTGGACCTTCATCAGGTCTCATGCACCTCCACTGTACTGTCAGATTAATTATGTGCCTGATCCCATGTCCTTCGGCTGCACAAATACTTCCTGCTGCAACAATGGGACTTCTCACATAAAAAAAGTGACAGGTTTCAAAGTAGCAGCCGTGTTAGTCTGTATCCGCAAAAAGAACAGGTGCCACAAATACTCCTGTTCTTTTCACGTAAAAAGGGTGCACAAGACGGCGCCAGTGAAATCAGACAAACAGAATCAAGACTTTAACTTGTAAATTCTAAAGAAATTACAGCCCAAGGTGCGATGGTTACAATGCTTTCTAACCATGGGAACCGACTACAACTTATAAAACGCCGCACATCACCTGGGTGTCTTTATCAGCAGACAACTAGACTAACGAACCCACTCCCAATACTCTGAAGCTTGCTCTACAGTATTTGACTGCAGCAGGATCTGTCATCATCCGGTATGCACAGAACTGAAAGTCCCGTGTAAAGAGAAGAGCTTGCTGCTGGGTTGTAAGAAAAAGAAAATGAACATTTCTTATCGTCCACTACATTTCCAGGATAAAATAATTTTGACAAACCCACTATAAAAAGATTTTCATTTCCCCCTTCCAACCTCACCCCCCACCCTACAAAAAGTTTAAATATTCTGCTCAAGTTATAGATTTCCTCTCTTTCTTGGCAGAGTTACCAGAAGAAATACAATATTCCTTATGGGCCATACTTCCCAGCTGCTGAAGTGAGGGAGTGGGTCAGTCCCTTTGTACCACTGCCCCAGGTGATCCCAGGCCACCCCTCCGCAGTGACTGCCCTGGGCCCCTCAGAAAAAAAAAACAAAAACAAAAAAACCGCTCAGCCAAGAGTGAATAAGTTTCCTCCGAATGCTTCCCCTCGAGCAGTGAACCCCGATAACAGGTCTCTAGCAGTCACGAAAGTTACTTCGGCAACTGCAAGATCTTCCAGCCTTTTATTGGCCAATTCCTACTTGCTTTGTGTAAGTTCAGCATGAGCTCAAACAACGGTGCCTGCAAGAACAGATACTGTCTCACAGAAGATGTGGCAGCAGGGCCACCCTGAGGGAGAGGCAAGTGGAGCAATTTGCCCCAGGGGCCCCCACGAGAGTTTCTCGGGGCCCAGGCCCCCGGAGCTTCTTCCACTCCAGGTCTTAGGCAGCAATTTGGCAGTGGGGGGGTCCTTCCGCTCTGGGACCCACCGCTGAAGTGGCCCGAAGACCCGCGGCGGGGGGTCCTTCCGCCCCGGGACCCGCCGCCAAAGTCCCGGGTCTTCGGTGGCAATTTGGTGGCGGGAAGACCCCAGGCCTCCTGAATCCTCTGGGCCACCCTGTGTGATGGCCTCTTGCTTTATTTTTCCAGAAGCAGGGACTATCCCTCCCAATAACTATGCACACTCCCAAAAGTGCTGGCCATTCTGAGTCGCTAACTTGAATCTGCATTGCGCAGTACGCAAAGATGCAGAAGCAGGTTGGCTACGTTTCTCTTTCTTTTACAGTTGACAAAAGGTGCCCCAACGGAGGGAAATCCTGTCTGTGCTGTATCTATTCTGAAGATAAACAGATTTCCCTACACTGACCATCACCAATCAGCCTCAAGCCTGAGCCCACCCGAGCTCTGCTGCCCCAGGGGGGCCAAGGCCAAAGCTCAAGGGTTCAGCCCTAAGCCCGGGGCCTGTAACCTGCACCCTGCTGCCTAGGCCTGAAGCCCTCGTGCTTCCATTCCGGCCCTGGGCGGTGGGGCTTGGGCTTCGACCCCAGGCCAGCCCTGGCAGCTCCATTAAAATGCGGTCGCTACCCACTTTGGGGTCCCGACCCACAGTTTGAGAACTGCTGCAGTAGAGAAATTCCACCTAACCCCCTTTAGTGCATGACCCACATTTAGCTTATGGCTGGGACGACGTTTTCTTTTTTTCTGTTTGACAGGGTGACAATCCTGAAATGGAAGAGAGCCCTAGAGACAACGTAAACACAGCAGAACAGGCTAGCAAAGAGCAACAGAACAGAGGGCATATGCTGACACGATGCCACCGTTTATTACCATTGCTATGCTCCATGTCCGGTGGCACTGGAACAATGTGTATAGTCGGGGTGCTGAGAGTCATTGAACCAAACTATAAATCCTGTATATAATGGAAACCACTTCACACCCAGGCAGCAGCCCCCCAGTGCCCTAGTTCCTACGTCAAGGTCTATGTCCATCATTTATCCTCATTATTATTAAATGCGTATTAGGGTAGTGTCCGGAGGCCTTGATCAGGATCAGCACCTTGTGCTAGACACAGACCCTTGCTCAAAGCTGCCAGCTATTTAATAAGCATCACTGAATCTGGATACGGAGAGACATGTCCAGTCCTCTGATCCATCTCTCTTCACATGCAGAACTGTTCCCTATTATGGAGGCATAAAGTGTGGCTTCAGAGTTAAAGCTGCAGCAGGATTTTGCCTTTGACAGGAGCTTAAAACCTCTTGAGAAGCTGCCTTAACAGAATTACTGTGAATGTGTGAAGGTATTTTCCACTAGTCAACCAGCCCTAGTAGTAAAGCACATTCTTAAAAAAAAAAAAAAATGTAAAAGTTGAGTTGCAATATGCGATGACTGGATACAGTGAACAAACAGTGTCTTTACGGTGCAGGGGTACAGCGACACAAGTGTTTTCACTCTGATCAGTAGGCTTAGTCCCGGGCTGCTAGATGCTGGATACATTTTTTAAGCTCTGATCTACGCAAAAGTTCCTCTTCCACTTCAGCCTCAAGATCTTACCAGAAACAATCTCAGTTCATGCCCTAGACTAGTGGGAGTAATTTACAGACCTGAAAGCTATCCTGACAGATCCTTGTGTTCATTACTAAGTTTAAAAGGTGTTGAGAGGGAGGGGGGAGAAGATGACAAGAAGCGTTGTCTGCCCACCGTGAGTTTTCAAGCACACCGTGGCCAGTTAACTGCATGCCATGCTTCTGGGCTTCACAGGAGTGGCAGAGACTCTGCTGTACTCTCCCTGGACAGCAAGCCTCTCTGTAGCTTCTGTCTCACTTTATTGCCTGCCTCCTTACTGGACTTAAAAGCCAGAAGAACTCTAAAACTGCTTTACAGGGTCTGAAGGAAGATAAAGAAGCTTTGCACCTCCACTCCCGGATGCCTCAGGAAGACGCAAACTGCATTAATGACAGGAGGCATTTCTACACTTGCGCAGATCAGCCATTTCCTGCTCTTGCAGGTGTTTGCTTTTTTTTTCTTTTAAACATGTAAGTGAACTCTACTTTTTATTAGCTCACCGAAACTATTAAACACAATATTTGCAAATGGCTGAAGACAATAAATATGTCCGTGAAAAAATCTATGATGCCAGTGGTTCTCAAACTTTTGTACCAGTGACCCCCTTGCTTCACATAGCAAGCCTCTGACTGCAGGATGACCAGACAGCAAATGTGAAAAATCGGGACCAGGGTGGGGGGTAATAGGAGCCTATATAAGAAAAAGACCCCAAAATCAGGACTGTCCCTATAAAATCAGGACATCTGGTCACCCTGATTGCAACCCCCTTTATAAATTAAAAATATTTGTTTATATATTTAACACCGTTATAAATGCTGGAGGCGAAGCGGGATTTGGGGTGGAGGCTGGCAGCTCGTGACCCCCCATGTAATAACCTTACAACCCCCTGAGCAGTCCCAACCCCCAGTTTGAGAACCCCTGTATTATGCTACACTGGAGAACAAGTGAAGTCTCCTAATGGGTAAGTCAGGAATGAGGAGTAGGGAAGAGGTAAATATGCAGCAGAACATTTATAATATTTTTGACAATTATTATACATCACAAAGTACACACTGTCAAGTTGTGTAAGCCACATCTTTAACTTGCCTTTTAAAATTCCTTCATAACAAGGAGGAAATAAGTTTATGTCACTGATTACTTTGCTTTTTTCTTTCTCTCTTTCAATATAATAAAAGGTCCTCAGAATTGGTTCTTTGATAATAAGTTTGAGAGAAAATAAGGTCCGGTAGCTAGACACGGGATAGGGGTGTGGAGACCAAGCTGTGGTACTGAGGGCAAGTCGCTTCAGCTCCCTCAGCCTCCACTGCCCCTACCGCTCTGAAGAGCTTACAGGCTAAACAGAGGATGCAAACAAGCCTTATCTATTTAGACTGTAAGCGCTTCAGGGCAGGGTCTGCCTCTTCCTGTGTGCCGTGCAGCACCAGGCACAACTGAGGTTGGGATCTCTAGGCACTACCATAATACATCGTAATTATTCTTACCCAAAGCAATGGTTTCATACCATTTCTCAGTTAAGGTTCAGCTGCAAAGACAGTTATTAAGACAGGACTTGTACACGATACCCTATCGTACACTTTTAACCAGGAAGTGTCCTGCATCTAGCCATTGCATCTGGTCATTAATCTAGGCCCTGATGCTGCAATGCACTATGCCAGGGCAGACCCCGGTATGTGCATGGAGCCTGGACACTTAGGTTGCAAGCTCTTTAGACTGTATTTTTACTGAGTTTGCACAGCAGCCACCACAATGGGGCCACTAATTCCACTTGAGCCTGAGGTCTGTAGGCACTTCTGCAATATAAGTAAAATATAAATACAATCCTCAATTTTGGGTCTCATCCTGCAGCTGCTCCACAAACAACCTGCCCAGTGGGTCAATGGGAATTCTGCCGATGGAGTTTGCAGGGTCACATTCAGGAACCACACAGGTCAAAAAACAAAGTACACTGAGATGTAAAACGTTTGAAATGTTTGTTTGCCAGCTGATTGACCAACGGCCTGATCCAACAAAGCACTCATGCACATTCCTAAGTGCTCTCCTGAATCAGGCCCCAGAGTCCTTAATACACAATGGATGTGAATTAGTGATGTTCTTTCCTATTTTTTCCAGGGATAATTTTATTAAGAACATTGTTCAAGGGAAATTCATTCCCTTTCCCTCAGGTGTGTGGTTGCATCAACACTGAATATGAAACATCACTTAAACACACATCTCCTAATTAGCTGTGTTTACCTGAGGCAGTGTGAGTGAGAGGTTGTTAATGTTGTGTTACATTTTAAGCCACCACTCAGCACCAACAGCTGATTGTGTGAAACAGTCAAAGTCTGAGATTAAAAGAAAAGGACCCAATCTATGTGACTGAACCACTTCAGAAGGGTTGGGTTTTTTGTTGTTGTTGTTGTTGGAGGGGTGTCTGAATATGTGCCCAGATACAAATATGATGGGCACAGTCAACTTGAAATCTAGGCAGTTTCAAAGAATGAATTCAAAGGAGTTTCAGTTACTGCCTCATCCTGCTGCCAATGTTTACAGTTTTACAATCACCTTTTCTAAAAAAAAAAAAGGGGGGGAGGGGAGGTGGAAGGGTCTCTCTTTCCCATTGCTCTATGAAAGGTTCACACAATAGTGAAACTGACAACACAGTCAAACATACAAACTAAAAAATAGCTTTGTTTCTCTGAGATTTCAGTTATAGAAATTTTCAGTTATACTTAAAGGTACAAAATTTTGAGACACGTCATTTTCAAGTTGATGTTCCTTTAGGAAAATGAAAGGGGAAAAAAAAAATTAACCAGGGACATCCCATATCTCACACACAGTGTTATCAGATGTCTGTTATAACAAGTTACTTAACAGCAGAAATAATAAATCATAAAGCTACAGCAAATGGGACTTCTGTCCCATCAAAAGAAAATTTGCACAGAATTTTACACCTTCCACACTAGCATATTTCTTATGCTAACCTCTCAAGGGCCAACAGTTTGAGATCTCTGCTAGAACTGTGCAGTTCAACACGTTTATTGGTAAGGGCACCAGTATTCTTTGCTCTCTTTCCCTAGTGAACGTAGTTGCGCAAACTTCTTGAAAACAAAAACCTTAATTTTAGGCACTGTTTCCATTGCTTCTCTAAAGAAAGTGACGGAAGCCCTACTACTTATATCATTTCAAACTAAACTGGCAAATCTCCAGAGAATAATCTTGCATTAGCCAGAGTGGGAGACAAGATGGCCCAACTATCTTTGGTCTCTATCACCACTCCATTCACTCTGTAATGGTTTAGTTTAAGCACCTACTCTAATAGTTAAGTTTGTGACCAGTGAGCCACCTATACCAAACCACCATCATTCCTTATGTATAGACACTTACTCCCTACATCCCAAGTCTCCAGCTTCCAGACACACACAAAGATCAGGGGATAGACAGGGAAGAAAAAGCTAGTAAACTTAAAGCTGCCATGGAAGGTCTGTTAATCCAACATCAGTAAAGCATAGGTGCAAGTTTGGTACCTGTGTGCAGCAGTGCTATATGGAACATTTATCTCACTCCTTTCACTCCACAGCTCTTCACGAGATAGCTCTATACTGACACACCGGCACTGGGGAGAAGGGAGGGAACATGCTGGTGTACAGAGGTGTGGAGATTTTGGCAAAGAACATTGGGATAATCCTCACCCAAGAAGTGCTATGAGATCTTTAATCTCCATGCAGAGCCAGCAGATCTGCACACAGCCAATGCTGTGATACTCAGTTTATTTACCTCAACAAAGAGTAAAGATCATAAGAACGGCCAGACTGGGTCAGACCAAAGGTCCATCTACCCCAGCATCCTGTCTTCTGACAGTGGCCAATGCCAGGTGCCCCAGAGGGAACGAACAGAACAGGGAATCATCAAGTGAGCCATCACCTGTCACCCTCCTTGAGGTTCCCTGTTTTTTCAAGCCAGCTGGTTAGCCACCTGACACTCCTTGAGGTTGCTGCATAAGCAGCTTGTAGTGTCATCTGGCGCAGTGGTTCCAACCTTTTCTCATTTGTAGGCCCCTAAGAAAAGGTCAAATGGAAGGGAAGACCTTCTGGAAATCTTAGACATAGTTTGCAGACCCCCATGGGTCCAGGGACCACAGGTTGAAAACCACTGATCTGGTGTATTGTCCGTATCTGACTGTAAATTCCCCGGGACCAGGACTGTGTGTCCATTTATACAGCACAGATCATATTGTCAGTATTCAAATAGTACTCAGCATGCAGAGGTATTAAAAGAAACATTTTAAAAGGATGCCCCAGAATTATCAAAGAAATTGTCCAAAGTGCATCTAAGAGAACACCAAAACCCTGGCAGTTTATGTAGGTTCAAGTACCCTTGCCCCCTCTTACAAACATATCCCCTGCAAACTTACTGAAGCTTTTTGTAGCTCTTTATTGGCCTACGTTCCACTGTGTTGCACCTGCTCTGCTGTACACCTGATCCCTCCTGCAGCCGGAGCGGCACTGCACCACCTTATTCTTAATGAAAAAATACAGAACTTCATTTCCTCAGGAGATAAAATAATATATCAGAGCAGACAGACTCCAGCAGCCACAATGCACAGCTGCCCCACAGCCCTCACTCCCACTGACTTCAAAGGGAGCACTGCCTGAGCAAAGAGTGCAGTCCTGGGCTGTGATGGCCGAGTGGGTTAGGTGTTAGACTTGAACACCAATTGGGTTTTCCTACACAGGTTTGTATCGCACTCAGCATGGCTGAGATTTTAATTCTATGATCTGTTTTACACAGGTCAGGCTAGATGATTCAATCATATCTTCTGATCTTAAAATCTATATGTGGGAAGTTCCCACATCTCCCATTAGCCCCCTCCCACAATCTGAGCTCTTGTTTGAGCCGTTGGTGCTTGGATATATTTTCATTCAGGAACATTTTTATATAGATCAGTAGGAAATGTTTTTTAAAGAAGTATGCTAATTTTTAAAGACGTTTATCATCTATCTGTTGGAGTCCCAAAAGTAATAAGGAAAGTAAATTAGAGGGACAAGGTGAGTGAGATAATATCTTTTATTGGACCAACTTCTGTTGGCGAGAGAGAGACAAGCTTTTGAGCTTACCCAGAGCTCTTCTTTAGGTCTGTGTAAGCTCGAAAGCTTGTCTCTCATCAACAGAAGTTGGTCCACCTTGTTTCTGTAATATCCTGGGACCGACATGGCTACAACAACACTGCATACAAGAAAAGTAAATGTCATGTGGCTGCTTAAGACAGCGTTTCATACATTGTATAAGGAGCTTAACAGATTTTAAAGAGAAGTAAACAGTGTTTGGATCCTCAGCAACCCAAGCCCCAATCCCACAAGCTGTTTCATGTAGGCAGATACTTGTGTTCATGCAAAGCCACAATGAATAGGGCTCCACGCAGAAACGGTTGACAAATCCTAAAATGTGCTACAAGCTTTACATCCAAGTAAGAAAATGAGGTTCTTGTCCTGAAGAGTTTACAACCCATAAACCCCAATGGGTCCTACAATACATGTGTCCTGAAGAGCCATTTCTTTTGTGATGGCCACAAGTGGCTAGTTAATAAGAAAAATAAAAACTCAGGTCTCCCTTGTGGGTTTCTCAGTAGTTCCTGTTTTCCCTATCCTTACAGGCCTTATCCAGCCAAAAATACACATAAGTAACTTCACGCACATGAGTAATCCCATTTACCACAAAGGAACATTTGCACAAGTAAAAGGTTAGCTAGACTGAGCCCTTAAGGACAATTTGTAAGCAGAGAATAGGAGAGGAGATGGAATGAGCAGCATGTGAGACACAAAGATTTGTATGTTGTAAACACACAAGTACCTTTACTGGCTACTAATTACATCTGGGTTATTAAAAGCAAGAGAATTCAAAAAAGCCCAATTTACTATGAATCCACTTTGGTTACTTTCTGCATTTCATAGAGTCATAGACTATCCAGGTTGGAAGGAACCTCAGGAGGTATCTAGTCCAACCCCTTGCTCAAAGCAGGACCAACCCCAACTAAATCATCCCAGTCAGGGCTTTGTCAAGCCTGACCTTTCTTTCAGTTTGGACAAAAAAAATTACTTTCTGCTTCATATGTAGTCAGTATAATTTTTGCTCACATATAATGATGTGCTGTAATGCTGGGGTTTCAAACATTTCGGTGGAATATGTTTTTATTACTATCTATGTGTATTACAGTAGCGCTAGGGGCTCCAACCAAGACACAAGCCCCACTGTGCAAGGCACTGTACAAAGACATAGGGGGGAAGACAGGCCACACCTCAAAGAGCTTACAAACTATGCTCAAGAGCTATCTGTATTATTATTTTAATATGGTCTTTGGTTTGGACAAAGCTTGTTTCCACAACAGTCTGGAGCAAGTTTAACTTGACAGCATTCTGCACGGTCAATTTCACTGCTGAATGAACCTTCCACAGAGCACTGAGGAAAAGAGAATTTTTTGGTTTTAGCTAAAGGTGACTGTAAAACCATAAACATAGCCGGCATGGGACATCACCAGACGTCACACACAGGGAGCAAGGCTAATATCTGGCCGACACCAGCGTGAATATTTTGGATGCAGGTGTGTGCTCACGTGTGCGTCACTCGAGATAACCTACTTACCTGGGCTACCTGTGGCTTCCCCGCGCCCCCTTTTCATGCCCACCACGTTTCGGGGAGAGGATGGGGATTTGGTGACTGGGTGTATATCCGCACACGCACACGCGTGTATTTCATGGCAGGGATGGGGGCTTCATACTGGTCTGTACAGTGCCTAGCACAGGGTAGGGCTGCATGACATGCCCCCCGCCCCATGGCTTTTTAACCCTTGTTAGCCATAGGGGGGCCCCAGGCGTCCCAGCTTGGCCAACCCCAGCCACCCACAGGGCCGAGCTCAGGCTGCACACGGGGGGTGGGTGGAGCGGTGACGAGGGGCCTGGCGCCCCCTTGCCCTGGCCTCCAGTGGGGGCCGGATCGGGCCCTTGGGCTCAGCTCGGGCAGGCGCAGCCGCGCTTCGGGAATAGCCCCCTTACGGCCGCGGAGCCCCCGCTGCGCCTTAGCGACCACGCCAGCCCCCGCGCCGGCCCCTGGCAACCAGCTAGGCCGCGGCCTCCCCAGCCTTTCCCACCCGCCGCGGCCGGCCCGGGCAGCCCGCGAGGCGGGGACGGGGAGCGCTTACAGGTCGGCGCCGAGCTGGGTGAAGCCGGAGTTGAGGCAGCCGCGGGCTATGCGCCTCCAGAGCAGGTCCCGGCCGGAGAAGGCGCGCAGCCGCCGGCAGACCTGGCCCAGCCGGCCCAGGGCCTGCGCGTCCAGGTAGGAGCAGATGAGCAGCAGCAGCTCCTCGGGCAGGGCCCACAGGAGGGAGGGGCGGGCGGCCCCGCATCCCCCCTCCGCCTGCGGGGGCCGCAGGCTGCCCTTCCTCCCCATGGAGCAGCAGCCCCTGCCCCTCCTCCCCGGGAGCCGGAGCTGCTGCTGCCTGGGGGAGGCCAAGCCATGGACCGGGGCAGCCTCCCGCCAGTCACATGGCGCAGGAGCCGCGGCCTGTCACGCCGCAGGCAGACAGGGCCTGGCGGCGGGCTAGTTAACTCAGTCGTTGGGCCCAGGGCTCATAACATGCTGGGTGCCCCGGGGTGGCTCCGCACCCAGCCAGCGCACACTGGCCAGGGCAGCCAAACATTCGTTAGTAGCGGAATAGAGAGCGGAGCAGCCGCCCAGCGCTGCCAGGGCACAGAGAGCGAGGGGTCGCCTCTTGCCCAGGCAGGAAATGCGGCCCCACCAGCCGGGGCAGGGGAAGAAGCACTCATGTGCATTCACGGTAATATCATCCAGGCCCCGAACGCCAGCATGACAAACACATGCATGCGCACACTGGGGCAGGGAAAGGATAATTAATCAGAATTAACAGCTAAGTCATTAGTGCCATCCTGCAGGAGCCTGCACGGATGGGGACACGGATCCCTCCTGAACGAAGGCGGAAACACAGCCCTGCACGCACTGGAGCAGGCACATATTATTAATAATTTACTAATATGATACGTTTTCCTAGCATCTTCCACCCGGTCTGGAGCGTTTTATACAGGGAAGGCTCCTAACCCAAAACAAACATGCAGCCCCACTCTCCCCACTTGGGTAAACAAATAATAATCTAACAATATCATACAAGCCCATAGCACCTTCCACCTGCTCAGAGTGCTGTATACTGGGATTGCTTACCAGTCATAGAACTCCAAACCTGCCCCACAGTTAAAAAGGCAAATATTTATTAATTAATGGCATATGATCACCTCAGAATATAATAGGATGACCATAAGAGAAGGCCTTTATTCAATACTTAGGTCTTGATCCAGAAAAGCACTGAAGTATGTGCTTAACCTTAAGTACTCAAGTAGTCTTCTTGACTAAATTAGCAGGTCCGGATAACTTGCATCCAATAGTTTTAAAAGAGCTGGCCGAGGAGCTCTTTGGAGCATGAATGTTGCTTCTTAATAGGTCTTGAAACACTGAGAAAGTTCCAGAGGAATGGAAGAAAGCAAATATTGTGCCAAAACTTTGAAAGGGTAGGCAGGATAGTCCCATTAATATAGGCCTGTCAGCCTACCTTTGATCCCAGACAAAATAATAGAATGACTGATACAGGACTCACTTAATAAAGAATTAAAATAAAGTAATGTAATTAATGCCTAGCAACATGCATTTATGAACAATCGAGCTTATCAAACTAACTTGATTTTTTAATGAGGTACAAGTTTGACTGATAAAAGCAATAAGGCTGATGTAATGTTCTTAGACTTCCATAAGGAATTTGACTTGATACTCCGTGACATTTTGATTAAGAAATTAGAATGATGCAAAATCAACAAAACATATTAAATGGATTAAGAACTACCTAACTGATATGTTTCAAAATATAAGTGTAAATGAGGACTCATCATAGAGCAGGTGTATTTCTAGTAGGATCTCAGAGGGGTTTATCCTTGGCCCTGTGGTGTTTACGATTCTTATCAATGACCTGCAACAAAACATAATATCATTATTGATAAAGTTTGCAGATGACACAAAAATTGGTAGAGTGGTAGGTAATGAAGAGGACAGGTCACTGGTACAGAGCAATCTGGATCGCTCTGTAAGCTGGGCACAAGCAAACACTATGTGTTTCAATACAGCCAAATGTAAAGACATATCTAGGAACAAAGAATCAAGGCCATATTTGCAGCATGGGAGTCTATCCTGGGAAGCAGTAACTCTGAAAAAAACTACGGGGTCCTAGTTGAAAATCAGCTGAACATGAGCTCACAGTGCAATGCTGTAGCTAAAAGGGTTAATGAAGGGGGATATTGAAAAGAAGTAAAGAGATCATATGACCTCTGTATTTGGCACTGGTGTGACTGCTGCTGGAACACTTGTCCAGTTCTGGTGTCCACACTTCAAGAGGGATGTTGATAAATTGGAGAGGATTCAGAGAAGAGCCTTGAGAATGATTAAAGGATTGGAAAACCTGCCTTATAGTGACAGATTCACTAAATTTATTTAGCTTATCAAAGAGAAGGTTAAATAGTCTATCAGTATCTACACAGGAAACAAATTTGCCAATGGAGGGCTCTTCTGTTTAGCAGACAAAGGTTTAACATGGTCAAGTGGCTGGAAGTTAAAGTTAGACAAATTCAGATATAAGGCACAATTTTTTAACAATGATAGTAATTAGCCATAGGAACAATTTACCAAGGGCTGCATTAGATTCACCATCACTGTTTTAAATCAAAATTGGATGTTTTTCTAAAAGATATGCTCTAGCTATTGGACATGAAGCAGGAATTAATTCAAGAAAGGCCTATGGCCTGTGTATGCAGAAGGTCAGACTTGATGATCACAATGGTTCCTTCTGGCTTTGGAATGTAAGAAGTTAAACATGTATGTAAGTGTTTGCAACACTGGGGCCTTAATGTCCTGTGACTTGCAGTCCATTAAAGAGGTACAGAACTAAGAAGTATTTGGATCAGCTAAAAGGTCTATTTGCAAGCAATAGATATGCAAAGGATCAGATATAGGACAAACACAGTACTATGAATAAAACATTGTGGGGTTATGCACCTTAAAAATAAGTAGGGCTGTCAAGCGATTAAAAAAATTAATCACGATTAATCATGTGATTAAAAAAATTAATCATGGCTAATTGCACTGTTAATAATAGAATACCATTATTTAAATATTTTCTGTTTGCTACATTTTTAAATGTATTGATATCAATTACAACACATTGCACTGTAAAAAAAAATAGTATTTTTCAGTTCACCTAATACAAGTACTGTAGTGCAATCTTTTTTTCATGAAAGTTGAACTTACAGATGTAGAATTATGTACAAAAAAAACTGCATTCAAAAATAAAACAATGTAAAATTTTAGAGCTGCAAGTACATTCAGTCCTACTTCTTAGTCAGCCAATCACTCACACAAACAGTTTGTTTACATTTTCAGGAGATTATGCTGCCCGCTTCTTGTTTCCAACGTCTCCTGAAAGTGAGAACAGGCTTTCTCATGGCACTGTTGTAGCTGGCATCGCGAGATATTTACATGCCAGATGTGCTAAAGATTCATATGTCCCTTCATGTTTAAACCACCATTCCAGGGGACATGTGTCCATGCTGATGACAGGGTTCTGCTCGATAACAGTCCAAAGCAGTGCGGACCAACACATGTTCATTTTCATTAACTGAGTTAGATGCCACCAGCAGAAGACTGATTTTCTTTTTTGGTGGTTCGGATTCTGTAATTTCCGCCTCAGAATGTTGCTGTTTTAAGACTTCTGAAAGCATGCTCCACACCTCGTCCCTCTCAGATTTTGGATGGCACTTCAGATTCTTAAACCTTGGGTCGAGTGCTGTAGCTATCTCACATTGGTATCTTATTTGCGTTTTGTCAAATCTGCAGTGAAAGTGTTCTTAAAACCAACAGCATGTGCTGGGTCATCATCCGAGACTGTGATGAACATGAAATATATGGTAGAATGCGAGTAAAACAGAGCAGGGGACATACAATTCTTCCCCAAGGAGTTCAGTCACAAATTTAGGTTTTTTGTTGGTTTTTTTTTAAATGAGCATCATCAGCATGGAAGCATTTCCTGTGGATTGGTGGCCGAAGCATGAAGGGGCATACAAAATTTTAGCATATCTGGCATGTAAATACTTGCAATGCTGGCTTCAAAAATGCCATGCAAATTCCTGTTCTCACTTTCTGATGACATTGTAAATAAGAAGGGGGAAGTATTATCTCCTGTAAATGTAAACAATGTAAGCAACTGACTGAACAACAAATAGGACTAAGTGGACTTTTAGGCTCTGAAGTTTTACATTGTTTTGTTTTTGAGTGCAGTTATGTAACAAAAAAAAATCTACGTTTGTAAATTGCACTTTCAGGACAAAGAGATTGCACTACAGTACTTATATCAGGTGAATTGAAAAATACTATTTCTTTTGTTTATCATTTTTACAGTGCAAATATTTGTAATAAAAATAATACACACTTTGATTTAAATTACAACACAGAATACAATATATATGAAAATGTAGAAAAACATCCAAAATATTTAATAAATTTCAATTGGTATTCTATTGTTAAACAGTGCGATTAAAACTGTGATTAATCACGGTTAATTTTTTTAATCGTGATTAATTTTTTTGAGTTAATCGCACGTGTTAACTCCTCTTAATTGACAGCCGTAAAAATAAGCTTTGTGTACTAGTATAGATTTTTACCCTTCAACATAATCGCAAAGACTAAGGGCTTGTCTATGCATACAGTTCTTCAGCAGCGTAGCTACACTGTGTCTGGTGAAAGACGCACTATGCCGATGAGAGAGGTCTCCCATCGACATAATAAAACCACCTCCGTGAGAGATCGTAACTCTGTCGGCAGAACATAGCACTGTCCACACCAGTGCTTATGTCGGTGTAACTTACATCGCTGGGGCGGGGGTGATTTATTCATCCCCCCGAGTGACATAAATTATGCTGACATAAGCCGTAGTATAGGCATAGCCTAAATCTTTTCAGAAAGATGCTATAACCCTTCTATTATTTTAGAAAAAGAAAAAGAAAGAAAGAAAGAAAGAAAAAGAAGCTGAATGGTGTGAATGCTGCAAGCATGTATTCCCAGGCATAGTTCATACTACTGTGACTTCAGTGGGACTGTCTATGTTATCTACCCACATGACATCCAACCACAAAGCATCAAAATGCTTATTATCTACAGACTGCTCACAGTAGTAGGGACTACAGGTGAGTGAGTGTTTGCAGCATCAGACCCTAAGAACCCACTGGAACTACTCTACTCGTGTGTAAAAGCAAGCATGTAAAAGTGTTTGCAGGATCAGGATGTAAAGAAGCACCTGGGGATCTTGCCTGTTACTAATAAATATACACCTATCATTATCACTTTCGTTTTAGTGTTTATATTGCACTCACCTGAGGCCCCATTGTGCTAGGCACTGAATAAATATATAGCAAATTACGTTTCAAAAAGCTAACAAGCTAAGGCCCCAATCCTGTCATGGGCAGTGACTGCACAGAGCCTCATTGAAGTTAGCAGGGCTCTGGGCTGGCAGAGCAGGAGCGGGGCCTAAATGAGCAGTTACAATCTGAAAGCTTCTAAGGTAATGGTAAAAGTCAGTCAACTGCAGCATGTAAGAAATACCATGTCAATACCTGCCCATCGTTTGCTTGCTATCTCCTTTCCACAGGCTTTTATTCATCTCTGTAGTGCCCTCCAATATACCTTTCCAGCTAAAGACAGTCAAGTGGACAGGTTTTTGTTTTGTTTTTCTTTTCAACCAACGCTTTTGTATATTTCTGAAATTTAAGACACCGCATATACTACTACAGTACTTATCTGTAACACCATCGCTTTGAGGGATTAAAGCAGGTTACTTGTTCAACACTTAGATCAAGCGTTATCTGAGTAGAGAGTCTACTCCGTTAGGGATGGTGGAATCTGTTTTTGATCTTGAGTTGTTTTGATTTTCTCTGAGACCGGTAACATGTTATTTAAACTTCTGAATAAGGTGTGCTACCTGACTGAGTCTCTTCTCTTCTTTGGCAGAAAGGATTAGAAACCTCCACAGAACTTGCACTCTATTAAAGCAGAGTGCTCTCTATTGAGCAGCAAGGAGCTGAATTGTTTTCAGATTACATGTGTGTGTGTGTCTTTCCCACATCAAAGACTTTGATGGAAGCTGTTCACACTATTGTCAGGAATGCAGGGATTGACGCAAAGGTGATTAGCAAAATTGCTTTTCTGCAGGAGAAGCACAAAAAATTATTGAGGGATTAAAGAGGATAAAAAGAAGGTTATGCTGAATATGAGGTAAATCTTCTGCTGTTATTTTCCAAATCATGGATTTGGTTTAGTCTCCATAAAAATAAGGCAGAACAAATCAGAATTAAAAGCTGCTTTGTATAAAGTGCCATTAAAGGGGCAAAAATCTCATATAAAACTATATACACCTCTACCCCAATATAACGCGACCCGATATAACACGAATTCGGATATAACGCAATAAAAGCAGCGCTCCGGAGAGGCAGGGCTGCGCACTCCGGTGGATCAAAGCAAGTTCGATATAACGCAGTTTCACCTATAACGCAGTAAAATTTTTTGGCTCCCAAGGACAGCGTTATATCGGGGTAGAGGTGTATATCTGTTGGTCCCTATCCTGTGAGGTGCTCAACATCTTCTGCAAGAAGCTGAGAGCCGTCAGTGGGAGCTGAGGGGAATTATCACGTCTCACAGCTATTGCACATTTCCAGGATGGGGCCCTTTATACTAATAGGTTATCGAAAGAGAAAGAATTTGACAAATTTAACTTTTCTGTCATCCTGGATGATGTTTGGTTACTTTTTGCGCTACACTTAGCTCATAGTGATGTTAGGGTGATGGTCAATTTCATTTTCCACTTGCCATACACAGGCAATACTTATATATTGGCCTCAGTAGCGGAACTGGTTGAATAGGGTTGTTTTTTTTAATTAAAAAACCCAAATGTTTTGGTCAATGAAACCTAACAGCAAAGCTTCCAAAAGCTCTGTCTTGGCAACGCTGCAGTGTAATAAAAGTATATCTTCAGCTGCAGTCAGTAAAACTGCATCTTCCCCTTTTTTTCAGATTTGGCCTTGACAGTTCATTTATTACTAATGTATTGGAATGATAATTATGCATTAAGTGCCAAAGCTGCAGTCATTCCTTTACTTTGGATTCTGATTTTGTTATTGGTTTGTTTTGTTAATTTGCTATTTTCTTGAAGTCAATCACCTGCTTTTATTTATTTATTAACTTTGTTTTTCAAAGAATTATCAGAAGTGTCTATTTAGAAAAAAGTTTAAATTAACTGTTTTCGCAAAGTAACTCACTCCTGCAACCCGACCCCCCTCAGCTGCATAAGGTTGTCACTCACCAGACAGCTGTGGGATTCTGAATGATTCAATTTAAAACACTTTTCAATTCCAAATGCTAGATTTCTACTGGTGCAGTATGATTGCTGCACACAGATTGAGAAACTCCCCAACCCTCCAGGCTTCAAAGGCTGGTCACTCTTGATCTCCAAAAGGAATGTTTTTGAGTCTTGTGTCTTCTAGGGGCTACCTACAAACATATTTTAGGGTTTTTTCTTTCCCACTTGGAGTCTGTTGGAGTCAGTGATAAAACGCCTATTGGCTTCTTTGGGAGCATACTCAGGACTCAGTTCAGTGAGATGTTGTTTCTAGGGACTGTCACCCCACTCCTCACATATGTCATAGGTACACTCCAAAGCTTTAGTCTTCAGCAATTAGAAATTCACAGAACCAGGGTTGCCCAAGTTTCTAGGCTTGCTTCTCCTTATTGTAGAAGATGGTACTAGTCAAAGGAACACTTCAGAGACATTCCTTTCTTGTAAACTGGACTTTTTTCACCAAAAGGCTGCAGCTCTTTTACTGCTACTTATTTTGGCTAGTTCTGGTGTTTCTTATTATTCGGACCTAGAATCAGCAGCGATTTGGTTTGTAGGGCGAATGTGACACAGATACCTATATAAGCAATAGGAGCTTATGCAGTGTTGGAAACCAACATTTTGGTGCAATTCTCAATTTATCCCCTGCTGATCTCTAAGGGCACTATCCTCTCCTCCAAAACTCTCCTAAAGACCAACCTCTTCCATGAAAACCATCTGAAAAGATCATTTGAGAGTCAGCTAGGGAGAACTGTGTTGTCTTGTATTTCTAAGTAAATGAAAATGTCTATAATGCATATATAAAAATAGTATAGAATGAATTGTATCCCTCCCCATGACAATTGTTTTGTTAGGCCCCAATCCTGCATGTGTGCATTGGTCCATGCTAGCAGATCCAGCTGCAAGATTGTAAGCGTCTTGGGGCAGGGACAATGTATTTCGATGTGTCTCTGCAGAGTCTAGTACAATGGGATCCCTATTCTGTTCAGGGCCCTTCAGTGTTACTGTAAATACTAACTAGTGCTCAATCGTTATAATAAATATATGTAGATAAAAATCTAAAGCCAATGCACTTGATTTTTAAATGGGACTAGCCTAGCTTCCAGTTTTGTGATAACCATAAGCTACAGGCACAAATAATTGCATACATAGTTTATGGGCCAGAAGAGGGGACTCAGATCCTCATTTACATGGGTTTCTTAGGATTATGCAAGTCCCACCTCTCCTTTGGAAAGACTACTTTTGGTCTGTTTGTTTAGATCAGTAAAAAAAATCCCACATCCCAAAATAAAGAATGTTTTCCTTTGGAACTGCAAACATCCTTGAGAGCTTTAACATCTGCTGGACAATGTATGGATGAGAGGCGGGCAGGTCACACAGTTCTGTGACAAAACTTGTGTACAGCGTGTTGGATTATAAATCCAGGAATAAAGAGCAATTAAACCCCCTTTTCCAGCCCACCTGCCACAAAAAAAGGCCTTTCACTTTGAATTGATCTATTTAAATAGAAACAAGAATTGGGAAGGAAAACGCCAACATCTCAAAGTCTCAAGTCAAAACCTCTCCATCTGATAAAGAAGTTCTGTCAGCTGCAAGCAAACTGATTCCCTGTCTATCTTTCTCCAGGATGTGTGCACTACCCCATGTGAGTATGCTTGTGGTTCAGCCAAAACATAAGGTTATATGGCTCAGGAATCTTTCAAGTAACATTTGTATCTGATCTTAAACCCCACATAACCCTTAGATACATTTTCTCTTTTGCCCGCATGTTAGAGTGCTTGATGCAATATTTGGATGAGAACTCCTGCGAGATCAGCTGTGCCACCCAGCAGAGATAGAGCTCTCAGAGCTCCACCTTGAGTGCAAAAGTCTTTCTGTTCTTTGGAATGCGGAACTAGAGGAAAAAACTTTAGGCCAATTTCCCCTGGAACAACTCTGATGAAATCGGTCAGGTTACATCAGTGATAAATTTGGCCCTGTGCTTTTAGCTTTGCTCTGTGATTGCAATGGATTCACTGTTGATAGTTTCTCTGAATTATTTGAATTACATAAAAATGCAGTTAGAAATTCAAAACAAACATCAAGTGCAGAATGCCTCATAATCCAGAGCACACGTTGCCTACTGGTTACTGCAGGAGAACGGGAATCTGTTCTGAACCCTGACATTGGTGTGAGTATTGCATGACCTTGGGCAAGTCACATTGCCTTTCACTGTCTCACTTTCCCCAGCTACAGAATATGACAAAATTTACCACTTTACAGAGAGATTGAGAGTCTTGAGGTTGTTTTAGTACCAAAGTACTTCTAAAAGGCAAAAATAACCCAACTTTTCAATAGGGCCAAAACCCAGTCTGTGCTGGTGCGCATGTGATTGCAACCCGGACTTGCCAGTACTGACACCTGCACATGTTTATTCAAATACCTGGCCATGCAAGTCGTAGAACCCTAATGTGCGAGACCCACTGGTCCAATGGATTTGCCCACAGTTGTTCACGCATGTAAAGTGTACATGCGGGTGTGTGCACAGGCGGACTTGCATGAGCACAAGCAGAGCCAGGGTTCAAACAGCAGGGCCTTTGAGCCTTAACCTGACACTCCCCCTTTAAAATCAGAGACACTGACATCAAAGTTTTCCCCTCATCAGAAGAAACCGGCTACTTTGCACCCTTCCAAGCTATGTTTCTCATCTCTCCACCATTCCTACTGCCTTGTCTCTCTTGTTTTTTCTAACACTATCCCTCCCGCTCCACTTCAAACCCTGGGAAAAACCTAGGAAAAGCAGCTTGCTGACTAAGGGGCCATTTCGTTGCATTGTGTTTTCCAGCTAGACCTGAACAGACTGAAATCAATTCAGCTCTCTCGCGCTCTCCCTCCCTCATGTCTTTTTTTGTTTCTTAGATCGTGCCCTCTGCCTTAAGAAAGCCCAGTTTAGTTACATCCCCATAGCAATCAAGTGACCAGTAGTTTCTGTTTTTTGTAAAAACACAGTGTCCTTTTCATGGGATTCAGGTTCCTCCTCAGTTTAAAATGCCCATTGAGCAGGGCTAACAATCTGCAGAATCTTTGATCAATTCTCCTGTGTCATTTTAGATATTTCTAATGGTCACATCACCCAGAAAAATATGTGCTTTTGTTCTAATATTAAAACATTGTATCAGCCATCCATTGTATTACTGTCACTGAGACCAGATTGAACAGAAGTACACACAAACATCTGTGTCTGATCTGTGTAGCTATATATCCTGAGAAATATTCTTATTATTGTTGAAGTCCAAGTGTTTCCCTTCTAAGATCCTTTTTGCAATTCCTTCTAACTTTCTAAAGTTTTCAATATGAATTTTTCCAGTCTTGATCCAATACCACAGTTACGAATGCAACAATAGAACAATAGAATAAAATAAGGTTTTTGGAAGTTTGAACAAGCATGGTTAAGCACAGTCCATGTGGTGGACTACATGAGGCCTGGTCCTGTGGAAATAATTATATGCGGTCATAGAATTAAGGGATATATCCTATTGCATCCTCACAACGGAACAGCATTAAGGTTGCATATGCAACCTTAACTTTGTTGTCTCCTGATTCTTTTGAGTGCTTAACTGGGCAAACTTTGTGTTTTCTTAGCGTAGATTTTCTTTTTTCTTTTACAATGGAATATAGATTTACAGGCAGATATCCTCAGCGGGTGTAAATTGGCACAATTCCGTTGCAGTCAACAGAACCAAGCCCTTGACACCTGCTGAGGATCTGAGCCAGAGATGAGATGTGTGCACATGCCCGCAGCACTGAAATACTATTCTAGCCCTAATGACAAGACGACAGTGGGATTTTTAGATATATACAATTATTTCTTTTAATTTAGAAGAAAATATTAAAAGTGCTTACCCCCAGCCTTGCGGATCTCTACCACTTCTTTTATAAATCCAGCAGCCACACCTAACTATATAACGTAAATGAACATAAGAATGGCCGTACTGGGTCAGACCGAAGGTCCATCCAAACCAGTATCCTGTCCGCCAACAGTGACCAATGCCAGGTGCCCTAGAGGGCGTGAACCTAACAGGTAATGATCAAGTGATCTCTCTCCTGCCATCCATCTCCACCCTCTGACAAACAGGGGCTATGGACATCATTCCTTACCCATCCTGGCTAATAGCCATTAATGGGCATATTCTCCACGAATTTATCTAGTTCTCTTTTAAACCCTGTTATAGTCCTAGCCTTCACAACCTCCTCAGGCAAGGAGTTCCACAAGTTGACTGTGTGCTGTATAAAGAAGAGCTTCCTTTTATTTGTTTTAAACCTGCTGTCCATGAATTTCATTTGGTGGCCCCTAGTTCTTATATTATGGGAACAAGTAAATAACTTTTCCTTATTCACTTGCTCCACATCACTCATGACTTTATATACTTCTATCATATCCCCCCTTACTCTTCTCTTTTCCCAGCTGAAAAGTCCTAGCCTCTTTAATCTCTCCTCATATGGGACCCATTCCAAACCCCTAATCAAATAACCAGCTAAATCCACAGAACACTTACAGCTTGAAAGTTTAAAATGCTGCACCGTCTCCAGTTAGTCCCCATCTCTTCCCCCCCCACCCCCACCAAAAAAAAACCCTGGTCCCAAGATGAAAGGCAGCAGCTGCTCCAACCAAGGTGGGGGGCAGAGCTGCAACATTCAGGAGCCCTCACAGATGATGTCATGCCAGCAGCTTCCTCTTTTGTAAATCCAGGTAGTTTGAGCTCAAGCTCCTCCACTGACCACAGCTGTGGCTGTCTGGCTCAGGGAGAGAGATGTCTCCCAGGAAAGCAGGTCCCAAGCCTTTTAGAGCTTGATAGGCCAAAAAGCACCACCATAAAACCCAGTCCTGAAGATGGGGAGTGCTAGTGAGTACGCAGCACCTCTGGAAACTGGGCCTGGATTGCAGTTCAGACTTTAGGCCCTTATGCTTATTCCCTGTGATAGAATCTTCGGCTGCACGGTCCCATTGGATTTCACAAATAAGACAGAACCCAGTTTTTTATACCACTTCAGACACACTCTTTCTTACGGACAACAGTTTTCTTGTCAAAACTTTAACCACTTAACACATTTTAACTAAGGTCTCTTGCATGTTTGAATAAGTCTGCCAGTGTCCTGGACATTATCTGTTGGTTCCCAACCAGCAGCACAGCCTTGCGGAGACGTTTCAGGAGTGAAGGTGGTTAATTATGACGCTAGTTTTGCACATCTGGCCACTCCACCTCCAGCTGTGGCCCTCCTAGCACTCAGGCATGGCGCTGCAGGCAAGCCCTGCCTTAGGCGTTCCCTCACTCCAGGCTAGACAAGTCCAAAACAGACCTTCTGTGCATTAACAAGCATCCCCCTCAGAGGGGCTCATTTATTAACAACAAAGTAACATACGCACAAGCAAAACCAGTTCTTCAGGCCCCTCTTGGGAAATCCAGTCTCTCAGGGTCAGTCTAACTAACTGCTTGGTCTTTTAGCCACGGGGCACTCAGCCCAAGACCCTCATCTGAGGCCAGGGCTTCTAGGCTGCCCCTGCTCCCTTCCCTTGGAAAACAGCCTCTAGTTCCTTCTCTTCAGGAAACTTCTGCCCTCTCCACCACGGGAACAGTCTCTCTCTCTCTGGAGCCCTCCCCAGTTCCTTCCTGTGGAACACTCTCGCTCTGGGGTTGCCATTGCCCTCCAAACATCTTCTCCTCAGAGGCACCTGCCTCCTAGCAGTACCAAGCTCAGGCAGCCGTTTTATAGGTTGCAGTTGCTCTTCTACAGAACAAGCCCCTGGGACAACCAGGTGGGTCTTCAGAGAGCTGTCATGGGCAGGCGAGGTCCTGACTCCCCTTAAAGGGACAATTGGTCTATGACAGTACAGCAGTGGAGACTTCCAGATGGAAAGAAAAGGCTAAGGGCTTTAACTACTAAGATAATTTAGCAGCAATTTTAGATGGCTTATATATGCCAGCAATTATCTTTTCCTGTTGTTTGTATTTAATATGCAGTATATTCTGTCAACGGTTTGCTGTATACTTTTCTTATAAATGAGTTTATGAGGCTGTACTGCGTGTATACAGAGTAGTGCAGAATACTGCAAGAATACTAAGGCTGTAGAAAAATGGTTTGAGAATATATTGTATAGAAGGAGAAATAGCATGTGATCATAGAAAGCTATCCTAATGCATACACACATGAGAGCAGAGTGCATTTCCTGATTGCAGGGCTTACCCGAACATACTTAATGATCTTTTAACACAGCATTTGTGTGGAATTTCCTAGGTTGTCTTTTAAAATGGCAGAAAATAGAAAAAATCATAAAAAGAGAGACAGGATCAAGTTTTAAACTGACCCGGGGCCAATTTTTCAAGTGCGCAGCACTTGCAGTTGGAGCCAGATTTTCCCAAGACCTTGGCCGCTGACATGCTATCACTGCACTGAGCTGGTCTGAAAGTCTGACCCTGACTGAGGGTGCTGAGCCCAGCTGGAAATTCCAGCCTCTCTCTTCAGGCCTTCAAAGCTCTGCTAGCTTGCAAAATATTGTCCATAATGCATGTAAATGCCCTAGTGTGGGACCGTTGTGCTAGACATCACTGGAATGCTCTGCCTTACGAGGTCTGTGAAGAGCTCCTTTCCTGTATGTTTTGGGAGATTGTCAGGGGAGAAGAGCCTTCTCCTGCAAAACATCTAGATTATGCCTGCAGATGCTGGTGAGAGAAGGTTGAAACCAGGAGACACAATCTAAGAAATAAAACCTGGAAGATAAAAAGGGATTTGGGTGGGAAGGATTCGTTCTCAAAGTCATAACAAGCAGATGGGCAAGAGTGGCCACAGCGGCACGCAGAACTATGAACATAACATAAAGGCAGCAGCTAGACATTGTTAGGAAGACAGAGGAGAGAGGGATACAGTGGGAAAGCCGGGAGATGGTGTTGAGATACTTTGGGGAGGGGGGTAGGTTCATTGGGCCAAGTGACCTTTTCCCATCCAGCAATTTCTTCTGTCCCAGTGCAGATTGACAATGGAAGCCCAATGGCAGCACAATCTGACATCCCCGTTAATACCGAAAGAGATTCAATGAGATCGTGCTGTGCTGCTGTGAAACAAACCAGACCCAGGTTTCCAACTCGCCGCCTTTTCTGTTGTTGTTGTTATTGCTGTTTGTTTCCATTCACCCCCTGGATTCTCCATTTTTCCCTTTCTTGACTCTGATGGGGGCTCTTTTTGTGCACAACAAGCCCTTCTGATCTCTTTGAAAGGCAAGCTCATGTCATTCTTCCAGATCATCATTGTATGACATGTTTTTATATCAGGCTGACAAAGGAGCTATTTGATCAGGGGGTATGGTGTGTGATTGTAAGAAATTCAGCTAGCCGGTGGCAACCATTGTTCCCCAAAGCGGCTCCCTGACCCCATTCTATTCAAGGAAAAACTCCCTTGGAGTGGCCTCTATTCATTGAGTAACACCAGTCCGCAGTCTCACTCCAGGAGCATGCTCAATTCAGAGGTATGTCACCGATATCGCCCATCAGCCAGCCTTTAACTCTTTCATCAGCATTAGGTTTCCAACACAACAGCTGTTATCATGGGGATGAGCTTGGGAGGTGGGTGTGGGGTGGTGGGGGGGTCAGTGATGCATTCCAGCTCACTCTAGCTCTCTTATCTTGGAGAAATTTAACCTTCCCTTCAAAAGTTCGTTTGGAAATTACCCGTCTGCTGCTTTGCACAGACCATGGCCTGAGTTTCATGTCCTTGAATCCTAGCTGCCCATTTTGTTATGCAAATTCTTAAATGAGTAGGCTCTGTATGGGCCTGAGCCGAAGCCCCTTCGAGTCACTGGGTGCCTTTCAGTTGACTTCATTGGTCTTTGAATCAGGCCCTAAGTAAACAGTTAAACACTCAGTCGCCCAATCCTTCAATCCTGGTTTGCACACATAGTCCTTATTCATGTGAGTAGCCCTTGGTTGCAATGGGATTACTTGCAAGGTGAAAGCTTTCAGGACTGAGCCTCCAGTTTGGCCTTTGGAGAAGTTTCTGCCAGGCTTCCTGTCTTCTTGTTAGCAGAAAAAGCTTAATGACAGTGACCTCTGAGATAGCCTATTTAGTGAATTTCCTGCTCCTCCATTCTAGCTGAGTGCCCCGTGCATCAAGATAGGACCTGATCTAAAGCCCATTGAAGTCAATAGAAGACCCCCATTGGCTTTAGAGGGCTTTGGATGAGACCCACAGTGCTCCATCTATAGCAACTACAAAGCCTTGCCATCTGACCACTGTCCTGTGGTCCATGTGAGGTGAGACGGGGCTGAGTCCAATTTCAACTGTCATCTTTGCTTCAAAGTGAGGGGCTAGTGCAAAAGGGAAAAGGACAAAGATTTGGCATCCAGGTAATTTTTTTGTTGTTGTTGAGTATTGTATAAATGTTCCCAAAGGGAGGATGAAAACGACAAATGTTCCATTAAAGCAGATGCACAGGTGACCAATTGCTGCCTGAAGAAAGCACATGAAGTTTCATTTTATCCAGCGTGTCATGACTTTGCTACATTTTTCAAAGCAGAACCTGTTCACTAAGAGATAAATACATCCTCTGATAGATCTCCACTCTCTCCAGCCATTGCTCTTCAGATGTCATGGCTTCTCAGAGTCTCTAGGCAGCTGGTCATTTCAGTTACATGTAGGACCTCCTAGTGATGTATCAGATTTCATTCCTGCGTGCCTTCTGGTTTGCCATACAGTCGTAGTTTCAATATCACAATTGTGTTTGCCCCATCACTTGTGAGTGGGTGGCTCAGTAACAAGGTTCCCAGCTTCTAAGGTGGCCTCAACTTGGCTCTGGATCCTTTGTTTCCTGGCTTGTCACCAGCTTGGTATCAGCACATCTCTGGGGTTAAGGATTGCTAATGAGCTTGTGCTCCCTCTGCTGGTGCAGAGCACAAAATACTGGTGAGACCGTCAGCAAACTACGGCTATTTCCTTTTTTGGTTTTCTCGTTTTCTCAGAGGCATTGGTGGAATATTTTTAAAAATATTTATAACCCCAAGGCTGTTCTCTACCAGTTGATAAATACGAATAATATTAATACTTTGTTTGATATCACCTTTTCATCTGAAGTTTTCAAAGGTCCTTGGAAATGTATATTAATTAAGCCTCATAATACCTCCCTGTGAAGTGGGTTCAGCATCATTATCCTAATCTTACAGATGGGAAATCGGAGGCACAGACATTGTAGTGGATTTGCCCATGGTCACGCTGTGAGCCAATGCCAGAGCCAGAGAATTATTCCCAAATCCTCTGCTCTGATTCCCTAGAATACACCACTCCCATAGGTCCTCACCATTTTAAGGTTTAAATTCAAAGTTGAGCCTAAGCTGTGTAGCAATGTCCCTTTAAAATGCTAGTTTTCCCTCCCAGGTTTCTTTGTGAATGAGGGATATAAATCCTCAAAGAATTCAGAGGGAGGGATAGCTCAGGGGGAGGGATAGCTCAGGAATACAAATTCTCAAAGAATTGAGGGGATAGCTCAGTGGCTTGAGCATTGGCCTGCTAAACCCAGGGTTGTGAGCTCAATCCTTGAGAGGGCCACCCAGGGATCTAGGGCAAAATCAGTACTTGGTCCTGCTAGTGAAGGCAGGGGGATGGACTCTATGACCTTTCAGGGTCCCTTCCAGCTCTATGAGATAAATAATATATGGAGATATACCTATTATGAAGAAGTCTATTTTTCTCTTCATTCAGGCATGTAATCCTCAATGAGAGTCACCCGGGTGCACAAATAAGAGATCTCAAAGAAGGCTGCTTGGGTTGAAAGTGAGTTGCCACATCCCTATTTCTTCACAATCTCTCCCAGCACTCAGAGAAGATTCTGCCACCCAAAGATCATACTAGCCTAAGATCAACTGACTTACGAGGAAAGATGGAAAGACCCAAACATGAATGCTGGCAAGTGCTGGTTCTGATGAGGAGAGAGGAAGTATAATTGTCAATGTGCATGTCAGATGTATATGCCCCAAGAAAGGAGGAGAATTGGTGAGGGTGTATAAGGGTGTATATAACCAAAAATGATCAGATGAAACTGAGCAAAGGAAAATGTAGGCTAAATGAGAGGGAACAGTTTGTGACAATAGCGCAGTCTACTAGAGAAGAGCTGCAAGAGCTAATGCTTGAGTAGACCGGACAAAGCCCAGCAGAAGATACAGGGAATAATCACGTGCTGACCAGGGACTTTCTGTGTCTAATTTCTGTGATTTTTATCATGCTGCAACTTCTTCCTGACCTTTAATCCCTGCATCTGGAGATTGTTATTGCACCAATGGTTTCTCAAACCAGAGACCACGGGGAAGAGTAAATTCAAAGCATTTCCTCAGCAGATTTACTGTTGTTATTGGTCATTTCAGTGTTTCTTGCAGCAGTGAGAAATCGGGGCTTTAAACAGGGGGAGCTGGTTCTGGCAAGGTCATATTCTTTCTCAGCAGCGTTTGGAATTCGGACCTGCGCTCAAGTAGCTCAGGAAGGAGACTTCTTCCCTTCTGTGATGGGAATGTGGTTCACTTCTAATTCTGGATTCCAGCAGAGCCCAGCATTCTGATCCTGTAATATCAGCCCATTAAGAACATAAGAATGGCCAGACTGGGTCAGACCAAAGGTCCATCTAGCCCAGTATCCTGTCTGCCGACTGGCCAGTGCCAGGTGCCCCAGAGGGAGTGAACAGAACAGGGAATCATCAAGTGAGCCATCCCCTGTTGCCCATTCCCAGCTTCTGGCAAACAGAGGCTAGGGACACCATCCCTGCCCATACGGGCTAATAGCCATTGACGGACCTGCCCTCCATGAATTTATCTAGTTCTTTTTTGAACCCTGTTATAGTCTTTGCCTTCACAACATCCTCTGGCTAAGAGATCCACAGGTTGACTGTGCGTTGGGTGAAGAAATACTTCCTTTTGTTTGTTTTAAACCTGCTGCCTATCAATTTCATTTGATGGCCCCTAATTTTTGTGTTATAAGGAGTAAATAACACTTCCTTATTTACTTTCTCCACACCAGTCACGATTTTACAGACCTCTATCTTATCCCCCCTTAGTCATCTCTTTTCCAAGCTTCTTCCCTGCCAGCTCGTCTTGTAGACTAAGGCTGAGCTCTGTTAAAGAGTCCCGCTCTAGCTAGTCCTTTTGAATAGCGTGTTCAGTTAGGATCCACACAAGTTACCATTGACTTCAGTGGGCTGGGCTCTCAGTTCTTTGTTAACTGGTTTTACTGTTGCAGTGTGACCATGACTTCTCCAGAATAAACTAGCGCAAGCAGAGATTTTCACAGTAAAAGACAAGTAATGATAACGCCTTAGGGTTATTTAGCATCTCCCAGCTTGAAGGGCCCCAGAGCTCCTTACAGACTATGGGACAGATTCTGATCTCAATCACACCAGTAAAAAGAACGAGGAGTCCTGGTGGCACCTTAGAGACAAGGACTCCTCGTTCTTTTTGCTGATACAGACTAACACGGCGACCCCTCTGAAACCAGTCACACCAGTGTAACTCCTCTCTGGTCAGCAAAGTAACTCTGTATTTATACCAGAAGAGCTGAATTTGGATCTATTCAGAGATCCCCTCACTCACCATCTCTGAGATGGAATGGATTGGCAGTTAAGAGCAGGCAGCCAGCACCACCCAACAGAATAACCCTGGAATAGCTTGCCCATGTCAAGGCGTCATTTGCCTGAGTAAGACTCCTCTGAAGAGATAACAGCAAAGGCTGGAAGTTTGTCACCTCTGGAAACCTGAGGTGTCAGGAGATTGTAAATCCCCCATGTGATTCCCTGTGAATTTTTAGTGCTAGGTTTTCTCTCTCTCCCCAGGACTGCTCATTCTAAGTGCAATGTGCTCTACTAAAGACCCTTATGGTCAACCTTTTCCCCTCCCAGCCCTAGTAAGCTGTGACAGCAGGTAAGGAATCTTTCGGCAGCTTATCTGATTCCAATGAGAACTCAGTGAAATTCGAGGTTTGACTATCGCTAGCTCTGTCACCTTCCCTGATTGCCTGTGTTTGCTCCCCTGTCATCAGAATGGGAGACTTCTGGGATGCTTTCACATCAACCGTTACCATGACACATGCAAAAGAAATGCAGTGGTGCCAAATATCGCAATTTCATTGCGAGTTCATGATAGCTGGTGTTTTTTTCTGAAAACTCCAGCTCCTGGAGTCATGTGATTAGCTGAAAATCCCAGGTGGCTTTTTTTTTTTTAGTAAGTTTCTCACCTTCATAATTGCTGAGAAAAGCTTATAAATGTGAAAACTGAAGAGTTAAAAAACAAAACAAATCAGATAATCCCAGGATTAATTATTTCTAATATCTCATGATTTTTGAGCCAACTTGTGATTTGGGAGGTTGGAGGAGAGGGAGGCTGACTCATGACTTTTGAATGCTAGGGTCGGCAGTACTGTAAATGGTATATTAATTCCACTATACCTGCTGCTGGTGTTCGAGAACCCAAAGCATCCCCTGTTCCTACCATGACCATGAAGGAGCCATCTACACTGGTTGGCCTTCAGGCTTCGGATGGTAAAACTCTCTTCTCTTACCGTTGGCTGAGAGGAACTTGGCTGGAACACAAGAGCCGCTTTTCTGGATACAGTCCTCAAGCACCAGTAATCCCTCTGGGCTGGTGTCAAGTGCAAGGTGAAATCGTGACTCTGTTGGGGGAGAGAGGTGGTGAATTTGTCAGCGCCCAGTAATGATCTGTCTGAGTGGGAGTGAAGTGAGGACACATCTCTGTGCTCCATGACACGAGACCTCATGGTGTGTCAGCCAGGGCTGGCTTTAGGCCAATTCCACCAAGTCCCCCAAATCGGGCCCCGCACCTAAGAGGGCCCCGTGCCCAGTGGCATGGCTGCCCAGAGTGGGGGGCTAGTGGCCAAGAATCCCTTCCCTGGCTAGAGGCGCCTTTTTAATTTTTACTCACCCGGCGGCGCTCCAGGTCTTCGGTGGCATTTCGGCGGCGGGTACTTCACCCGCTCCGAGTCTTCAGTGGCTCTTTGGCAGTGGGTTCTTTAATGTCACTGAAGACCCGGAGCAAGTGAAGGACCTGCCGCCGAAGACTCAGAGCGCCGCCCGTTGACTACAAGCCCCACGTCTTTTTACGTTTGTTTTTTTTAAGTCATCCCTGCCGGGGCCCCATCGAAACTGTTCGAATCAGGCCCCACACTTCCTAAAGCCGGCCCTGGTGTCCGCTACCAGCTTCCTCCAGGGGCTGCCCACTTTGGGCCTACTCAGTGTTCCTCCGCATCATGGGGGTTACCATGAAAGGGATTCTATTGTTATTTAACATTTCTATCCTGGTGGCAGCAAAAGGCTGGAATCAGGTCGGTTCATATTGTGCCAGGTGCTGTACAAACCTATAATAAATAATAGGCACTGTCTCAGAAAGCTTCCCCTCTCTCCTCGCCCTCTTCATGGCACTCCCCGTCTCTGCTAGCTCAGCTACCGGGGAGGTAGTTGGAAGGTAAGAGTTCAGCTCTACAGAGGGCCGATGCTGCTGAATCCTTTGACTCTACAGCATAGATGAGTCCTGCTCTGACCGTGGTTATTTTGGATGGGGGAATCTTGCAAATATTGCTTGCACCTCAGTTTAAGCCACATTCTGCTCTCATTTAAACTGGTGTAAATTCAGACCAATTCCATTGAAGCCAAAGGAGTTTCCATGGATTTACACCAGTGAAACTGAGAGCAAAACCTGGCCCCAGTCGTTATAAACCAAATATTTTAATGGCCAGATCTCAGCTCCGTCTAGAATCTAGACTCCGGTGTGTTTCACAATGAGGTCCAATGCCATTGGACTGATAATTTCCCTTTGTTTTACAGTCATGTTTCAGATTTTGCAGGTAATATTCTCAACAGGCAAAGGAGTAGGAGGCAGCTCTGTCTCAGATACAGATCCTGTGGGCTCACTCTAACCCTAACCCTAACCCGCTCCCTGAACCTGTCCCAGGTTCCAGTACCAGGTGCTGTGTCCAGTTCTGGTGTCCTCACTTCAAAAACAATGTTGACAAATTACAAACGGTTTAGAAAAGAGCTACGAGAACAACTGGAGGTCTGGAAACCCTGCTGTAGAGTGAGAGACATGGAAGCTCTATCTATTTAGATGATTCTTTAATCTAGCAGGAAAAGCATAACAAGATCCAATAGCTGGAATCTGATGCTAGACAAATTCAGACCAAAAAGAGATGCAGATTTTTAACAATGAGGGTAATTAACCATTAAATCCAGGCTAGGTGTCTTGCTAACAAAGATGCTGTAGCTCAAACAGAAGTTATGGGCTCAATGCAGAAATTATTGGGTGAGATTGTTTGGCCTGTGTTTTGCTGAAGATCAGACTAGACAATCCTGATCTTATCTGACCTAAGCTTATGCCCAAATGAATCTGTTAGTCTTTAAGGGGCCACTGGACTCCTCATTTTATTTGTGGATACAGACTAACGTGGCTGCCCTGTGATAATATAATAATAGGAGCTCTACCAGTCTCCTAGAATTGGAAGGGACCTTGCGGTCATGGAGTCCACCCCCCTGCCTTCACTAGCAAGACCAAGTACTGATTTTTGCCCCAGATCCTTAAGTGGCCCCTTGAAGGATTGAACTCACAACCCTGTGTTTAGCAGGCTAATGCTCAAACCACTGAGCTACCCCTCACCCCCAATTTATCCTTATCCTTATCCTTATCCTTATCCTTATCTTTATCTGACCTTAACATCCAAGAGTCTATGAAAAAAGGTTCCTTTTGGTTTAGGGTCTCAGCCAGAATCAAAACTAGAAGGATGGGTTCAGTTCTAAGGTTTCCTTCAACATCCGAAGGGGTCAGATTTAAAGTTCTGCTCTTTGCTCCGAGGACATTTTTTGCTTAGCCCATCAGAAAGGCCCATCTCACCGTTGAGGCCACCTGGTTTTTAAATTATATGATATCACTTCAATACCGGCCAATATTTTTAACTGTCTCCAAGCAATTTTTTTGTTGTTTGTTTTAATTTTGACACCAAATAAAACTCATGTTTGCAGCCCCACCTGCTCACACCCTGCTCCAGCCCCCTTTATGCCTCCAGGGGCTTGTCTCCGCAGCTTACTGTCTGGAGTTGGACCAGTATGATTGTACCAGTGTAGGTTTCAGAGTGGGAGCCGTGTTAGTCTATATCAGCAAAAAGAACGAGGAGTCTTTCTGGCATCTTAGAGACTAACAACATTTTTTTATTCCTGCTGATAATAGCCCACCCTGATTGATTAGTCTTGTTACAGTTGTATGGCAACATGCATTTTTTCATGTTCTCTGTATATATATATCTTCCTACTGTATTTCCCACTCCATGCATCTGATGAAGTGGGTTTTAGCCCACGAAAGCTTATGCCCAAATAAATGTGTTAGTCTCTAAGGTGCCACAAGGACTCCTGTTCTTTATACCAATATAGTTAGACTGCTATCGTTATACTGCTACAACTTTCTGTGGGGACACTTAGGTATAAAAGGGCCTTTTTTCAGCTTAGCTTAACCTGCCAGAAGAAGAGTATTCACATGGGGAGTTACAGAGGCATAACTACAGCAGTTTAAATTCACATCTTCCCTTATCCTGATAGAATTGTCCCGGGTGGGCAGGCCCTGTCATTCCCCACCACTCCTTGACTGTGTCACACCTAAGAGCAGTGGACAACTGACAAGCGGCACAAAGATAGTGACGGGGGGGAACAGAGAAGAGCATCTCAAATGGCTTTCAAATGCCCTCCCTGGCCAGCCCACAGAATTCGAAGCACTCCGTCCGGAGAAGCCATGTCCAGCAGTCCTGAGTTGGCACCACACATGGGCTTGGATGATGCAAAAATAAGGATGGCATTGTGGTAAGGACACTGGAATGGGACTCAAAAGATCTGGTTCACATTCCCAGCCCTTCCAAGACTCCCTGGGTGACCTAGGGCAAGTCAAGTAATCATTCTGTGCCTCGGTTTCCCCATATGGAAAATGGGGAGTAATTCTACTTTCTTTTTCTGCATATGTCCATTTAGGCTGCGAGCTCCGTGCACAGCAGAGTCCTGGTTATCACTGTAATACAGACAATAAGTACTAGTAATCATGCAAAGGATCCAGGGAAATACTCTGGAAAGTTTGTATGTTTCCCCTGCTGAACTCCCTGCTAAGGTTTTTGTTCTGTTGTCACGGCTGCTGAAAGCCAGGCGCCTGATGAGGGAACGTTTAAAATGTCTTAAAAAAAAACCCAGCCCTCAAACCAACAGCAAAATCAACCTGGTCTGTTTATAACTGACCTTTTCCATTCTTCCCGAGGCAAAGGATCCAGAGCCAAGTTGAGGCCACCTTAGAAGCTGGGAACCTTGTTACTGAGCAGGTCAATACCATCCAGCGAGGAGCCAACTGCAGGAGGCAGAAAAGCACCACTCACCACCTCCTGCATGGGTGCGTTTGGCTGACAGCCGGAAAAAGAAAGAGCAACACTGAAAATGTACTGGACATGATCACATCTTGGGTATTTAATGCAAGTAGCTAAATTACTGAGCGGGGTATACAGCAGATTTGCTCCTAGGCCTGGGAGTCCATACAGCTGGGTTCTAATCCTTGGCTCATCTGCTGATCTTGACTAAGTCACTTCCCCTCGGTGTGCTTCAGTTCCCAGTCTATAACATGGGTGAATAATACTGACCTACCTAACGCCAGCACATGGGGATGGGGAAGCTTAATGTTTGGAGATCCTTAGATGAAGAGGACAGTGTTATTTTCATTAGATACATATAATAAACACCCCTTACTTATTTATACTGCATGCAGGGAATGTCTAATCTGCCTAATTATATGCAGAGGTGGTGTGCGGGCTGGACTGCTACAAGGCTGTTACTGCCTGAGTCTGAGCGGACCACATCACCCCCAAGAGGGTGTTCAAACAAGAGCACTGAGTTAGAGTTAGTTCTCGAAGTGACCTGGGCCTAAGGCCTGGTCTATACTACGCGTTTAAACCGATTTTAGCAGCGTTAAACCGATTTAACGCTGCACCAATCCACACAACGAGGCCCTTTATATCGATATAAAGGGCTCTTTAAACCGGTTTCTGTACTCCTCCCCACGAGAGGAGTAGCGCTGAAATCGGTATTACCATATCGGATTAGGGTTAGTGTGGCCGCAAATCGATGGTATTGGCCTCCAGGGCGGTATCCCACAGTGCACCATTGTGACTGCTCTGGACAGCAATCCGAACTCGGATGCACTGGCCAGGTAGACAGGAAAAAGCCCCGCGAACTTTTGAATTTCATTTCCTGTTTGCCCAGCGTGGAGCTCTGATCAGCACGGGTGGCGATGCAGTCCCAAATCCAAAAAGAGCTCCAGCATGGACCCAGTACGGGAGATACTGGATCTGATCGCTGTATGGGGAGACAAATCTGTTCTATCAGAGCTCCGTTACAGAAGACGAAATGAAAAAGCATTTGAAAAAATCTCCAGGCTATGATACAGAGTCCACAGCACAGTGCTGTGTGACAAGCGTAACGGAAAGCCAAAGAATCAAATGGACGCTCATGGGAGGGAGGGAGGGGGTACTGAGGACTCCAGCTATCCCACAGTCCCCGCAGTCTCCGAAAAGCATTTGCATTCTTGGCTGAGCTCCCAATGCCTGTAGGGTCAAACACATTGTCCCAGGGGTGGTTCAGGGTATATGTCAAATTTACTCCCCCCCCCCCCCGTGAAAGAAAAGGGAAAAAAATCGTTTCTTGACTTTTTTATATGTCACCCTATGTCTACTGCATGCTGCTGGTAGACGCGGTGCTGCGGCAATGAATAGCAGCATCCTCTCCCCTCCCTCCCCTCGCCCGGTGGCAGATGGTACGTACAATATGACTGGTATCCTTCGTCATCATCAGCCCGTGAGTGCTCCTGGCTGGCCTCAGGTGAGGTCGGCCGGGCGCCTGGGTAAAAATAGGAATGACTCCCGGTCATTCCCTGGTAGATGGTACAGAACGGCTGGTAACCGTCCTCATCATAGCAACTGGGGGCTGAGTTCCATCAGCCCCCCCCTTTCATGTCTAAAGAAAGATTCTGTACTGCCTGGACTATCATAGCAGCGGGATGCTGGGCTCCTCTCCTCCCCACCGTTTAATGTCCTGCCTGGACTATCATAGCAGCTGGAGGCTGCCCTCCCCCTCATTTTATCTCACTAAAAAGTCAGTGTTTCTTATTCCTGCATTCTTTATTACTTCATCACACAAATGGGGACACTGCCATGGTAGCCCAGAAAGTTGGGGGAGCAGGGAAGCAAATGGGTGGGGTTGTTGCAGGGGCACCCCCCTAGAATGGCATGCAGCTCAATCATTTCTGTGGGATCTGACACGGAGCGGGCTGTGCTCTCTGGTTCTCTGATACACTGGTTCTCTAGTACACTTGTCCCATATACTAGGCAGGACTGACTCTATTTTTAGATAAACCATAAAGGAGGAATTGACTCGTGGAGTCATTCCCATTTTTGTCTTTGCGCTCCCGGCTGACCGCAGCGAAGGCCAGCCAGGAGCACCCATGACAGCAGCAGATGGTACAGAACAACTGATCATCATCATCTCATCACCAATTTACAATGGCACAGCAGACAGTACAGAACAACTGTTAACCGTCTCTGCTACCTTGCAATGGCAAATGAATGCTGCTGTGTAGCACTGCAGTACCGCCTCTGTCATCGGCATCCAGTACACATACAGTGACAGTGACAAAAGGCAAAACGGGCTCCATGGTTGCCATGCTATGGCGTCTGCCAGGGCAATCCAGGGAAAAAGGGCGCAAAAAGATTGCCTGCCGTTGCTTACCCAGAATCACGCGCGACACTGTTTTTGCACCATCATGCATTGGGATCTCAACCAGAATTTCAATGGGCGGGGGAGACTGTGGGAACTATGGGATAGCTACGGAATAGCTACCCACAGTGCAACGCTCCAGAAATCGACGCTAGCCTCGGTACTTGGACACACACCGCTGAATTATTGTGCTTTGTGTGACCGCGTGCACTCAACTTTATATAATCTGTTTTACAAAACCGGTTTATGTAAAATCAGAATAATCCTGTAGTGTAGACGTACCCTTAGTCACTTGGGCATTTTGAAGGTTTTCCACTAGACCCTTACCCACGGCTATGCCCCCATGTGGGTGGTCACTGAGCATCCCTGGGCATGTATTTCACAAGGTCAAGACATTTCTGCCTCTAGACCATGTGTCCTCTGTATTTACAAAGCCTTTCCAAGCAGGTGGCTGTCTTCCTCCTCCCTGGACATGTTACAGCTTGAATCAGCCACTTTGATCGTAAGAAAAACATCCACGCAAAGCCCTTGAAGTAGCAGCAACACTGTGTTAGCCCCAACCAGCCTGTCTGCAGTGCACAATGCAGGCTCAGACACTGCAGCCACTGGGGGGGGGGGGGGGGGGCTAACAAGTTTGAACAAAATTAAGAACTGACCATAAGCCTCAAACTAAACTCTGCCTGATCCCCAAACCCTGAACCTTGTCTGAGATTTGACCAACATTTCATTAGGCTTAAATAATTCTTTGTTTTCATTTCTGCTGATGCTTCTGCACTGCCTTGTTCCAGACAAGACCCGAAGTGGAAATACCACGATACCAGCATCAAACCTGTTGTCGCTGTGTTTCCAGGCCTGTGGGGAGTAATGGAATCTCACGAGAGAACCTCTTCTCATAGGAGTTCCCAGCCAGCCTTGCAGATCCAAATGGGGCAGATATTTTTGGAGAAGCAGCTGAACTTCTGGATGCTCCCTCGAATTGGACAAACTAAACCTTGTAGGTTCTCCTGCCGTGAGTGAAAGCCCCAGGTTGGAGCTATCTCCATCAACCTCACTGGAATGCAGTGATGTCCCACTGGTACAAAGAAAGGACCATACTGGCGGGTGCAGAATGCATAGTCCTCCTGCAATGTCTGATACCCAATACAGTGACAGGGCCCAAACAGTGGCTAATGATTTAATGGAAGAGTAGAAACCTACCCTAGCACCCAGATGATTTGTGCTTTACATGGGCGGGTGGGGGTGATCTTCTTGACCTCTTAGGGTCCTACTGCTATGTTAGTGCATGAGATCCAAGCTACAGTGTTTATTTTTGAGCTAGATGCCTTCAAAAAGCCCTGGCTGATGGGATTTTACAGCACAGGTTGGCTCCTCCAGCCCAGCCACAGTTGCTGGGGAATCAATCATTACCAGCACTTAACTGTTAGATGGTTAACAGCCTGAACTGAAGCTAAACTGGTTGTTAATTGTGATAACAACTGATTTCAAGGGGTTGTTTCCCTGCGACCAACACGCTCAGCAATTTACTTTGAGTTGATATTAGCAGGCAATAAGGAAAATCAAGAGAAGTTCACAAGCCATTAGCAAAGGGCTCTCTCTCCCGGCTGGACATCAATTTCTCATTCTGCAGAATTTGGACTGCAGCCAGCTTGTTGGGCCACATAGCACACCAATAAATCTGGATCTCTGGATCACATCTTATGTATTGCACAGAACTATCAACGAGCAGGCAGTAGAGATAGTCTTATCCAGCTAACTGGGTCTCCCATCCAACAGCCAGACTCCTTTGGCCAAATATCTCCTTGTGTAATTCCACAGAGCTCAAAAGGGATGAATGTGGCCCACTGTGTGAACACATCCTGCAAGTCACCACAGCCAAGATTCAAGGGTCCGATAGGCAGAGGTTCTGCCAGAGGAGCAAAAGAGGGTCCTTCCCCTCACCAAGCTGGAGAATCTGTGCTGAGCTGCTCCTTGGCAGACCTGGCTCTTTGCAGAACTCCAGCTTGGCCTCAGAGTTGCAGTGATCTGTGGTCACCACAGATCTCTTGGCCCTGGTGGGTATCACTCCTGGTCAGTCCAGCACACGACGAAGGCGCACACAAAACAACCCTCCCCCTTCCCAGGGACAGGGACAAGTCCATTGCTCTAAAGCCTTTGAGTTTGGTTTCTAAGGAGCTGTCTACACACAGCTCTGCACTGGTTCTCTTAACCTGCAGCAAACCTTTCTGGGCACACGCTGCTTTCAGCTGAAGAGCAGCGTCAGCCTGCTCTGCACACAGACCTGCCCCACTTTAACTAACAGGGTGATTTTAAAGTGGACACGCATCAGTTCCTGGAAACCTGGCAGGTATCAGGTTAGCGCCGTGCCCCTAGCACATGGCAATAGCTGCCGTCCCCATAATATCTGAGCAACTCAAGCTACTCCCATGTTACAGAAGGGGAACTAAGGCACAAAGAGACTAAGCGATTTGCCCAGGTCACACAGTGGTGTTGTGCTGAGTCCCATGATAACACCCTAACCACTGGACCAGCCTTCCCTCTCCACCTGCCACAAGCTGATCCAGTCTGAGTCGCCAGGCATGTGTAAAGCCAGGGGTGCAACAGTTTAACTAGATCAGCTTTTAAAGAGGCTTGGAAAGATTCTGTTTTTATGCATGAATGTTGTTAAATGTTGATTTCACTCTCTCACCCACCGACCAAAAATATTTCCAATGCTCATCATCCAAATGGCCAGGTAGGCGCAGTAAGAAACATGCTGCTTCGCGAGGCACTGGAGTTTGATTTAAGGCTTGTCATTTTGCCACGTAATGTTGACAATTTGTGGTTTAAGGGTTATGAAGCTTTCACTTTTTAGATCTCAGTGGCTACTGTCATTAATTATCGTCGGGCCCCCCCTTCCCACTGCCTGGCACCCTCCCCCTCATGTCCTGCCACAGTGGAAAGTTACAGACAGAGCCATGGTTTTAAAATGTTCGAAAATAAGGCTCAATATTATCTGCCAAAATTATTTTAAAATAAAATTAAACGTGGCCAAGCCTAGTTCTAAATTAAACCAGTGCAACCTGTGTGGGTAGGACCAGGCCTTCTTCAACTGCTTCCTAACCAGCTTGAGTGAAAGCAACGCTGCCTGGCTGGAATGGAAAGCAGTCCTCCCGCACAGCCTGTTGTACCATTTTAACTAAATCGATTTAAAAGCACCCTTCAGTTACGTCAGCTCAGCCGTGCGTGTTGACATGGGGGCTCCCAACTGAATTGTTTATAGGTTTTAATTAGAGAAGAGCCTTTTCATTACAATGATTTAGGCTGCACCCTGAAAAGCGGATGTAGAAATGGCAGGATGACATCCCGGTTTGCCGTCTCTCGAGGTCTTTCGGCTCAAACAAGTTTTACAGGAAAAATATGTGTGTTTCCTAACTGTCCCACCTGGATCCTGAGTTATGATCATTGTGAGTACTGCTACTGAATGGCTATGAAATGTACATCCAGCTAGTCTGTGCTACCACAACCTATCAGCCACTTGTTCGTTTACAAAGCAAGCTCTTCTGGGAGAGTGGGGCAAAAATCATAGCAATGGTATTATTCCATTACTAGATGGAAATGGTAGAATTGTCAAAAATAATGCAGAAAAGTCAGAGGTGTTCAATAAATATTTCTGTTCTATGCTTGGCAAAAAGTTTGATGACACAGGCGTGGTTTATGATGACGGTGAAATACTTCTAATTTCAACAGTAACTCAGGAGGATGTGAAACATCAGCTACTAAGGTCAGACTTTTTAAATCAGCAAGTCCAGAAAATTTGCATCCAAGAGTTTTAAAAGAGCTGGCCAAGGAGCTCTCTGGACCAATAATTTTGATTTTTCATTAAGTCTTGGAACACTGAGGAAGTTCCAGAGGACTGGAAGAAACCAAATGTTGTGCCAACATTTAAGAAGAGTAAACAGAATGACCTGGGTAATTATTGACCTGTCAGCCTGACTTTGATCCTAGGCAAAATAATGGAACAGCTGATGTAGAACTTGATTAATAAATAATTAAATTAGGGTAATATAATTTCATAAACATGGATTTATTGAAAATAGAGCTCATCAAATTAAAATACATATATAGTTCTGATGTGATTACAAGTTTGATAAAGGAAATTGGGTTGATGTAACATACTTAGACTTTTGTCAGGCATTCACCGAGGTACCATGCGACACTTTGATAAGAAACTAGGATTATACAGATACAACATGGCACATATTAAATGGACTGAAAACTGGCTAACTGACAGGTTTTCAAATGTAATTGTAAGCAAGACTCATCATCCCTTCTGGCTTTATAATCTAGGACCGATCCCCAGCACAGTGCCGAGGGTGTGTCTGTCTGCGCTGCAGTGTTAGCTCAGACTCTTACTCAGGGGTTGCCAGGGTTGCCACCTGGCCAGTTTTTCTACTGTCTTGCCCATTGTCAGTTGCCAATGAAAATGTGGTAGGGTTTCTTCCCCTGACAAGCTGCCGTCCCGCAATCTTGTAAGTCCCGGGTGCAGGTCTCAAGGCTGGGAGCACCACTGGCATGGTGCTTGGGTCCCGCTCTGCAGACCGGGCCCTCAAAGTGCCAAGACCATGGCAGCTCAGACTCCTTCTCCTCTACAAGACATGGGATGAGTGGATCCGAGACCCGCCAGCAGGGAGGGGCCCAGGGTGGTTGAGGCAGGGGCCTCCTGGGAGGGGTGAGTCTGGGGGCTCGGAGGGCAGGGGTGGCACCTGAGAAGGGTCAGGCAGTGAGGGCAGGGGACAGAGACCATTTTTCGGCATCCCCATCCCACACAAACCCTCTCACCTGAATTTGGTGCTTTCACGCTGGGCTAGCTGGCCTGGCTGGGGATGGCTTAGAGTCTGGATTCCACTTTCCCTGGGGCTGGTAACCCTCCTGCTTTGCAGTGCAGACACAGGCAAAAACCATACAAGTGCTGCTAGTCCTCCAAGGCCTTCCCACCTTCCCCCTGTGCCCAGGACAGACAGGTGCTCCCGCAATTCACTGGGGAAGAATCACAGAGCGGCTCAGCTCGCTGCAGCACCAGGACCCTGGGCTGTGCCCCCAGGAGTGCCAGGGACACGCCCGCAAGCGCAGCACCAGTGATGATGCAGTAGCTCGGGCAGGGCTGGGCCATGGGCTGCTCGCATTCCGGGAGGCTAATCTGGGGCTTAGACCTGGGTGCTGACCACTGGAGTTAACTCCACTGGGACGACATCCCTGCGGCCTCTGGGTTCCAGCATGTGACACGACCAGGCTCAGGGTAGAGCTGGCATCTCCATGGGTTACCCTGGTGCCTTGGAGATGGGGGCAGCTGCAAGCGTGTTTCCCTGACCAGGCCCTTCCCTGCCCAGTTTAAGTGTATTTGGGGGAGGGATCACCCCTTAGATCTGGTGATCTATTGCTCTCCCCCTTTGCCCCCCAGGGGGAGTGCCAGCTGTGTATCTGGGAGAGGTGCAAGATGGATATTGTAAGTGAGATGCAGGGTCATTAATTAGCTGCCCTGCAGGTGTTTTGAATATGCAAAGTGCTACAGAAGTGCTAAGTGTTATTATTATGGCCAGGAAAGTGGCTGTGAACATGCCAGCTTATTCCACATCCCTCACCCCTTGCCTTCCTTCCACTTGCCCCAGCGACAGGTCACCAGAACTGGGCAAACCTCGGCAGCTGCAGCGCAAACCCTGCCAGTTCGGAAATTCACTTCCGGCTGGAATATCACATGGGGCAGATTGGACTGAGGGGTAGGGGGCTGTGAATAAAGGACGGTGGGGGCAGGGGAGAAAAGAAATGTGATGGAGGAAAGAGAAAAAATGAAGCCAAGAGATGAACAAACCCATAAGGGAGAGAAAGGGTCCAGTGGAGAATTAGATACAGAGTGTGCAGGGCCCAGCACTCCAAGAACTGGTAACGGGGGTGTGTGGGGGGGTGTCAGTTAACCTGGAACCAGGGAACAGGCTGCCTTCCCCTTCCCCACTTAAACACTGTGGGTCTCTCACACACACACGAATCACTCACGAAAAAAATCCCAAGTTTGCTGACGATACTACATGACCTTAGCCAGTTAAATCCAAAGCAGCTGGCAAAGATCTAGACTGTGTCTACACTGGCACTTCCTGCCACGTAACTGATGTCGCACAGGGGTGTGAAAAAGCCCCCTCCTGAGCGATGTGAATCACACCGAGCTCAGCGCCGTCCCGCCGACAGAGCTACTGCCACTCTGGGGCTGTTCCACCCACAGGAGAGCTCTCCTCCAGCCAGGCACACTGGAGAGGTTATAGTGCCGCCCTGGAGACGCTCTAGGGTAGCAATAGATGATACGCACAGAGTATCATAAGAACATAAGAACAAAAGAACAGCCATACTGGGTCAGACCAAATGTCCATCTAGCCCAGTATCCTGTCTACCGATAGTGGCCAGTGCAAGGTGCCCCAGAGGGAGTGAAGTTAACAGGCAACGATCAAGTGATCTCTCTCCTTCCATCAATCTCCATCCTCTGATGAACAGAGGCTAGGGACACCATTCCTTACCCTTCCTGGCTAATAGCCATTTATGGACTTAGCCACCATGAATTTATCCAGTTCCCTTTTAAACATTGTTATAGTCCCAGCCTTCACAACCTTCTCAGGTAAGGAGTTCCACAAGCTGGAGAATGTAATCCCAACGCTACGTACAAGTGCAGGGGTCCAAACGAGCTGTTCCCAGCCAGCGTGGAGAGTTCTCTGAAAACTTCCACTCAATATGCAGCAGCCGTCAAAAACCTGACCAGAAACCATTAGCAAAAAGTTAGCTAATCAGAGAGACGATATCGTGATACCACTTGTACATGGGCTGGTGAACCTGGGCTCGGGGAGGCTGGTCCCCGTCCCGTCCCTTCTGCTCGAGGCCCTGCCCGTCCTGCCAAAGCCCAGAGCACCTCCCTTGCGGCCTTCCGTCTCCCTCCCCCAGCCCTGGAGCACAGGCCAGCCCCCATTAATCCCAGCCTGGGGGGAAGAGCCCCCCACAGCATAGCACCAGGAAGCAAGAAGGGGCCTGGGGCAGAGCATGGGCAGGGCCATGCAAGGCTGTTGGGGAGGCTCAGCCTTCCCCTACCTTCGTTACCAGCCACCCATGGCACTATAGAAATCCACAGTATGTCCCCACCTTAAATACTGAGTGTAGTTCTGGTCACCCCATCTCAAAACAGATACACTGGAATTGGAAAAGCTACCGAGAAGGGCAACTAAAATGCTGAGGGGTCTGGAACGGCTGCCCTGTGAGGGGAGATTGGAAAGACTGGGACTGTTCTGCTTGGAAAAGAGACGACTAAGGGGGGATATGACAGAGGTCTATAAAATCATGAGTGGTGTGGAGGAAGTGACACATAACACGAGAACCAGGGGTCACCCAATGACATTAATAGGCAGCAGGTTTAAAACAAACACAAGAAAGTACTTCTGTGCAGTCAGCCCTGGAACTCGTTGCCAGGGGATGTTGTGAAGGCCAAACGTATAACTGGGTCCAAAAAAGAACTAAAGAAGTTCCTGGAGGACAGGTCCATCAATGACTCTTAGCCAAGCTGGTCAGGGCCACAACCCCACGCTCTGGGTATCCCTGACTAAGCCTCTGTTTGCCAGAAGCTGGGAATGGGTGACAGGGGCTGGATCACTTGATGATTCCCTGTTCTGTTCATTCCCTCTGAGGCACCTGGCATTGGCCAGTCGGCAGACAGGACACTGGGCTAGATGGACCTTTGGTCTGACCCATTCTGGCCATTCTTATGTTCTTAATTACAGGGAACAAGAAACGTTTCACAAACTCAGACTCATTTTTGAGCCCCTCCTGAAAATAGCTTCACGAGGTTCCCTAACTCACAGACCCCTCTCTGGATTTACTCCCGTTAGCCTCGTCAGAGTGGAAACCACCCTGGTAGGGTGAGCTGGATTGTCTTCGGACACACAGGTCACCCATCGGCATGCTTGTCAGTTGGCTCACACTGCAGGATCTTCAGGACCTGCAGGGGTGTCAGAGGCACAAAGCAGCCCGCTGGGGTTTCAGAACCAGCACCCGGGAGGAACGTGTTGCCCCAACAGGTTGAGTTTGGGAGCTTGATCCTGCTGCCTTGCAAACCAAGCCAATTTGATCTAGAATAACAGAGAGCAAATCAATCTGGGACACCCCTGCTGAGGCATTTCAAGATCCCCTTTTCTGGCTATAAACCCCCTTTCAAAGGAGTGGGGGTAGAAAGTGCAGCGGGTGCGATCAGCAAGCCCCGGAGAGGAATTGCTCTCCAACAAACGAAATGTGTGTAATTAATGAGCTGGGGGCTGGACAGGTCTTAGATGAAAGCGTTTCCTGGACTCGTCCTTCATTTGCATGGCATCAGAAGCTGTTCAGAAGGTGTGACTTTTCCCACAGGGAGCCCTCCACGGCTTGGCACAATACAGCCAGGAGCTCTTAACCTGAATTCATTAAAGGAGGGGGAGGGGGAATGGCAAGAGAGATGCTTGAAAGCTGAGCCCGATGCAATAAACAGAACGCTCCGGCCTCTCCTTCCTGAGCCAAAATGGCTCAACCAGGCCCCCATCTTCGGGCTGTGGGGCCATGGAGCCAGCCCCGCCCTCCGGGGGCCTGGGCCGAGGCACGAGCCTTTTCCGAGTTAGCAGAGACCAGCGAGAAGCTGGGTAACAATCCAAGATGGGCCTCAAGCTGCAGGGCTGGGAGCTGGGGCCCAACTTCCCCCAGAGATCGGGGCCAGCCACCAGGTCTGGGTCCCGAGTTCAGAAGGGAGCCTCTGCCCTGGCGGATGAAACCCTGGAGAAAACAGGCGCAACGGCCCACTGAAGATACAGGGCGCGGGAGCCACTGATGCCAGTGCCAGCTGAGGAGAAGAGCCATTAGGGAGAAAGCTACAAGCTCTCCTGGGACATCGTGGGACCCCAAGCAGGCCTTTGTCACATGGGAGCTTTACAGCCAAGTTTTCAGGCGTAGAATACCCTATGGGTGAATAATGACAGCCCTGCGCACATGGAGCACCTTGCAAATGGCCATTAATTAGGCCTCACAAACAACATCTCCATGTGGCATGGAGCCAAGCAGAAGGAGTTCTCAGGGTGGTCTCCACATCCAGCCAGCGCTGTCAAAGCCAGGACCCACTGGGTGCGGCTTGCCCAGGGAAGGCTCCCTTTGCTCAGCGGCTAAGAGCTCCTGAGTACACACATTGCTGAAGTGTCCACAGGTGGGACACCAGCGAAGCCACCGGATGTTTCATCTGCTTAACCCAGGGGTGAATTTGTCTGGTGAAGTCTGATTGGCTGGCTCAGTGAAATGACAGCACGCACCCAGCTCATTCTGCCGAGCTCGGGTCCGATGTGGCCCTGGAGCACCAATGACCAATCCAGTGACAAATTTCTCCTGTGGAGCGGCCCACCCTGAGCAGGAGACACCTGCTCACTCGCTGCAGTGGGGGGCACGGCTCAGCAGGCAAGGCACGTTCCCCAGCAGCACCCAGCCTGGGCCGGAGAAGCGAATGATCCAACCAGGGCACCGAATTCAGTGATGACTCCTGGCCACGTGCCACCTCCGGCCCGTAGTGCACACACTAAGTGGCAGCACGACAACCTCCCAGGGGTGCCAGGGGACGGGTCTGCAGCTGCCTCTTGGCCCGGCCCAGCCCCTAGCGTTCTCAGAGGTTTTGTCAGCGGAAAGGGAGGTGCACAGTGGCTGCTGTAGGATGGCAATTTCCCACCAGGCTGCTTCAGAATGTACTAACCCGATCACAGGGAGGGGCCACTCATCTCCTCCAGCCCATCAGCAGTGCCCTCCCCTTCGCTCTCTCGCTGCCTGCTGCTTAATCATCACAGGCGGCACGTCACTCATCTGCACCTCACCTCACATGCCTCCCTGGGACCATCCCCATTTCACAGATGGGGAAACCGAGGCACAGGGAGGGGAAGAGATTTGCCCAAGGTCACCCAGTGAGGCAGTGTCAGAGCAGGGTTTAGCTCTCAGAAGCACCTGTCTCATAGCCTGGAGCTTGGACTATTAGGGCACAACTGTAATGAAAGTGAACATTGCACTGGTGTAGACACACCCTCTGGTTATGCTGTCACACATAGCATTCTAGTCCCAGTTCGGCCACTGCCTCTTTGTAGTGCTTAAAATCACTCCCCCCGTGCCTCAGTTTCCGCATCTGGAAGGGAACGATAATCCCCCCAGGCTTCATTAACGGTTGCAAATGCTGTGATTAGCAAGCCCTAGCAAGGCGCAGAGGGGGCTCACGCTGAGTCCTCGCTTAAACGGCTGAGCGCACTATTCTCTCGGGGACACAAACCCCAGGAGTCTTCTCCCTGGTGGGGGGAGAGGTAGCACTCACCCCTCCGGCTCAGCACCCAGGGCCGGTGTCTCTCGGGCCAGGCACTGCCGTTGCACTGAGTCCTCCCAGCAATGGCATCCCCTCGTGTGCTGCAACATCAGCGTGAGGGTTGCCCACTTCAGAGCGCTGGGAAGCCAGGTGGCCCTAGAAGAAATTCCCAGTTAAATGCACCTTAGAAAAACCCACTCAAAACCAGGAGAGAATCCTGTGGCACCTTATAGACTAACAGATGACGAAGTGCGTATTCACCCACGAAAGCTCATGCTCCAAAACGTCTGTTAGTCTATAAGGTGCCACAGGATTCTCTGCTGCTTTTACAGATTCAGACTAACACGGTTACCCCTCTGATTCAAAACCAGGGTGCGTCAAAGAGCGCCCACCAGCCCCCAGCGCTGCGTGAGCCCGGGATCTTCAGTGCTCAAAGCTGGAACGGCTCCTGCATGAACCAACCTTCAAAGGGCCAACTGCTTTCCAACACCCAGACCCCAATGTCTCAGCCCTCCGCTGTCTCAGGGGCTTCATGGCCTTTGGTTAATTATTATCTGTGAGTATATTTGAGACACTTCAGTGCTGTATCCTTGAGACCAGAAGTGGTAAATCTCATTTGTTTCCTTTGCCAGTGCAGCTCTGCTTTGATCAGCCAGGAGGATTTTCCCCCGATCCCTCCCTTTGAAACCGGAGGACGTAGAGACCAGTGGGTAGTAACCAGGAGCCGGTGTCTCCCCCGTGCTGCGCTTCACACTCGTGCACAAAATGCTACCAGCTCACCCGCACTTTGCACCGGTGCAAATGACTCCACAAGGCAACGGCAGCTTGGGCCCAAGCTGGCCTGCAGGGTCCACCGAAGAGGTGAGCCTTCGGCGCCTCCGTCTCAGGAGCCTGGCTCACCCAGCTAACGCCCCCGGAGTCAGTGAATGAAGATTGCATGAGGAAGGGCCCTGAGCTGCTTATTATTCAGTGTAAGTTGGGCTTTTTCAATCTGGGCCTGGGTTTTCATGGCTAGTGATGCCCTGCTCTGTGCCTCAGCTTCCCCATCTGCAAAATGGGCTCAACAGGTGGGGGAGGGACAGGGATTCATTCGTTAATTTATTCAGGCAGGCAGTAGTAGAGGGCTCCTTCCTTTACCCGAGGAAGGCAGAACAACATTCAGCGGCTGGAAGTGGAAGCTAGATCCATTCAAACTACTCAGGAAGTAAGTGCAGAAGCTGGGGGAGGGGTGCTGGGCTCATTAACCAAGGGAACACCTTACCTAGAGCTGTGGTGGGTTCTCCATCGCCTGGCGTCAGGCTCGGGTGTCTTTTAACCCAGCCAGTCTAGCTCCACCAGATGTTACAATCAGGCTGCAGGAGAGGTCTGTGCTCTGCAGGAGGTCAGCTGTGATGATCCGAAAGGTCCTTGCTGGGCTCAGAGGCGACCCAGGGGCTAGCCCGCGTGCAGCAGATGCCAAGTGCTGAGTACTACGAAGCAAGGCCTGGCCTGGGGCAGGCTCTGCTACCGGAGAGCAGGCGGCGATTCCCAGATTGGAGCCAGAGAAACAACCAAGTATCCCAGTCTTCGTCAGCTCCCCATTTCCCAGCGGGTATTTGCTCTGGGCAGGAGTCAGGGGGCAGCTAACAGGTGAGGCTACAGGGTGACTCGGATGTCAGCAGTGCAGTGGAGGTGCTGGGCGGATCACAGGAGCAGGTGGGCGAGGCTCTGTGGCCGCTCAGACCAGCCATGCATGTCGCTCCCATCTGGCCTTTGCGTCTAGGAGTCTATGGCTCCAAACCCAGCAGCACCCCCCTAACACCCTCCACCCTGGCTCTTGTTGGCCCCCTCCTCGGCCACTGCAGCAGAGGAACAAGCCAGGGAACGCCAGCTACTGATCCAGCCCTGCGGAGCCCTTCCCAGGCAGGGGCTGAGGATCATTAGTAGCCGCAGGGATGAACCTCACCCTGAAGTGCCCGTGTGGCACCCCGCTGAGGGGACCCCACGAGGAGGCCTCCAGGGTCGTCCAGCCAGACTGCTCTCACCCCACGACCCCGCACAGGGAACTGGCCCCGCCTCTAAACTCTCTGTCAAACTAAGAAGGTGGGAAGAAACTCGCCGGGCGGGAGTCTGGAGAGCAAAGTGCCGCCTTGTCTAGTGACTCGGGGTCTTTGTGCATCCTGAGGCCCAGCAGCCCAGCAGCCAGGCCTGCCCCCTGCGAGATGCCTGGGGCCTGCCCCGCAGGAACGGATTTCACCCACCAAACCACCATTGGAACCAGCGGGTTCTACCGCAGAGAGCCTGGCCCAGAACCTCCGTGAGCGGGGGGCCTCGTCCCAGGTCCTGGCCAACAAGCCCTCACTGCCTTAGCTAGCCCCCATTCTGCCCCCCCCCCCAGCAAACACACCATAGATCAAGTGGGCCACTGAGTCTGAACCCCCCTCCCCCTCATAAAGGCAGTCACACACAAACCCCTGAAGCCAGGTGGGGGTGGGAAGCTGGCAGCTATTCTGAATATACCTGAATTCGTTGGTCTCCATAGCCAGGGAGCCAACACCACCTCCCATCAGACCAGATCTCCTCCTCTGCCTCAGACCAACTCTGATATCGGCCTAGACTCAGCCTGCTCCGAAAGCGAAAAAGCCCCTTGTCTCCCCACAAGCTCTCAAGTCCTTGCTGACCTCAATACGGGGCTCCCTTACTTAGGTGACTTGATCACAGTGGAAAAGTATCTTCATGGGGAGAAAAGACCAGGTGCTAAAGGGCTCTTTAACCCAGCAGAGCCAAGCACAACAAGGATCAGTGGCTGGAAGCTAACGCCATTAGAATCGAGGCACAGATCCTGAACAGGGAGAGCGATTAACCACTGAAACAACCTGCAAAGGGAAGCAGTGGGTTCTCCCTCTCTAGGAAAGACAGAAATAAAGGCAAAGGTGGTGGAGTAGCATTGTATATCAGTGATGAGGTTAACTGTAAAGAAATAAGAAGTGATGGAATGGATTAGACAGAGTCTGTCTGGGCAAAACTCACATTAGGAAAGAAAGCTACTAGAGCCTCCCATGAGATAGTGCTTGGGGTGTGCTACAGACCGCCGGGATCTGATCTGGGTATGGATAGAGACCTCTTTAATGTTTTTTATTAAGTAAACACTAATGAGAATAGTGTGAGTATGGGAGACTTTAACTTCCCAGATAGACTGGAGGACAAGGACTAGTAACAATAACAGGGCTCAGATTTTCTGGATGTGATAGCTGATGGATTCCTTCACCAAGTAATTGCTGAACCAACAAGAGGCGATGCCATTTTAGATTTGGTTTTGGTGAGTAGTGAGGACCTCATAGAAGAAATGGTTGTAGGGGACAGCCTTGGTTCGAGTGATCATGAGCTAATTCAGTTCAAACTAGATGGAAGGATAAACAAAAATAGATCTGAGATATGGGATTAGGTTTTGAGTTTCATCAAAGGGCTAACTAAAGAATTAAGGAATGAGTGTAGGGAAGTGGAATTGGACTGAAAACTTGGGGACTAAAAGTGGAGGAGGCCGGAATTACTTCAAGTCAAAGTTGCAGAACTAGATCAAGAAGCGCTGCATTCCAGAGAAGGGAAAAATCATTGGCAGGAGGTGTAGACCGAGCCGGATGAGCATAGATCTCAAGAGGTGAATTAAGTAAAAAGCAGAAGCCTACAGGAGTGGAAACAGGGAATGATAGCAAGGGAAAGCATACTGTAAGTGTAGATCAGAAACATGTAGGGATGAAAGTGAGAAAGGCCAAAAGCCATGTAAGAGCTGGGACCTGCAAAGGAGAACTAAAACGCAGTAGAATAAAGTCTATAACCAATAAATAAAAAAAAAACAAGAAGAAGTGGACAGCTAAACACCTGAGGATGGATGAGAGATAAGGATAACCTAGGCATGGCCCCAATATCAAAACCAAATACTGTTGGCCTCAGTCTTAATGAAGGCTATAATGAGGAATCTTGGGGATAATGGTAAGGAGAGACAAAGTAGAATGAGGAATAATGGAGGTAGATATTACCAAAGTCCGAGGGTAGAAAGCCAACAGAATAGCTTAATGGGACAGATCATTTCATCCAAGGAATATTGAGAACTGGACACATGAAACTGCAAAGCCCATTACAGAATTTTCTAAGTGAATCATAAACTCCAGGGTTGTACCGTAACAACTGGAGAATTGCTAACATAGTTCCTGGTTTAAGAATGAGAAAAGCACATCCTGGTAATTACGGCCTGTGTGACAACAGTCCCTCTCCTACCTTGGTGGATCCTGTAGCTTATGGCAGATTTGCTCGCCGCAGTGGATCTTCGCCCACAGTCTGGGTCAACTCCTCCTGTTCTATCGGAGTTGGGAGTTTGGTTGTTACAGGAGCGGGTGGGTGAGATTCTGTGGCCTGCATTGTGCAGGAGGTCAGACTAGATGATCATAATGGTCCCTTCTGACCTTAAAGTCTATGAGTCTATGAGTCTTGAACCTTCTAATCAAGACTGGCTGCCTCTCTGGAAGACGCTTTAGCCAGGATGAAATTCTACGCCTGTGCTATACGGGAGGTCAGATTATGATCAGCTGGTTCCTTCTGGCCTTAAAACCTATGACTTCAGTGGGAGCTGAACTCTTCGGAAAATCTGCTCCCGATCGTGTATGCTGAGCCCTTGGGACTCCCACCCTAAAAGGCTGAACTCAGCTGCAAATCACTAAAACCTCCTGGTCCTACCTGTTCCAACCAGGTTCCTCGTTTCCAGGCCTCACTCTGTCCCTCTCTAAAAAATGTCCTCCCCCTTCCCCACCCTTGAGCCTGGACAGCAGACAAGCCCGTTCGTACTAACACAAATTTTAATGCACATATTAAATAAATATTTCAAATCATTTCATATTAAATTTGTACACAACAAAAAAAACCCTCAAGGAAATAAAAACAAACAATCAAAAAGATTGGCTGAGAAGCCACCCGGGTTCTGGCTTTGATAGAGTGTCTCTGTTATTTCTCCCCATTCACAATCTTTGCAGAGTCCTCCTCCTACAGCTTGGTTCAGAGCCATGGTGGCTGGAAATTTTTCCATCAATATTTTCCCCCCACAGGAAAACTGGGCATTTGACAAAATGAAATTTGTCATTAAAAATGGCAGCTTTCCTCAAACCAATTCCATCTTCGTGCTGGAGGACTGGAACCTGAAAATTTTGGCCTGAGAATGGAACATTTTTTTAAAAATTCAGCCAAAAACTGCTGAAAATTTTTTGGGTTTTGGAATTTTTATTTTAGCCAATTTTTTTTTTTCAGTTTTCAATGAAGAGTCCCAATACTTCATGGGGACAAAACCCCTGTTATCCAACCCTCTCTAGTTCAGTCACTGCCCCCTGCCCTGCCATCACAGCTTGAGAAAATTCCCAGGTTCCTTTGGTTAACAGAGGGGCCATCTCCATTCAGGATTTTGCCTGGGGGCATCTCTATCCCCGCATCCACTCCAGCCTCCTGTGGAGAGCTGGAGAGCTGGGAAAGAAGCAGTGTTGTGGGATCAGAACAGTGTCAAACCACCCCTTGTCCAGCTAAAGAAATAGATACATTGATAGTGGAAAGCCGTAGGCAACCCAATTACCACCAGAAACCCAACAGGCATCAGAGTAAAGCTGGGAAAGAACCCAGGAGTCCTGGTTCCGAGTCTTCAAATCCCTCCCCCACCTCTTTTATTTCCCATCTCTTTTTTCTTTTCAATAAGCAGCTGTTGCTTTAGTTTAAGTAGCACTTTGGTCCCAGACTGGGGTGGGGTTTTGTTGTTGTTTGTTTGAAAACCATTTTTTGCCCCCTTTCCCCAAAAGCTACAGAACTAAAACACAAGCCCAACCCGACTAGAACGAGTCTAAGTGAAGGGCCTTCCCCATTCCCGAGTCTTTGAACGTTTCATTGCTTTTTAGAGTTGGAGTACAAAAATAGAGCCTCTTTCCTTTCTTTCTTTTCTTTTTGTAAAAAACAAACCAAAACAAAATTATAAACAACTAGATCAGGTCATTTTTTCCCTCCTTTTTTCCCCTTTTTTAATAACCGTATAAAAAAAAGTCTCTAGTCACAGTCCAGCACATGTCTACGCAGAAGAGAAGGGGGCGGGGCTTGGGAGGCAGGGGGCGGGGCCAGTCACGGGCCCTGCCAAGGGCTGGAGTTTCGAGTCCTTTTACTTCTCCGGTTGAACGGGTAATTGAGGAACTCAAAGCGCTTGTGGGGCTCGGTGGTCTGGTGGCCCTTGGGAAGCCTCTTCATGAAGTGCACCTCGCGCTGGTGCTGCCGCGTCTTGGAGCCCTTGCGGGGCCGGCCCTTGCGGGTGAAGCCCATGTACCAGCCCTCGTACTTGGCGTTCTGCAGCGCCGTGTAGTTGTTCTCCAGGACGATCTCCGTGAAGACGCAGTCTTTGCCTTTGCCGTTGCTCTGTGGGAGGGACACAAAGATACAGTCAGCAATGGTTGGACTTCCAGCGACTCCCACAGCAGGAACTAGGCCCCCAGAATCATGAGACTGGCTTCAGAAAAGAGAGCTTTAAAAATAATAAATGCGGGAGTCTCCTCCTGAGCCTGGAGGGGTCATGTTCACACTTGTCTCATCTCCACAACCACCAGGGAGAGACTATAAATGAAAGCTGGAGTCTCCCGTGATCCCCCGTCCCCAGGAGGTGGCTTTAAGCCACGATTTGGCAGTGCTGCAGTTTGTGCTGCCGCAGAACCAAAGGACGTGGCCATCCGCTCTTTGCAGGAGCTGGCCGGTATTTCCTGCTCCTAGCTAGGCCAGACATATCCCAGGACACTGGGGGCTGGGTCCTAGTTCTGCCACCGTCACCATTTTCCCTCCCTCACTGGTTCCTACATCTCTCTACTCTGGGACGCAGAATGAACAATAGCAGGGAATGCTGTCCTGGCGTCTTTATTTCAGGTTCCCGACGCACTTCACAAATCTGAAGTGATGTCCTTGGAATTGGTGTTGCAAAGAAGCATTTTTCTACCCATCTCACCAAGTGAGAACCTGAGGCACAAAGAGGTGAGCTGACTTGTCCACACCACCCGTGGCAGAGATGGAGTTAGAACCCGAGAGTCCCGTCTCCTTGTCTCCTGCCAGACAGCACTCTTGCCCCGAGGAAACAGTAGGACAGAATCTGCGCTCTGGTTAGTCCTGCCAGGAAACCCCAGAAATCTCAGCAGGAAACTTGCTCACGGGAGATTTCCAAGCACTTTAGGGTCCGTTCAGTGTTGGCCAAGCACCACACCTGCGCTCTGCTCTCTTCTCGGGTCCTTTGGAGACCCCCCCCCCCCAATCGCTCAGGTCTCTATTTTAATGCTCTAACTCAGGGGCAGTCAATTGGTTTTTGTCAAGATTAAGGTGACCAGATGTCCCGATTTTATAGGGACAGTCCTGATTTTTGGATCTTTTTCTTATATAGGCTCCTATTACTCCCTACCCCCTCTCCCAAATTTTTCATATTTGCTGTCTGGTCACCCTAGTCAAGATCCAAATTTCTTAGTCAAGTTATAGTCAAGGTCCAGACTCCAGAGAAAATAATAATAAAATAATGATAACAAGTAAAAGATTTTGGGGTCTGTTCAAAAGCTGGTGGTCTAGATTCAGCTCGCGGTCCGGTCCGGATTTGGCTCACGGTCTGGTCCGTATTTGGCTACCTCTGCTCTAACTGGAGTGTTAGTCCTCTATCCTCTCCTTTGATTGGCTCAAATGGCATCACATGACTGCTTAATTTGCAGCCGAGAAGGGTGGGCGTGTGGCGCACTTCCCAGGCCTAGTTGGCCGCAGTCAAGGTTAGGAGGAAGGTCTCACTTCTGCTGTTTAACACACACTCAGGAGGAATGTGCTGGACAGGACAGGACGCTGCGCTGCAGATGGGACAACCCTGGCCCCAAGCTAGGGCGGTTCCACTGCCCCTGCTGGAACGCCTAGTGCCTGAGGTCGCAGGACACGGCACGGTAGCACATTTCCTGTGAGCAGGGAATAGTCTCTCTCATCTGAAATCAACTCTCGGCAGCTCCCAGGGGCTGAGCACCTGTGGCTTCCCCTGATTGCGGCTGTAGGCTGGGTGCTCAGCGCCTGGGAAAGCTCATGCCTGTGTGACACACCCATATACACACGTCCCGGTAGGCACCCTCCAGCTCCATCGTGTGCATCTCCTGGAGCATGGAAGGAGACAGGACTGAACCCAAAGAGCTCTGAACACTGCATCCCAATCCCCGACTTGCAGTGGGGTCCTAGGGGTTGGGATCCGGCTCTGGACATGAACCCCTCAAACCTCGAGGGGAGTTTGGCTACCAATCCAGACCTAGATCCAACTGCCCTGATAGTAGAAATGTGTACACGCATGCTCAGTTATACCCACACAAACAGCCCCTCACTTGTCTGTACAGCCCCTAGCACAGTGGGGTCCTGATCCTGGACAGGGCTCTGTAGGCGCTGGTGCAACCGTCATACTCAATCACAAGGGACCGTGGTATTTTCCATATCCCTCCTGGCGTGAGCATTAGGTATGTCTACACTGGCAACTGAGCGACAAAACGTTTGTTGTTCAGAGGTGCTAACCGCCCCCCTGACCCTGAAAGACAAAAGTGTTGCTGCAGTAAGTGGCAGTGTGAACACCACTTGTTGGGGGTGCAAGCATTTGCCAACAAAAAGCAGCTACACTGCCTGCCTTTTAGCGACACGGCTGTCACTGAAAGCTGTGTAGTGTGGACAGAGCCTTAGTGACTGCAGGGCAGCTGGGCAGGCAGGGGGAGAGAAAGAGACTGGGACTGATAGATGTGTAAAACCTCAACCCACCAGCACTCGAGATGAGCTGGCATCTCTAGCCCTCCTGGCTGGGATGAAACGGGCTCCTGAGATACAAAACTGAATGTGATCTGGGGCAGCCCTGTCGTAAACCAGTGACCAGTCCAGACCTCCCGCGCTGGAGCTGCTCTGATGCTGAAGCCCCGATTAAAAGGGCTGGAAATCTGAGGCTGGAAAGCAGCAAAAAAGGTGGGAGAAAGAAGGTGAAATCTTGGCCTAAGTGAAGTCTGGGGGAGTTTTGCCCCCAAAGTGGGGGAGGGGTTCACCCACACATTTTACTGTAATTGGCTGAATCCTTCCTGCTGGAGTACGGCCCAAGTAAAGGGGGAGTAAGGAGTCAGCATCTGGCCTGACAACAGCAGCACCTGGTGTTTCTGGAGCAGCCACTAATGCTCATGGACAGTGCGTGAGGACACATGGGGGTCACTTCATCGACTGCAGAAGGGAAACTGGCTCTGAGGTGAAGCACGGAGCCTGGTTAGCCGCGCACAGCAATGCTGCATAACAAATTGGGACAGGAAGCACAGAGTGCGGGGATGGGCAGCACAGGAGCTCTCGGAGGGTGCAGAGTGTCATTTCCCACACTGGACACCAGCGTTAAGAGTCTGGCTCATGAGACGAATGCCCTGGGATCTCCAGCGAGCAGGAACGGCCTGAGCAAGCTGTTGGCCAGTCCGAGCCTTTGTAGCAAGGGGCAAGCAGCATCACATATGCACATGACGCCATGTGCCAGAAACGGGGAAAGTCCTCAAACCCAAGGTGGAGCCCCCCTTTCCAACCCTCAGCCTCCACCTTGGGTTCTCACCAGCCCACAGATTGCAAGGACCTTACCAGTGTCCAGGGGCCCCCAGATCCTTAATATGGGTGCACACAGTATGCAGAGACCACAGGTCCCAGCATGCATTGCAGCCAAGCCTCTCAGATCATCCATGCTGGGACCACTAGTCTCATCGGGCTGCTCCATCTGACGCCAGTCCCCTGGGCTCCCTGGGGGGCTGGGCACTGTTTGAGCACCCGGAGCACTATCCGTGTTAGATGAGGTTTGGCTCCTTGCTGGGGCCCTGCACCCCAATCCGAGCCCATGCGCTGTGACACCTAAGGCGGCTGCATGTGAGCAGTGAGATCAGGCACCCAAGCAGATGGCAGGGTCCAGATAGCGCAGGGAGCTCATAATCCCTCACAGCCAGATCACACATGCAACATCCGGAAAGAACTGGCCGGGGGAGGCGGGGAAGAGAAGCAGGTGGGCAAGGCAGGCAGTTAATGTCCAGCAGCAGAGCCAGGTGAGCTCAGAGCAGGGAGGAGGGGAAAGGGGACAGGGCAGCATCACTGCAAGGTGGACTAACTAAGCAGGTTGCACTAAACCTTCTCCTCTCCAGACCAAGATCTGGGGAAGGATGGACAGGGCTGGGGACGTGAGCCAGGAGGTGCAGTTTGACGTGTGCGCTCCATTCACGCAGGCAGCTGAGGAGCCTGTGGCCAGCCAAGCCCCTGGCAGAGTCAGCGAGCGAGCGAGCGAGACACATGGTGCACACCTGCTGAGCTAAGCCAGGCACACGCAGAGATCTGCGGAACTGCCACGCTCCCTGGCTAGCGGATGCCAGCAACTGGAATGCATGACAGGACACCACCCCCTCCCGTCTGAGAGGAGGAACTGCCCCAACAGCTCTTGGCCCAGCGGGACCTCCTCCCACAAGAACTTCTTCCTGCCGGGCCCCGTTTCGCCAGCACTGGGATTCCTGTGTGCGCACAACGAACTCTGCTGCCCCGGTGACAGAGCCTGCGCGTCCCAGAGCACTGCAAGCAGGAGCCGGCGTAGGAATTCCTCACAAGCCAGATCCCTGGCTGGTGCAAATCAGAGCCTACGGATTGCAACGGCATGCCACCAATTAGCACCAGCCGCCGGGTTTTTTGTGTCTAAGCTAGGCTCTTAAAACAGGGCCTGCCTGAAGAGCAGTGAAATAAATGTGCATGGAGCTATGGAGAGAGGGAAGAGGAGATAAAGGGCCCACGTGGATGAGAGCCAAAGAACTGCCAATCTATGTACATGCAAGGGCGGGCGGCAGCAGAACGGGGGGGCTGGTTGAGCTGGCAATGGAGGGGCCTGGGGGCGAGAGTGCAGGAAGCACAGGTCTGTGCACTGCCTGATCCCCCTTGGCCTCCCCCAGACAAGCACCAGGGAAAGAGTAACAAAATCTTCCAGCCGATCCTGGCCCGAAAGCAGAGTTTACCCTCCCGCCGCCCCGTTGGGAGTTCAGGGGGCGCGTACAGGAAGGGCCAGCCCCACGGAGCAGCTGAACGCTGCGGGTGCTGGTCCCAGAACCGCAGAGCAGCCTGGCTGTGTGTGAGGAGAGAGTCGTGGAATTTGCCCCGTGCTGCCCAGTTTGCCAGCCCCATCGCCTCCTTGATCCCCGCAGCCACATTCCCCCCTTCCCCTGCCTCGACACCTCCCTCTGTCTGTCCTCCTCTTCCCTGGGGGGTGCTGGGTCCTGCCCCCTTCCCTTACCTTGCCAATCAGCTTTCCCTTCTTGTTCATGCAGATGTAGAACCCGGTCTCAGCCCCTTTGATGCGCACGCGGCTCCCAAAAGTGTCTGTCTCCACGATGAGCTTGGCTGGCAGGAAGGAGAGAGGCCAGGTCATAGCGACGGGCTCCAGCAGGCACTCCCACTCTGCTCTCCACCTGGAGAGAACGCCCCCCTACCCCACCGGTACCCGCACCTGACTGAGCACACCAGGACCACAGTCGGCTTCCTGTTACGCCCGGGCTAGATCCGCAATCCAGCCGCACCGGAACCAGCACAGAGCGACAGCCCAGCTAGCCGGGCATCCCGCCTCTGGCCACCACTAGATGCTGCGGAGGAGGCTGCACAAGCCCCAGAACACACCTCTTGCTGGGCCAGGCTATGGTGAAGGGCACGTATTGGGCAGAGAGGTGCCCCACTGTCAATCTCACAGGAAGGGCACTGCCAGGGACTAAGGAAACCACAGATTCCCTAGTGACCATTGGCCAATCACTTAGTGGCTCTATGCCTTGGTTTCCCCTCTGTGAGAAGGGGATGACAGCACTTCCCTGCCTCACAGGGAGGCTGGGAAAATCAATAAGACCATGATGCTGGGATCCTAAGAGCACAGGGGCCACGTCAGTACCCCAGGAATCTACACTTTAGTTGTGAGCTGCAATCCACACAGATGGAGAGAGAGCAAAGTCACCCTGCCGCTAACTCAGCACTGAAGGGACAGGCAGGGAGGCGGATCTGGGAACTGAATCCAAGCCAAGGGGAAGGAAAGGGGGAGCTGCTTAACCCTCCTTGCATCTCCTCCCCCCTGCAGTTCAGGCCCTCGCTCTGTCGCTCAACGTCCCAGGCCCAACCAGGCAGAGGGGGGCCTCTCTCTGCGGTGACTTTGTGGCTGTTGAGGGGGCATGTTTATTCAGACTCCGTGTTTTAATGGAGCCATCGATCGGTGGCCAAAGGAGCAATGCAAATCGCCGATCGATGGCATGCCTATAAAGAGACCTGTCACCATCTCGTCCCTGCCTCCTCCCTGGGAGCACGAGGGCTGGAGCCCAGCCGCCCGCAGCAGGGAGCTCCCCCCAGTACTTTAGTCGTGTTGATGCTGCCAGCAGAGAAAGCCTCTTGCAGAGAGAGCTATGGGAAAGCCCAGCAGGGACCTGCTCTTAAATATCCACTGGCCTGATCAGATCTCACCCTCCTGCAAATGGGGAATAAGTCTCTCACGGTCAATGACGCTGCCCTGGGGTGAATGGGAGGAGTTAAGCCCTGTAACTACCTGATGCAACTGACATGAAACAGGACCACTTGCACTTCATGGCCTTGGGGACTGGAGTGCCCACAAGGGCCTCTGGGATCACCGAGCGAGAGCCAGGTATCGGGTGATCTATGCATGCCCACGACAAGCAAACAGGCAGGCGTGGATTGCACGGCACATGTGAAGCAGTCACCGGGATCTGTCATCGTCAGCTCAGCACAATGGATTTCCCGCCATACATTCAAACCAAGGCTCTCAACGCACCTTGCAAACATTGCTTCACTGAGCTAAATCAATTAGTTGAATCAGCAACAATCGACCCCATCTTACAACGCACAGAGGGAAGTAATGATGTGCCCAAGTCATTGGTGCATCCAGGAACGCCCTGGCTCCAACCACTGGGAGATCTTCTCTCCCAGTCCACAGGACTCTGCCCTTTTGCAGACACCTCCCATGGCAAGAACTGCTCTCCCTTTTGTTTTGGCCTTGTGTTGCTTGCAGTCTAAGAGCTCCTGCATTCTGCCCTAGAGGCAGCTGCACTTCAGGGGCGAACAAAGCGATCAGATCTATGGTTTGGAACGGTTCTGGTAGTGCTTTGGGATCCTTGGGGATGCGGGCGCTGGATTGATGCGAGGGGCTGGGGCTTTTTAGAGAGAATACGAAACTACCTTTGAAAACCAAAGGGAAGAATAGCTCAAAGAGCAGCCAGAATGGGACCAATCTAGGACAGGGAGTGCCTTTCTTGTGATTAATCTGTACAGCACCTTGCACATGGCATGATTGGAGTCCCTGGCACTAGCAGAATGCCACCACTGCCCCGACATCACTGAAGCAAAGGCCCTGCCCTCAGAATCGTACACTATTGAGTCACAACAGGACAAGTCAGAGTCAGAGCCGCCAGACTGGCACACCAGCTCACCCCGCGGCCTGGCACGCCAGCTCACCCCGCGGCCCGGCACGCCAGCTCACCCTGAAGCTGCAGTTAAGAAAGCCCTTTGAAAATCATCCCCAGGAGCCAAACCTCCTGTAAAAGATGTGTTCGACATGCAGGGAAGCCTCAGCCAGGGGGCCAACTTCTCCGTTCCTGCAGGTCAGCTGGACAGATGGGAAGGCTTCAGCGAAGCAAGGTCCATTGAACGAGCAGAAATGCTTGTCCAAGACCCCCAGCCTCATGATGCCAGCACAGCCTCCCATCCCCAAACGGTCCGGACTGAGCCTGACGCCCTGCTGTGGATCTGGCATTTAAAGCCTACTGGTACCAAGCCCACTTGGACTGGGTCTCTCCCCCATGGGCAGGCTGAACTTTGAACTGATGAGCTGGAAAGAAGGACATGCCTATCCCCTGCCCCTCACCCCCGTCACAACCCCTCCACCTCCTCTCCTGGGCCCGGCACCTCCCAGAACACATCGGCGCCATCCAAACATCTCCAAAAGCACAACTTGAGCCGAACAGAGTCCCTGCGACAGGGACCCCTTAGTGAGCTGCCTCTGGAGGGGGCCAGGGGAGTGGAATTGATCGGAGAGGCAGTAAAAGGTTTAAAGAGCATTGATTTTCTTTCCCTTCACTGATCGATTGACGGATTGGGGTGGGGGGGAGGAAAGCCTGAGGAAGAGTGGCACAAACTCACAGCTTTAAAGATGCACATCTCCTTCCTCTCCACCTCCTGTCCTGATTTATAGCCCTGTTGGTCGCTTTTGCTTCCCCGCACCAGCCTGGCCAGGGAGCTGCTCCGATGCGGAGCAGCTGCTCACGCCGAGGGTCCTGGAAGGACTCGGCTCCAGAGAGCAGCTCAATAGAAACAATGGTGGCGCAGAAGAAAAGACAAATCCCAGGGACACACAGATCCCAGGGCTATACGCTGGATTCGGGCAACCCGCGCCCTTTCAGAACCAAATCCCCCAGCCCCAAAAGGGGCATCTTGGCTTAAATCATACAGAAATCAGAGCACTTTGGGATCATTTCTGGGGGATCCAGCACCATTTCTGAGTCACTTGGCCTGCGGACATTGTAATCTGGATTAAAGCCACTCAGGGGTGTTTTTTGTCAAAGTCACAACTCAGGAAGGATGAGAAGGGCTTTATCATCCAGCCCACTTTGCCCATAATTAAAAAGTCGGTCAAATATTGACAATTAAGACAAATAACCGAGAACAGTGCATGATATTAAGTTGGCAGTAAAAACGTCACAGTGGGGAAAGCGGTCAGTTGTGGAAATAAATCAACCCTTTTATTCCCATCCGAAAAATATAATCCAAATGCTTTTATTTTGTAATTTTTGTTAAAGGGGATTTTTAAATAACAGTTGTTGGGGTTGATTTTTTTTTTAAAAAAAGCTTAACATATTCAACTCTATTCTTTCACTTAAGTGACAGATTTATCCCAGTAAAATTATGTTTCATGCTAAAACTTTGAAGGGAAAGTGGCTACGTAAATGCTGAAAAAATGCAGCGAGACACACTTGATCCCCTAACTGGACTGCGAAGAGGAGAAAGTATTCAGGAAATGTTAAAAAAGGTGAAAGTCAGAAGAGTTTTAATAGCTCTTCCAGACATGGGGGTCTCTCTAGAGATTCATATAGAACAATCCTGAACCTCTATTTTAACATTTACAGACTTGCAACTCTTTTAAAACTTTACATCTGAAAAACTGCTTGTACTTTTTCTGTTTTAGATCATTCTTCATTTTTTTTCTTAGCTCTTCAAATGCTTAACCTTTTTTATTACTTTTTAATAGAGTTTTTCATGCTGCCACTAGCCCTCCCTTTTGCTGGCTTTGTTTAACTTTGTCATTATTTAAATTTGCAATAGCTGCTCTTCTTTTTTAAAATACATATAGATATAGACATATAAAACAAGAAGAGATTTTTTCATTTCCTGGGAAATAATCTAATACCCTTTCAACCTGGAGCTGCTTTATGCCAGGGATATTTCATCTGAAAGGTTAATATAGAGCAAGATGTGGAATCCACACTTAGCTCTAACTATTAAACTTTATCATAAAATTTTCAGCCAAACCAAAAAATATATATTTTCCGCTAATCTCTCTGAGCAAGAAAGGGAAATTGCAGCTCATACCAAAGAAAAACAGTAATGATTTGAATACGTAGCACATATAAATACATACACATACAACAGACGTGAGCGTCTCCTGCCACTGAATTCGCCAGGAGTGGGAGCCAGCCTGTACCCTCATAGTTGCGTTGCACATGGATGCAGAGACTGCCAAAGGCCCGCAACAATTTAGAGCATCTACAGCTTTGCTAAGACCCTTGACCTCCTGTATGTGTTTGACCATTTGATTGTGTAATTAACACACATGATCAAAGTATTTAAACTTTCACACGTCTTGGAGCTGCTCTGTCATGCTCTTTTCCCTTTGAGAGTGAAAGCTGCAGGGACTGGTGTCTTTCCATGGGTGCCCTATTAAAGGCCCCATCTGGAACACCCATGCAAGTGGCCAAGGGAATCTGTCCCTAGACTGATCTCCAATTCCAGTCTCCTCACTTTTGTCGCTGGAGCTACACTTCAGTCCTCTTCACCTCCTTCCCCCTCCCTCCCTCCCTCCCTCCCTGCACCTTAGCTCCGGGCTAGCCCCGGGGGGTGTGGAAGTCTGGGGCACAGAGTATATTTAAGGGAAATATCACTCCCATTTTGGGGTTAGGTCTAATTTGGCCCCCCTTCCAACAAATCAGTAACTCATTTATGTTTCTTTGAAGGGAATATTTGCAGCCATCTCCATCCTGGAGCCCAGCCTGCCACTGGCTGCAGCAGCTGTCAGACGGCAGACTCTCAATGCATCCAGGATCAGGTGTAAACCCCTCCCCAAAGCTCCTATTCCCTCCTTAGATACTATGCCGCTTGGAACACACCCTGACAATTGGATCATGTCAGAGCTAAGTCGTCTTATAAGCATTGATCCCCATGTTCTCCCTTTGCAGGACCCCACAACCCAAACAATTTCAATGATTCCTGGCGAACGAACAGGACGGGAACCATCAATTACTGTGCTGCACTGGTAACACTCCCCCATCACCGTCTGCTCCCCCACCCCTGTGTGCGCCCCGTCATGTGCCCTTACCATGCGCATCCCCGTCCTCAGCCATGGCATTGATTTTCTTGTTGTCCAGGACTTGCACATGCTTCCCGCTGGTCCGGCTGTACAGCTGGTAGGTGCGGACGAGCCGTCGGCTGAGCTGATCCGTCACCAGGCTCTGATCCCTCACATGCTGTGTAAAATTAGGTGGGGACTGAACAGTTACCTTTAGGAAATTAAAAAATACACAACACACCATTATAATCTCTGCTCCTCCGAGGGGCTAATGGGCTGTGACGGTCGCTGGCCTCCAGCGGGGGTTTACGAGGCAGCTAGTTTATACGGTGCCAAGCCAGGATCGCTACGGGTTGTAACACTCATACAGTGCTTCCCAAGTGTAAAGTCCTGCACAAACATCAGTCGGGGTGAGAAGGAAATCGCTGACTCCAGGGCTGCGCAGGTGATTACACCCAAGGCAGATTCTGAGCTTAGTTATCCCTGGTTTAGAACCAGTGTCATTCCATAGACTTCAGAGGAGTTACTTTGGATTTATAAGTGTACAAGCCAGATCAGACTCCAGGCTGTTGCATACTGAGGAGCCAACTCCTTTCTCATTTACACTGCCTGCCAGCGAGCCACTGACTATAAGGGAGTTACTCCGGATTTACCTCCAAAGTGACAGCAGGATCTGTACCACTACATTATACATTGTCCATACATTTCCATGGGAAGAGACTGGTTCTCGCATTATGTAACCACGGTCCTAAGGTGTCACCTCACCGTGTGCCTGTATAGATGGGCAATATCATTCCCATTCATTTTTAACAACTGCTTTTCTCTCTGGCTCTTTGCTCTTCATTTGTCTGCTCTTTCAAACAACACCCTTCTGATTTTTGAGTCCTTGTTCAATGAAAATCCATTGATCAAGGCAGAGTCCTGAACTGCTCCAAGGGAACCGTGCCTGAGACCAAAATAACCGATGGCACAGAAGGCAAACACAGCCACAAATGAACCCCCAACTGGACTCAGCCCTATGTAGCAGCCATGGCAGTTTGCAATTGTTTTTCCCTCCCATATTTATGAACAGCTCCATTTACACCAAGCCCAGCGAGGGGTTTCCCACCAGCAGCCACCCTCCCTTCCAAAGATTCCGATTAAACAGAAACCCGTTAGCACCAGATCATTCACTGACCCAGTTCTCTACAGAACCAACTGTGCCACTCGTGGGCTTTTGTTCCCAGTGAACGGTCTGGGGAGCACCAAATCTGCTTTTCCTCTGCCAGTCAAGTCTGCTCAGAATTCCCTGGCCCTGGGCTCAAATCCCTCTTTTAAGTCTGGAAGGTTTCGCTTGCCCCTGACATTTATAAAGACGTATTCTGAGCAAATGTTGAGGAGATGGCTCTTTTCAGCATCACCCGAGCCCCCCGCCCCACCTCCATGTCAAACATGAAGGATTCCTCCCTGCTATCAGAACAGCCACTGCTTCCCCAAAGCTGAGTTTATATAGATATCTCCCCCTGACAATTTAATCTCTCTCTCTCTCTCTTTGTCTGTGTATTTCCTATGGATGTTTTTTGGATAATATCTGTGGGTTCTCTTGCCAACTCTGATGAGGGTACCATGTGGAGAAGAGGATTGCCTGCCATACGGCTATTTGGGCTCCATCTGATACTCCAAAATATTGCAACTATGTTTTAACACAACTCCTTCTTGCTGGGTTGGCTCCTTTCCCTTTGCTTTCCACCCCCTTCATGCCGGAATCGTTATTTTTCCAAGCTTCCAAAATTGTAGATCAACGTCCTTTTTAAACAAAACCTCCCACCTGTAATCTCTTGATTGTTCCCACCCAGGGTTTGAAATCCAAGGGACCGCAATTCCCCGAGGTGGGTTTTGCACAGCATCTGGCTGTGCTGAGGATGGGCTGTTGAACATATTCACAACACGATTCGAAGCTTTAGCAATCAGAAAGAGTGATGCTAAAGACTGACATTATGGGCTGGGCCAAATCAGATTTATTTATTTTTTTAAAGTGAAGGCGTGTGTATAAAAAAAGACCCAATAGTGAAAAACCCACAATGCTACTTGCAATTAAAAGAACAGCGCCACTTACAAGTCTTGCTTTCTCATTTCAAGCAATCAGCCTATATTTCCTGCTTTGTATTTTGGCTCTTCTGGTTTCGGTTCTTAAATCTGCAGCCTGCAATAACCTCTTCTCCTTGAACCTACTACAGATGGATTATTTTCCCTGGATCCTGGTGTAAAATAACTCTCCTTTCTGCCTCATGCCTGATGGGTCAAGAGTTACTACCGGTTTCCCCCTTCTTCCGAAAACTCCCCTTCGATTATCATTATATTTTTGTTCAAAAGCAGATTTGGCTCTGGAACAATTAAAGGACAAGATAGTTTTTACTGGCTGGCTTCAGACAAAGGAAGAATAACAGAAGATACTTACCTGAGCTTGTAAGGAGAGAACAAACAAGTGCAATAACCTAGAATGATGGGGGGGGGGGGAGAAAAGGGAAGGGGAAAAAAAAGAGGTGTGAAGTGATTGCTTTGAAATGGAGCCGAAATAAATGTGGAAAATAAAGGGAGGGGGGGTTGCACCAGGGCTGGGGGAGGGAAAGCAGACAAATTCAGCCGAGATTACTTACAAATAGCTAAATACTGAGGAGGAGGGCTCCATCCTGGGACTGAGCCGTTAGACAGAGCTGTAACTTTGTCAGAGGTGGGCGGCTGGTGCTGGGGGGGAGAAAGGGAGGCTTAAAGGGCTTTTCCAGCACGGTCCTTTCCTTGATGTTGTTGCAAAAAAATATATTAAAGATTCAGAGGGGCCGAGGGGCGCGTCCCCCAAAACCAGCTGGCTGCAAGCAGAGAAGGCAGAGGCAGCTAATCAGTGCGGGGGTCCTCGGCTGGCTCGCCCGTCCATTCCCCTGCAGGTCCGATCGCAGGGGGGACTAGAAAGGTGGGGGTGGGGCGAAATCTTCCAGTGCCCCCGGGGGCAGCTCCGGGATCGCAGGATCTGAGCAACGAATGGGGAGCCCGCGGTGCGCCCCAGCGAGGAGCGGGGACGTTGGGGTGCAGGTGGAGGGTGAATCCAGGGAGCTCCCCACTTCTTATGGCTGGATCCTGAGAAATCCTTGAAAGCGACGGGCGCTGCTGCGGGGCTGGTCCCGGGGAGTGCCCTGTCCGTGCGCCCAGGCGGACCCCCTCTCCGTCGGCTGGTGGGAGGCTCCCCGGCCTTTCCTCGGGGCTCCGCTCTGCTGCCACCCGCGACAGAGGCGGCTTTGGGTGGGGGGCAGCCAGCCGGGCTGGGGGGAGGCGAAGCGAGACCCGGCTTTAAAAAGGCCAGGCGAGGGGCGCAGGCTGGCGAGGGGCGCAGGGGCCCCGGGGCATGGCTGGCAGAGGGAAGCCACCGGCGGGGTCCGAGCGCACGGGCCCCAGGAGCGCAGGGGAAGGCGCCCGGAGACGGGTGGGCGGCTCAGGCTGCGCTGGGCGCTGCGCGTCCCGCTCTCCTCCGCATGGGCTGGGGGAGTCCTGCGGGCTCGGGGGGCGGCGTGCGGGGCTGGCTGGTGGCGGAGGCTCCCCGGGCGATGGCCCCGTGTGGGGACGGACGGTGGCGTGTGGCTCGCTCCTCTCCCGGCGCAAAGTGTGGGAGTGAAGCTGGTCCCTCCTCTCGGCTGCAGCTCTCCAATGTCAGACCCCCTTCCCCTGTGGCCTGAGAACCAGCCCCTCGCCTCCCGGCCCGTGCAGCGCAGGGCACCCCGCTCTGCCGCCGAGGGGCTGGGAGGGAAACCTGCCGGCTGCCAGGTTAAAGGGAGGGGGGACGTGGGAGGGAGGGGGGTTTGGAGGATAAGAGGGTGCTGGTAAAATGGCTTGTAGATGTTAAGCCACAGCAAGCGGGGGGGGGGGAGTGTCAGGGTGTGAGCAATGCAACAGTGTGTGTCAAGGAGCAGAGCGTGTGCCTGGGAGAGGGACGGAGTGGGGTGTTTGTGCTGAAGCCAACAAAGTCATCAGTGGTGCAGTACAAGCCCTCGGGCGTACGAAACCACTACCAGTGGGGGTACAGAACCCTACACAGGGAAAGCACAGACCCACACACTCAGTGGGGTACAGAACCCCTACAGGGGAAAAGCCACGACCCACACACTCCAGTGGGGTACAGAACCTACAGGGAAAGCACAGAGCCACACACCCAGTGGGGGTACAGAGAACCCTACAGGGGAAAGCACAGAGCCACACACTCCAGTGGGGGGTACAGAACCCTACAGGGAAAGCACAGAGCACACACTACCGTGGGGGTACAGAACCTACAGGGAAAGCACAGAGCCACACACTCCAGTGGGGGTACAGAACCCTACAGGAAAAGCACAAACCCACACACTCTCCAGTGGGGTACAGACCACAGGGAAAGCACAAGCCACACACTCCGTGGGGGGTAGAGAACCTACAGGGGAAAGCACGAGCCACACACTCCAGTGGGGGTACAGAACCCTACAGGGAAAGCACAGACACCACTTCCAGTGGGGTAGAAACCTACAGGGGAAGCACAGAGCACAACACTCCAGTGGGGGGTAGCACGAACCTACAGGGGAGAAGCACAGACACACACTCCAGTGGGGGGTACAAGAGCCTACAGGGAAAGCACAGAGCCACACACTCCATGGGGGGTACAGAACCCCTACAGGGGAAGCACAGAGACCACCACACCTCGCAGTGGGGTAGAAAGAACCCTACGGGAGAAGCAAGACGCACACACTCCAGTGGGGGTAGAGAACCCTACGGGGAAAGCACAGAGCCACACACTCCAGTGGGGTACAGAACCCTACAGGGGAAAGCACAGACCACACATCTCCGGTGGGGGTAAGAACCCTACAGGGAAAGCACAGAGCCACACAACTCCAGTGGGGGGGTACAGAACCCTACAGGGGAAGCACAGACCACACACTCCAGTGGGCGTACAGAACCCTACCAGGGGAAGCACAGAGCCACACCACTCAAGTGGGTTACGAGAACCCTACAGGGAAGCACAGATCCACACACTCGGTGGGGGGTACGAGAAACCTCAGGGCGAAAGCCAAGGACCCACACACTCAGTGGGGGGACAGAACGCCTACAGGGAAAGCACAAGCCACACACTTCCAGTGGGGTACAGACCTACAGGGAAAGCACAGACGCACACACACTCCAGTGGGGGCTAGAGAACCCTACAGGGGAAGCACAGACCACAACACTCCAGTGGGGGTCGGAAACCTACGGGGAAAGCACAGGACCCACACAACTCCAGTGTGGGTAAGAGACCTAGCAGAGGGAACGCAACGAGCCACACACTCGCATTGGGGGGTTTACAGACCCTACAGGGAAGCACAGAAACCCCACATATCGTGTCTCCGGGGGTAGAGAACCTACAGGGAAAGCACAGAAGCCCCACAACTCAGTGGGGGGTACAGAACCCTCAGGGGGAAAGCCAAGACCCACACACTCATGGGGTACACGAACCCTACAGGGGAAAGCACAGACCACACACTCCAGTGGGGGTAGAGAACCCTACAGGGGAAGCACAGAGCCATCCACTCCCAGTGGGGGTACAGAAACCCCCATAACAGGGGAAGCACAGAGCCCAACACTCCGGGTGGGGGTGAGAACCCACAGGGGAAGCAAGAGCAACACTCCATTGTGGGGGTACAGAACCCTACAGGGGAAAGCACAGAGCCACACACTCCAGTGGGGGGTAGAGAACCCTACAGGGGAAAGCACAGAGCCACACACTCCAGTGGGGTACAGAACCCTACAGGGGAAAGCACAGACCCACACACTCCAGCGGGGGGTACAGAACCCTACAGGGCAAAGCACAGACCCACACACTCCAGCAGCGGGTACAGAACCCTACAGGGGAAAGCACAGACCCACACACTCCAGCAGCGGGTACAGTACCGACCTACACACTGCAGCAGAGAAATGCCAAGATCCGTTTAAAAAAAAAGGCCTTTGAAACAATGAACTCCAAGCTAAATGGGGAGAAATCCTGGACAGAAACAAAAGGAGCAGCCAGCTGGGGGCTGCTGTTATCAAGGAAGGCTAAGGGCTGAATATATGCTGCACATGGTGCCACCTGTGGACCCCCCGTGGCCGCAGTGGCGCTGCCCAAGGAGAGCCGGGCTGAGTTTGGCTCTGACCCAGGTCCATGTGTCAGGACTGAGGTGATGGGAGGGGGTGAAGAAGCGGGGGCAAAGAGAAGGAAAGCAATGCAACAACCCCCACAGCCTGGAAGAGCAAAATGTTGCAGAAGGAAGAAAACATTCATTTCTAACACAGAGAGAAAGGGCCAGACACCCAGGGCATTACTGACGTGCCCAGACATGCCCCTGTGCCCATCACATGAGGCTCCTCACAGCCTCACCCCCTTCTCGTCCATGGGATGGGGGCCAGGTTCTCTTTGTGCTTTGAGCTTCCTGAAGCAGAAACTTTCCTCTTCGAAACCCAAGAAAGCCTTTTGGGGACCAGGGGCTGAAAGTCTAGAGGTAACCCCGGCCCTGTCCTCACCCCTTACCCTCATATCCTAGCCTGGCTGCAAACGCCTTCCCCATTCAGCAGTGCTACCAACCAAGGCTCTTGTCCAGCAAAGCACTTAAAGTACCTGCTTAAAGTTAAGTACCTGCTTAAGTGCTTTCCTGAAGAGGGCTGGTTTCCTCAGGGATGGCCTATCAGCTTGGCCAGAGATACATACACTGAGCGTGTCTCCGAATGCTCGCACAGACACACAGATCTGTATCATCCCCATCAACCTGCGGCCTGCAGGGCTTGTAGTTATGCTGTTCTGCAGCAGCAGCCCAGCACCTGCAACATGCCTGTGCCAGCTACAGTGTTTGGTCCATTCCCCTAGCAATTGTTAGAAGGGTCCAGCCTGCAGATAGAGCCGCCAGAGCTGGGTGTGCTGTGTCTTTGTGGATTGGGGCAGACGGTGGGAGGCTGCCGGTCGAAGTGTGAGACATTAAAAGGATTACAGTGGAGAACAAGAGTTTTGGGAGCAGAAAACTGTCAACAAATAAATAAGCTGCAGTGGCCTTCACACCTAATGGAACATTCTTTGTCATGATCCCCCAACACACACAAATACACACACGCAGCACTGATGCCCAACAACCCCGAACCCCCGACAAGCGGTGCCAGTCTTGGGATTGGGGCCAGCAGCAGCAAATGAAGTCCCTGGAGACCCCTGGCCACCTCCCCAACATGTTATTTACCCTCTGCTGCTATCTCAAGCCCAAACACAACAAACAGAGAGGGGGGTCGAAAGGGATCCCAGCACTGGGAGAATTCAGAGACCGGCACACCTTGTGCTCTGGGGTAATTCTATCCCTGCTGCCTACTGATAAGGCCAGTGCAGCAGCGCCACAAACTGCCAGAGCATGCAGAGAGAGAGAGAGAGAGTGTGCGTGTGTGTGTGTGTGCACGTGTGTGATGACTCACCTTCAAATACCACCTGGTGCTGACTGGCAAAGTGCAGCGCTGGGCACTTTTTCTTATAATGACCTCTGACCTGCCTACCTTTCAGTTTCCAGTAGACGAGGGATAGGTTAAACCCAACCAAACGCAGAGCAGGATTGGCATTTCAAAAAAAAAAAAAATCTCAAGTCACCCAAACCAAAACACTCCACCACACACAGCTCGCCCCCTGGGGCAAGAATGACTCACGTGAGACAGATGTCAGTCAGGGTGCCTCATGCACGACAGGTAGGCGCTCGGATACAGTGGCGCTAGCGGTGGGATAGAACAGACCTGTGGAAGCAGCAAGGCACTGGAACAGTAACATCACATGAAAAGATTGGAGAGATGGGTGGATTAATCGGACAGTCCAGCCTGCACTGATACGCTGCTTCTAACTGCTTTATGTTGTATTACTTCCAACTAATCTACTGCAAATGCTCGTCACTGGCCAGAGGATGCTGGAGTTCGTGTTGAACCAGCCAAGAGCAGTCAAACTAAAACATTTGCTTTCAGCCAGGAAGCCTACAAGGTTAATTACAGTTTCTACCATTTGAACATGCTGAGTCAACCTGCTACAGTGCATGTTTAAAAGCCAGCCGAGGAGGATGCCAGTGATCTTTTTAAAGAAGAACTTTTCCTTGTCTATTGCAAAAGGAGGTGGGACTGTTTAAACTTTACCTCTCCTCCCTTGAGCTCCCAGCATGCTTGTTTAGATACACAAACACACACACATCACATGAAGACGATTCTCCCTACCTGATCCTGCAGGCGGGCCCATGTGCCTGGCTGTGCATGGATGAAGCAAAATAGAATCACTGAAAAAACCCAGAATAAAACAAAGGAAGAAGTCCTGAAAGCAGGCAGTTCGAGGATGTGTTCGTGTGTTGGAGAGGCCAGGTGAGCTGCGACGTTGCAGGTCAGATGGAAAAGCCATCAGGAAATCTGCGTCCTCAAACCCTCTGTAGCACCCGAGGAAGGTTGTATAACAGCTGCATTGGGTCCCTACAAATGACATCCCCTGGGATCCTAGACCCAACCAACCTGCCCTCCAGCCACCGAAAACAAGCACCTAACAACTACCACCACCACCACTCGGCCAACCCGCCAGGGCATGTGTGTTTCCTAGTAAAGAGACCCCAGCATGACACACCCAGTCTGCCACCCTTAGGAGCCGGAGACCAGGACAGAGCCAGAGAAGGGTGGGGAAGGGAACAGACATGCTGTGGAATGACAGTGTAGGCAGAGACGGGAATCCCATTTGAAGAGGGGAAAGGGTGTTAGCTCAACACACAGTGAGTGGCCTGATTTGGCCAACCCACGCCTCGCACGGATTGGATAGATTCTCTCCGGTAAATCTAACAGGCTTTGCCCCCTCTGAATCTGTACTGCTGTATGTGCCCTGATCCCAGAATCCCAGCTTCCCAGAGTCACTCATTACACAGAAATGTTTCTCCAGTGACAGGGGGACAAACCTATTTCTCTAGATCATAATGTCCCTGACCCAAATCGCTATCATTCTCTTTGGCTGTAGACAAGGCCCCAGGTCAGTGGTTCTCAACGTATTTACCATTGTGGGCCACATTCAATAGTACCTGTAAGGCCCAGAGGATGTCACATGGGCAGCAGCTGTGTGCTGATTGGGCTGCAAGTGGCCCACGGGCTGCGGGTTGAGAACCACTGCTCCATGGTAACCTTGAGTAATACCCAGGGAGCCTTTTCTAGGACACTTGGGTCCCAGCTGAGCAGCTCTCCGTGTAAGGTGACCAGATAGCAAGTGTGAAAAATTGGGACAGGGGGTGGAGGGTAATAGAAGCATATATAAGAAAGACCCAAAAATCAGGACTGTGCCTATAAAATCAGGACATCTGGTCACCCTATGTCTGTGTGAGCGTCAGGTACTGCCCCAGCATCGAGATCCCCTAGATAATCGGAGGCAGCAGAGAGCATTCCACCCAGCAGGAGGAGAAGGCTGCAGGAAAGGAGGCATGTTCGGTGCGGGGAACCCATGTAATGGGCGTTTAAAGAAAACCCCAGGTGGCAAAATCGATCCTTTGTGTTACACTGAAAAACTCAAGGCCGCTCACCTGTCGTGAGCGCATCCGAGCAGGGAGAGGATGGGGAGGAAGAGACAGGTGAGGCCACGCTGCTGTCTTCACTGGGTGTGTGTCCTTTTGCCCGTCACAGATGAGGTCACTGGGCTCTTCACATTTGTCGGGTAAGGGACAAAGGGCATGAGAGGGAGAGAGAACTGTGACTCAGATAATGACGCGCTGCCCCAAATGCTGCTGGTCTGCATGATGAGGCAGAGAAATTACCTGGACAAAAATGTTTATCCCCTTGCTGCCTGCTCCTTCCCCGCCTGCCCTGCAGTGAGTGACAGCTGCTAATTAACTGGCTGCCCCGCTCCCTCCCACCTTCTCGCCTACTCTGTCTCCTCCTCTGCCTCCTTTATCTTATCAAAGCCCATAATTACAATTGCTATTTTGTTTCTTCAAATCAGCAATCAGTGCTATCGGGCAGCACTGGAAAGCCAGCTCCTGTCAGCCTGAAGCCTGAGTGACAGAGTGAAGGAGCTTCTCCACACACCCCCACCCCGCCAGACCACACATTCTCTCTGCCACACACAACACAACCCCAACACATCGGCCACCCCCACACGCCCCACAACAATTCCACCAGTCTCTCTCCCACACACCCTCCCCTCTACGTACACACACCTACATTCATCACACACCTCTCCCTGCCCTAACACAAATGCATATCCCTCCTTCTTCTCATACCACAATGTCTCTCTGCTTGACTCTTTTCCTGTGGGGAATCTCCTGCTAAAACAGGACTAGAAATCATGTGGAATTTAGCTCCTAGGCCAACGCTTCCCCGAAACCATCTTCCCAGCCAAAGTGACCTCTCGGAAGAGGCTGCCCTAAAAAGCTCTGGGAGCAGGAATGTGAAGGGTTAAAGGATCCTTGGTTAACTTCCTCACAAAGTGCACATGCCCCCGGTCACTTTGCTGTGAAACTGACACAGCAGCTGGCCACCAGCCCAGGTCGTACAGTATTTGCTCAGTTTACCAGTCGGTAAAGGCCATTTCCAATGGCTGGATCTGCAAATCTCCACCTGGTCTAATCTGGACAAGTTCTTTTTCCCTGTCACAGCCCAGCAGTGCGGTGCTCACGAGGCTGTAGCCGGGCAGAATGGACTCCAGCTCCCTCTCCCATCGCTGGAGCGGCGCAGGCGGGCTAGAGAGAGCAAACACGTGGTTACATCAGTGAAGTTATTTTTAAAGTGGGTCCTCCCCAACGCCGCTTGCTTGTCACATTAGGAATCCAGGTCTTGTCTAATCCTCTGTTATCCAGAAGATTCTATGGACAACTGAAGAACTGTCAGGACTGACAGTGAAATCTGATCTGCTGAGTGGGGAAGCGATTTTTACCCACACTCTTAGCAAAAGCTTTGCTTGTGCTAAAACCTATCACTCAAAGTTAGGAGACACACTTGGGAGAAAAGCTTTCTCTGTTCAGAGTCAGCAGGGCTGATTCTTTGGTTACGGGCCAAGAAAGCTCCCCAGACCATCTCTCTGGGTCACCCTAGGAGACCTCCAGCAAAGCCAGGGAAGACAAGATTAGATTTCCCTGCTTTCTGAAGTAAAATAAGCCCCTCCCTCCTCCAAAAACCAAAATCAACCAAGAGGTACAAACCCCATCTCCCTTCTCCCAAGCCTGCCCTCGTTGAAGTCAATGGCCAAACTTCCTTTGCCTTGAACAGAAGCCGAATCAGGCCCCGTGTTCAGATCCTGCTATAAGAGAATGGGAAACTCTGCCCACCCCTTCATTGCGTCTTGGCAGACTCCCCAGCGCACAGCCAGCGCAGCAGCATTGGAACCCAACCCCCCCCATGCATAGATCAGATCCCAGGGCAGACACGCAGCCAGCAGCGGAGAAATGAGAGCAGGCTGCACTGACCAGGGGAGATTTATGACAGGCGGTGCGGGGTCAGGGTCAGCAGCGAGCTAACAGGCTAGGATAGCAGGAGTCAGCCAGCTCTGGGTGCCCCCACTCTTGACATGCAGGTTGAAGTGCCACTCACAGCTGTAAAATAGTTTCAGTGGGGAATAAGCCAGAGGCAGTCACACTCTCCCAACCACTCAGCATGACGCAGGAGCTGCATTTATCCCGCATGGAGGGTCCAGCTTCCACTGTCACTAATAGGCACAGAAAACTGCCACCACTTCTTGCCTGCCGTTTATCACTGAGAAGATGAGAGCAGTGTGGTTTAGGGGGTACAAATAGGTACCAGGACACCTGGGTTCTTTTCCTAACCCTGCTGGGTGACCAGGGCAAGTCACTTTCCCCCTCTGTGCCTCAGTTTCCCCATCTGTGAAATGGGACTAATACTTATGCTCATTTGGAGATCTATGGAAGCTTGAGAGGTTTGATTGTTTCTTAAAGGGCTTCCCCCTGCATACATTAGGAAGTTTGGTCTCATCTCCCCTGAAAGGCTCTATGGGTGGCTGGAGAACTGGTCGGTTTATTGTCTCATTGTTTCTTTGGACTCCCCCCCAACCCCGTCTGTATCCATCTGTCATACCTCATCTCACATTTGTGAGCTCTTTTTGTCCTGTGTTTGTGCAGCACCTAGTGCGCTGGGGCCCTGATCTGGGTCTGGGTCTCCTAGTTGCTGCAGTAACACAATTAACAATCCCTGCAGGCACCCCTTGGAATCAGGAGACGCACAACTTGGCCTTTTTCTAAAGCAAGAAACCAACCCACTGGGGATTTCTTTGTCCGCCTGAAAAAAACCCGCAAAGGTCCGAGTCCAGTTATTGCTGCTCCTCTGCAGGCCGCCGATAGCGAACCAGGAGAGTCAAAACACTCAGCCTCTGGAGCGCAGCTCGTTTCATGGCTTCTCAGCTGGTATAAAAGGGGCGTCACGGAGGTCGAGGGGCTGATGCCCCCGCAGCCTAAGGGCAAAATTCCGCTCTCCAAGACCTCATTGCACCCGCTGGGAACTTCAGTTTTATAGATATTAAGACCAGGATAGACCATTGCGGCCACTAGTCCGACCTTCTGCGTAGCACAGATCAGAGCTCAACCCAGCGATTCCCTAGGAATGGGCTGTTCCAGGGTTAATTCCCCACCCCTGTGAAAAACATGGGCCTTATTTCTAGTCTGGCCTTTCATCTTCCACCCCCTGGATCCTGTTCTGCCTCTGCCAGGTTAAAGAGCCCTGGGCAATCAGCATTCTCCTCCCCATGTAGGTACTTCGAGTCCAGAATCGGGTCACCTCTTGCTGTCCGACTGGTTCCTGATCTCGTGGCTCAGGGGGCCTTTCCTCATGGGCAGGGATGCAGAGATCAAAGCCGCCCCATGTGCCAAAACTGCTGTGGGCTGGATGGGCACAACTGGGGATCAAGGATTCCCCCATCCCAAGCCATAGTACCCCCTTTTGGGGGATGTCTACACTGCAGTAGGAGGTGTGACTGTAGCACGGGTAGAGACACCTGAGCTGGCTTTGACCTAGCAATGAGACCATGGCAGCAGCACGGATGTCAGTCTGGCTAGCGACCCAAGTGAACACCCAGGGAGCTGGGCGGGTGCATTCAGCCTGCACTGACTTCCGGGGCTGCCACACATTCACGGCTCCTGGCATCCGTGGTAGCTCATTACAGCGAGCAGGTATGGCTCTGTGTGCTGCATTCACGCTGCAGGGAGGGATGAACCAGTCCTGCCCCATCCCGGGGACAGGGAAAGGGCAGCACAAAGCCCAGAGCTCACAGCACTGTCCCCTGAGAGAGGAAGGGCCAGCAGGCGAGGCCGCTGGGTCAAGATGCCTGGCAGATTCCCGGGCTGGGTGCATGGCCCTGGTTGGTCCCCAGTCCACGAAGGCCCCAGGGCCGCACCTAGAATCTCCAGGGAGTTTTGTTTTCCAAAAAGGCAGAGCCACAAACCAGTCCCACTGGCCCCGGCTGGGCCGGGCTCCCCAGGGGTTCTCCCTGTCTCACATCTTCCTGCTTCAGGGCCTTCTGCAGGGCTCTGCCCCACTCCACTCACTGAGCACGGCCTCCTACTGCTTCCTCCGGGAGGCCCTTTTCCCCAGCAGCTTCCACTGCCTACCCACCGAGCGGACTATGGCAGCCTTTGCCAAGGGACTCCCAGCTGCGCCCACTCCCCGTTCCTCTTGTGGAACAGTGCCCCAGGACTGCCCTTCCCCCCAGTGCCTGGCCCCAGGACCAACTTCCCCCCGACCCCAGAACCAACCAGCACCTGGCCCCAGGACCATCTTCCCTCCTGGCCCCAGAACTGACCAGCATCTGGCCCCAGGACCGACTTCCCCCCCCACCCCACCAGTCCCAGAACCGACTGGCACCTGGCCCCAGGACTGACTTTCCCCCCGCCCCACCAGTCCCAGAACCGACCGGCACCTGGCGCCAGGACCAACTTTCCCCCCTGCCCCATCGGTCCCAGAACCAACTGGCATCTGGTCCCAGGACCAACTCCCCCCACCACCCCACCAGTCCCAGAACCGACCAGCACCTGGTCCCAGGACCTACTTCCCTCCGCCCCATCGGTCCCAGAACCGACCGGCACCTGGCCCCAGGACCGACTTCCCCCCGGTGCCTGGCCCCAGGACTGACCTTCCCCACCGGTCCCAGAACTGACTGGCACCTGGCCCCAGGACCAACTTTCCCCACCGCCCCACCAGTCCCAGAACCGACTGGCACCTGGCCCCAGGACCGACTTCCCCCCGGTGCCTGGCCCCAGGACTGACTTCCCCACCGGTCCCAGAACGGACTAGCACCTGGCCCCCGGAACGACTGCCCCAGCCCCAGCCCTGGCCCAGTGCCTGCCCCATTGTTCCAGGGCCCACCCCAAGAGTTAGCTCTACTCCTCATAGCTCTGCTCACCAGCCACAACCCAGCGAGTCTGCTCTCCTCCCTAGCCAGCTCCTACCTGCTGAGCTTCCTCCCTTTTTAAGACCTACACACAGCAAGGCTAATCCAACCGGGCTGGCTAACCTCAGGCCTCCTGGCCCTGACAGGCGCGCACAGCTGGCACTCATCTGCTGAGCGGGCACGCACACACCCAGACACAGGGTGTCGACACACTCCTGTGCCAATAGACCCCCCCATTGTGATCCCCCTGGCACGGCCAACCCCGGGCACATGCTGTCATATTCACACTAGTGTTGCAGTAGTGCTGAGAGCCTAGCCATGCCAGGGGCTGTACCCCAGAGCAGGAGACACCTGAGAACCCTCAGGTCCCAGTGCCCTTGGGTTGGTGCCTCCTTCTGCCCTCAGCTCCTGGAATCTGCAGGCCAAGGGCTCCTGGAGCCTTTGAGCCCAGGAGTCCCTTGTGCCCTTGGCTTCTCTTTTCTACGGGCATCTGCAGACCAGTGTGGGTCTCACCGACTTCGACCCACCCTTGGGTTCTGGCGTCTCTGGGCCTGACTCTTCTGGCCCCCGTGGCAAGAGTGAAACACCCCAGCTCCAACCGCTTCACAAAGCGTGTAATGTATCCGCCTGCCGCGAGCCACCTAGACACACGTGCCAGTGGAGCGAGGAGCCACTGCCCCACAAAGACGGCAGCCCAGCCTATATTGGACAAGCTAGGAGACTGCAGCATCTCCAGTGTCACGCTCAGGGTTCCTGGGTCATCGTGAGCCCTCACAACCATCATTGTGTGTCCAAGACCCCACAGCTGCTGTCCAGCAGCCAGAGGCGTTAGTCTGGTGTCCCGTGGAGCCACTGTTTCTCTGTTAGACTCTTAGTTCATCTCCTGCCAGTGCCAATTCCACCCTCCCCAGGTGTTTGCCGTACCAAGCAGCAATTGCTGAGGTAGTGATGTGGCAGGCCAAGATTTAGATCCCAAAAGGGATTCCCTGCTCTGCTCAGCGGGCAGCTGCCATGCAGAGGTGTGTGACCTGTGTGTGTGTGAAGCCAGGCCTTCCACAACCTGAGACTATCATCAGAAACACCATCTATGCATAGAAACAGGGAATCGCCCATGTACGCACAGCAGTGTAGACACGTACAGGTTTATAACAGTCTCCTCCATGTGCGGAATCTCCCATGTGGGTGCACACACATGGCGATCTGAGCTTATGCGTGCAAGAAAACTCCCCTGCACGTATAGTAATGTCTGTACAGCACTTTGAAGATGGTACAAGCGATTTGGGCTCCGAGTGAATGACAGACAGACACACACACAATTTTAAATTGTGTTCTAAGGGGTTCATGAAACACCCAAAGAAACTCCCCAAGTGAAGATCCTAGGTCAGGGACTTTTCCCCTTCAGGCAAAACATCATCAAGAAGTTCCACTTTACCGCCCCTTAATATTAGGGTGACCTTCTGGAAAAAGCATCTTCAAAGTAAATGCTAAAAGCAACCTCTTGGCAAAGAGGTAGATGATTTTCCCCAGCCAGTTCTGCCTGTCTCCACACGGTGGCATCAGTAATATTAGGTAGGCATGGAGCAGAATCCCACAAGAGAGCTCTGTAGCTAGCTGTTTGTCCCAAGGACGTGCAGGTGTGGGGTGGGGGTCCCAAGATGGGGATCGTTTCCCTTCCCAGTGCTCCTGACTCAGCCCCAGCAGGATCCGGGAGCTGCTGTGCGCTGCATCAAATGCCAGGCACCGATTCCTCCTCCTAGCAGTCCTGTGGCAGGCACCTTCCTTGGGGGAGTGCAGGCCATTAGCCGTGCAGGCGCTATGCGCTTCCAGCAGCCAGGGAATCTGATCCTCGTGGAAGTGAGGAGCTGAAAGCATCAGCAATGGGGTCAATTCTTTCCCCAGATGCAACAGAGTCCAAGGGAGCCGCAGGCAGTATCTGGGAGCAGGATCCGGCCGAGCACAAGTAGGTGCTCTGCAAGCAAACAGCTGAGTTGATCCCCCCTCAGTCCCAGCCTGCAGCCTCCTGGCCCACTATTCCAGCCCTAGGCTCCCTCCCAGCTCTTTTGCATGCCCCTCAGTCCTGCCCTGCAGCCCCTCTGCACCTCAGCCATGTGCCCCTCACGCCTCAGTGCCAGGACAAGAGGGAAAGCTGGGGCCAGGTTGAGAGCTGCAGCGTTTCCCTGCAAAGGGGAACCACAGGACAGAGCGGCAGAGGAAAGGCGCTAGCAGCCTACGCAGAAATGCTTCCAGGCCAGAGAGCGCTGGCAGGGCCTGCGTGAAGGGCCACAAGTGGAAACCGGAAACACTTGGGCAGAGATTGCTGCTCAGGAAGGATCCTACAGCAAATCACCTGGCAAGATCCGCAGGAGGGGGAGTGCTGACTAGAGTCACTCGCAGCCGGGACCAGCCTAGCACGCTCCCTACAGGCTCAGCCAAGGAGGCACCCCATGGAGAGCAGCCCCCCAAAGCTCCTTCCAGCCGAGAGCAGCCCAGTGCCGCTCCTACCAGCTCAGCCACTGAGAGGCGATTCCCAGCAGGGCCCAGGCGACTGCCATCCAAACCACCCATGTTCCTACCAATTCCCAGCCAAAATCAGCTCAGCGTGACTCCTGCTATCAGCTCACCTCTTCGATCAGCTTCTGACAGAGCCGAGTGTCTCAGCGGCAGCAACGCCCAGGTAGCACACACAGAGGGGGAGTCCACACTCGTGTCTGGCCATCCGCGGGTGGATCCTGCCACACTGCAGGGTTCTACTGTGACTGCTCCACTGATCACCATGAGGAGGAGTGGAGAGGTACCCTCAGCTGGTGCAGCCTGCCCGGTCCATTCAGCATGCCCAGCAGGTGCCTTTGACCTGGACCATCTCACACCCTAAATTCAGACAGCCAACCTGAGCAGAAAGCTCTCTGCCCCCACTTTGTAAGCCACCTTTTAGGTAAATGGGGAGATCTCAATGTTTCAGGAGGATGGAACGACTGGAGGAGTTACAGAAAGGCCATGGGCCTCAGATGAGGTGGCCTCATTTGAACAACATATGTTCTAATACGGTGTTGACACAGACGCCAGGGAGGCATTTTTCTTAGTGTGGCAGGACATTAGCACTATGCAAAGTCTTTGCAGCCCACATTAAACAGATTAAAAACTGGGTAACTGATAGCTCTCAAAACCAAATTGTAAGTCGGCATCATTATCCAATAGGGGGGAGGGGTTAGGGGGACCCTAGTGGGGATCTGTTCTTATTCCCAATGTTACTCACTATCTTTATCAATCACCTGGAAGAAAACGGTAAAATTTGAAGATGACACAAAAATTGGCGGAATGGTAAAGAATGACGAGACTGTTATACAGACCAGCCGGGACCTCTGGGTAAGATGGTCTCATCTGAACATGAGTTTTAACACAGCCAAATGCAAGGTCAGACATCTAGGAACAAAGACTGTAGGCCACAGTTACAGGATGGGGACTGCATCCTGGAATGCAAGGACAGTGAAAATGACTTAGGGGTCATGGTAGAAACCAGCTGAACATGAGCTCCCAGTGTGACCCTGTAGCTAAGAAAACAATGCGATCCTGGGATGTGGAAAGCAGAAAAATATCAAGCAGCGACAGAGAGGCGGCATTACCCTCGTATCCGGCATTAGTGAACCCATTACTGGACACCGTGTCCTGCTCTGATGGCCACACGTCAAGAAAAGACGTTGACAACCTGGAGAAGGTTCAGAAAAGAGCTACAGGAACATTCTGAGAACTGAGAAAACTGCCTCATAGTGAGAGACCCAAGAAGCTCAATGTATTTGATGTATCCAAGAGAAGGTTTAGAGGTGGACACTGTGACCAACTCAAGTCCCTGCATGGAGAGGAAATTTCTGCTAGCAGAGGGATCTCATTGCACCGCAAGCCCCTTCTGACAACAAACATGACTTCATGATCTCAGGATGGGGGGACCAAAGCCTGAGCCCACCCAAGTCTCACTGCCGTGGGGAGGGAGGGAGGCAAGCCCGAGCCCCACTGCTCTGGGCAGGGAGGCCAAAGCTGAACCCCTTGGGCTTTGGTGTCGGCCCTGAGAGTGGGGCTCGGGCTTCAGTTCCGAGCCTCAGCAAGTCTAAGCCAGCCTGGCGACTCCATTCAAAGGGGGTCCCACAGTTTGAGAACCGCAGGTCTAACGCGATCCACTGAAAGCTGAAGCTAGACAAATTCAGACCAGAAATAAGGCAAACATTTTTAAGTGACAGTAATTGGAACAACTTACCAAGGGTTGTGGTGGATTCTCCATCGCTGGCAGCTTTTATATCAAGATGGGATGTTCTTCTAAACACTCTGCTCTGGTTCAAGCAAGAATGAATTCAGGGCTGTCCAATGGCGCAGGTTCCGTAGCTGGTGAGACTAGGTGATCACAACAGTCACTTTGAATCTATCAAACAAAACATTCTGCAGGAACATGTTGATTTCAACGACATTTTTCCCAAAAACAATGTGGCAATGAATCATTTGAACTTTCCCCTTTTGCTTCAATGAGGCAAAGACGTTTCATTTTGACTTGAGAACTTTGATTCATTTCATTTAGAAGTTTGTACTACATTAAAATCATAATTTTAATAGTTTATTGGGGCTTAAATCGTTCTTTGACGTTATTGCAATGAAACGGTTTTACCTGATTGAAACAAAACGAGTCAATGTTTCAGGGTTGTATTTTTTTGGAACCTCCAAGCCAAGAGAAATTTCAGCATTTTCATTCCCGTTCGGAACAAAAACAAAAGCCAAATGTTGGAATTTCCCAATGAACAGAAATTCTGTTTTCTGACCAGCTTTCCCACCTCTTCCCACATAGCGCAGTGCCTAAAGCAGGGGTTCCCTACCTGCTGTGCACACGGGAAGGGCGTCTCAGTGTGGAAAAGGTTGAGATCTCCTTGCTTAGAGACCCTAACCGTGCGGAAGGTGCTGTACACGCTCATAGTCAGAGAGAGTCTCTGCTCTGAAGGGTTCACAATCCAAACAGATAAAAGACGCATTGTCATCCCCAGGGCACAGATGGGCCCCTTTTGCCACTTGAGCTAAAGAAGACTCTCCACTAGCAGTTACCAACATAGGGCCTATGACACAGAGTTGAGCAGCTCTCATGCTAACCAGGAGAGGGCAGTGGTGCCTCACACGGTACCAGGAGAGGGCAGTGGTGCCTTGCAACAGGTGATAGCTAAAACGCCACTCACCCTCAGGACAACGAAAGCTCCCGGGCTCCAAGGTCCTTCCGATTCCGTGGTGTGGCTCCTTGTGCAATGGCCTTTCCCGCAGAGAGAATCGCTGTGCCTTGGCGAGATGGAGACGGCAGCTCTTCCGACCCGAGGGCACTGGGATGCTTTCCGACTGCCCCAAGGGAATGCCAGAACTGGGCAGTTGCACACAGGACAGGAGCCTTCAGGCACGGAGACCTGGACACCACACCCCCAGCCTGGATGCTAGGGAGCAGTGGGTGGCCAGTGTCACGTTAAGTGACAGTCTCTACCCACTTCCCCCAACTTCACACATGCTCCTGAGGATGCCTCCCGAAAGACAAGTGAAGGGCAGGGAAATCGGGGCCTGGGGCAGGTTTCTGGCTGGGCTAGGGCAAGGTTTGGGCCATCGCCATCCAAAGCCTACAAGCCCCTCAGTCAAGAGAGATTCCTGCTCTCCATCCTCCCGCTCCAGCCTGCCGAGCCTGTACAAAGGGACCCCGGCGTTAATGGTGCGTTTCAGCGTCAACGGCAGCTTGTCCATGGCTGAGCAGAGCTGAGCGCCCCGGGCGTTCCTGCTGCTTTTCATTAACACTCCTCCGCACACAGGTAAGGGATGCCTTTAACACACACACAAACACCCCCCCACCGGTGTGATACATGGGAATGACCTTGTATTCTCTACCCACAGCACACAGCTGGCCCCGGGGCAAAGCACACAGGGCGGCTCTGGGCTGGGGGGCACGGCTCCTCCTGCTAGTTACTAGCGATGCGTAAGTCATGTATGCCACACACAATGGGCCCATCAGGCCATGAGATCCCAGCCTGCCCCCTGCTCTGCTCCCACATCCCTGCGGTGCAGTAGCCCCAGGTAGCTCATTCCCTGGCTTGCTCCCCAGTCTATCCTTTAGGGCTTTACCCCAGGCCAGTAGACTCCCTTGGGACCATAACAGGGTTCAAAAAAGAACTAGATCAGTTCCTAGAGGTTAGGTCCATCAATGGCTATTAGCCAGGGTGGGCAGGGATGGTGTCCCTAGCCTCTGTTTGCCAGAAGCTGGGAATGGGCGACAGGGGTTGGATCACTTGATGATTCCCTGTTCTGTTCATTCCCTCTGGGGCACCTGCCATTGGCCACTGTTGGAGGATGGGATACTAGGCTAGACGGACGTTTGGGCTGACTCAGTTTGACCGTTCTTATGAGACTATTGACTATTATGCAACTATTATGAAACTGCCCGGCGGTGTTCCTGAAGCCCAGCCTTTGTTTTCTCAATTCCATCCTGCTCCCAAGAGTCACTGGCTCTCGTTGCGCCAGGTGCTGTACCAACACACAGGAAAGCTCTGTCCCCTGTGTACCCTCCAAACAATGATTAAATCAATTCCTCCCCCGCCTGGGAAATTGCCTCCTTCCAATATGTACAAGTTATGTTCCCCCCTTAGCCAAGCATGACCTGGGGCAGGTTTATGGCTGGGCTAGGACAAGGTTTGGGCCATCGCCACCCAAAACAGCCCTTTTAACCTCTCCCCACAAATCAGACCCTTCAGCCGACAGCTCATTTTCCGTGCTCTTCTCTGAACTCGCTCCCAACTCTAGGATTTAACTGGGCAGCTACTTAAGCATCAGAGTAAAAAAAAGGATTAGACGATACATGGTTCTTGCCTCCGTCCCAGGGTTAACATAATCAACAGATTGGGAGCTGGGGAGACACTTCTCCCTAGGATATATTGGCAGGGCCTTGGGGGCAGGAGGGGTGTTCCCCCATTCACTGTTCAATAGTTAGTCTAGACTCTATAGTAACGTTATCAGCATTGTTTAGGCTCGGTATTGTTCAAGCACCAGATAAGTAGGTTTACACTAAGCAATCCCGGTGACGACATTGTATCTGTGCGAGGTATTGAAGTTGTGCTGCAAACAGCATAGTTTGGATCATTTCTGAATTTCCTGGGGGATGGATTGTACGTCGTACAGTTGGTGACGTTCCCGTAGGTTAGATTTGGCAAAGCAGCTCCCCAGGCATTGGCTCAGGGGTTGGGGCAGCCTTGCCTTGTCTTATCGACTCAGTGGCATTGGGGAGGGACACGTTATTAGCCTGTAACTTGGGGGGCAATCACACGCCAGCAGGGCTCCCCTCTGCCCGGGGCGCGAACACGCTCAGGGCCATGTTCAGCTCTAGCAAGTTAATTGATGGAATCCAACGACGGCGCTTTAGTCTTTGGAAATGAAGTTCATTCTGGGAAACGCAGCAAGCTCCCAGTAAGCTCCGAGCTACCGCGCTCAAAGAGCAAACCTGAGCTCGCACTACAAGTCTCCAGAAAAATCACCTTGCCAGAGCCATCAACTCCTAACAGCACAGGCGGACTCTTGCCGTCAGAAGGCCGAGCCCTTCAGCACAAGTCTGACTGTCTAGTGGTATGGACCCTGGTCTTCAGAAAAGCAGACTTTGACTCCCTCAGGGAGCTGATGGGCAAGATCCCCTGGGAGAATAACATGAGAGGGAAAGGAGCCCAGGAGAGCTGGCTGTATTTTAAAGAATCCTTATTGAGGACGCAGGAAAAAAACATCCCGACGTGTAGAAAGAACAGTAACTATGGGAGGCGACCAGCTTGGCTTAACAGTGAAATCCTTGCTGATCTTAAACACAAAAAAGAATCTTACAAGAAGTGGAAGACTGGACAAATGACCAGGGAGGAGTATAAAAATATTGCTCAGGCATGCAAGAGTGAAATCAGGAAGGCCAAATCACACTTGGAATTGCAGCTAGCAAGAGATGTGAAGGGTAACAAGAACGGTTTCTACAGGTATGTTAGCAACAAGAAGGTGGTCAGGGAAAGTGTGGGCCCCCTACTGAATGGGGAAGGCAATCTAGTGACAGAGGATGTGGAAAAAGTTAATGTACTCAATGCTATTTTTGCCTCTGTCTTCACAAACAAGGTCAGCTCCCAGACTGCTGCACTGGGCAGCACAGCATGGGGAGCAGCTGAGCAGCCCTCACTGGTGAAAGAACAGTTAAGGACTATTCAGAAAAGCTGGACATGCACAAGTCCATGGATCCAGCTCTAACGCATCCAAGGGTGCTGGGGGATTTGGCGGATGTGATTGCAGAGCCATTGGCCAATATCTTTGAAAACTCGTGTCGACCGGAAGAGGTCCCGGACTATTGGGAAAAGGCAAAGATAGTGCCCATCTTTAAAAAAAGGGAAGAAGGAGAATCCGGGAAACTACAGACCAGTCAGTCTCACCTCAGTCCCTGGAAAAATCATGGAGCAGGTCCTCAAGAAATCAATTTTTAAGCACTTGGAGGCGAGGACGGTGATCAGGAACAGTCAACATGGATTCACCAAGGGCAAGTCATGCCTGACCAACCTGATTGTCTTCTATGATGAGATAACTGGCTCTGTGGAGATGGGGAAAGTGATGGCTGTGATATATCTTAACATTAGCAAAGCTTTTGATAGGGTCTCCCACAGTATTCTTGCCAGCAAGTTAAAAAAGTATGGATTGGAAGAATGGACTACAAGGTGGATAGAAAGCTGGCTAGATTGTTGGTCTCCACGGGTAGTGATCAACGGCTCGATGTCTAGTTGGCAGCCGCTATCAAGCAGAATGCCCCAGGGGTCAGTCCTGGGGCTGGTTTTGTTCAACATCTTCCTTAATGATCTGGATGATGGGATGAATTGCACTCTTAGCAGGTTTCTGGATGACACTAAGCTAGGGGGAGAGGTAGATAAGCTGGAGGGTAGGGATAGGGTCCAGAGTGACCTAGACAAATTGGAGGATTGGGCAAATGAAATCTGATGTGGTTCAACGAGGACAAGTGCAGAGTCCTACACTTTAGGAAGGAAGAATCCCATTCACTGCTACAGACTAGGGACCAAATGGCTAGGAAGCAGTACTGCAGAAAAGGACCTGGGGGTCACAGTGGATGAGAAGCTGGATATGAGTCAGCAGTGTGCCCTTGTTGCCAGGGCCAGCGGCATATTGGGCTGCATTAGTAGGAACGCTGCCAGCAGATCGAGGGAAGTGATTATTCCCCTCTATTTGGCACTGTTGAGGCCACACCTGGAGTATTACATCCAGTTTTGGTTCCCCCCACTACAGACGGGATGTGGACAAATTGGAGAGAGTCCAGCGGAAGGCAACGAAAATGATTAGGGGGCTGGGCACATGACTTACAAGGAGAGGCTGAGGGAACAGAGCTTATTTAGTCTGGAGAAGAGTGAGAGGAGATTTGATAGCAGCCTTCAACTACCTGAAGGGGGGTTCCAAAGAGGATGGAGCTTGGCTGTTCTCAGTAGTGGCAATGACAGAACAAGGAGCAATGGTCTCAAGTTGCAGTGGGGGAGGTTTAGGTTGGATATTGGGAAACACTATTTCTAGGAGGGTGGTGAAGCGCTGGAATGGGTTCCCTAGGGAGGTGGTAGAATCTCCTTCCTTAGAGGTTTTTAAGGCCTCGCTTGACAAAGCCCTGGCTGGGATGATTTAGTTGCGGTTGACCCTGCTTTGAGCAGTGGGGTGGACTAGATACCTCCTGAGGTCCCTTCCAATCCTGAGATTCTATGATTCTATGTGCTGGGGGAAGCGAATATGCGGGAAGGGGACTAGTGAGGGCAGTGTGCTCACGGGGGATGGACGGATGTGCATACGTGTGATGTGCAAGAACTGTGCATGTGTTACACCGATCCTCACCAATAAAATGCTGATCCCTTCCCATGGAGGCAGCGTGGTCTAGTGGACAGTACTGGGAACTGGGGCCTAGGAAGGTCTGGGTTTTAATCCCAGTCCTGCAGCTGACTTGCTGTGTGGCCTATGGGTAGGCTGCTTCCTCTCTCTATGCATGTCCTGCTCAGCTATGCAAAATGGGTCCACACAGCCTCGCTAGGCTGTGAGCGGGGGTCGGAGTGAGCCAGGGAATCAAGGTGAACTGGGTGCCCAACGTGCACATGGCTCTGTGGGTGAGGCACTGGAGTGGGGTCAGCTTCAGCAACCCTGGCCAGGCCAGGGAATCAGCATGGTCCCACTGGCCGATCCAGAGCCAAGACCTCTGCCTGTTGCTCCTGGCAAGTTGCTAAGGGAGGGAGTCCCTTGCTGCCTCCCAGGAGAGAAGTAAGGGGAATTCCCAAGCATATGCGTCACAATGGGCCTGGCTAGGCGTGGGGAGCCAACGTGCCTGGGGCTCACAGGTTCAGGGCCCTTAGCTGGTAGAGAAGGTGAAGAGGTTCCAGGGAGGCTGCTGGATCTGTCCCAGCCTGCCAAGGGGTCGGAAACTCCATCCCAGCGGTTGCTGCTCATTCCAGAGATAGCTGCAAATCTCAGGACACAGGGCTGGAGTCATGTGGAGGCCCCGGATTCTGGCTTATAGTTACCCTGAGCTGACTGGATGTTACTAAACGCTGGTCAAGGCGAACCCTGTGGGTGGGGAAGGAGCCCGCCCGGAGCTGTAACTCTAGCCTCGTTTGTTTGCTTCCAGCCTCCACCCTGAACGCCCATGTGTGTCAGGACCCCCGGCCCTGCAGCAGCTGAACCGCTGACCCCAGGAGTTTGCAAAACACCAGGGTTATGCCCCTTGTGACATCCTGGCCCCCGGGACAGACAGCTCCCCCCGACTTCAGTGCAGGAGAGCCAACCGCAGGGTGCAACCTCGGGGCGGTGGGGCAGCAAAGGGGAGCCAGTTCCTGGCAGGGGGTTAAATGGAGGGATACAGTTACCCCATGGCTCTGAGCCCAGCCCCCCTCAGAACTGCTGAGCCCGCTCTTCTGGGAGGGGAGCAGCACAGCACACAGCCACATTCCCTCCTCGTTGCCCCCTGCTGACCCACCTGACCCTCCAGCTATCCTTGGCCAACATTCCCTGTTCCAGCCCCGTGTTGTGCAGGGCACCAGTGGCTAGTCAGCAGCAGCTCCCCACCCCAGAAGTGGCTGCATGTCAGTGGGACTTTCAGCACATCTAAGGAACTTCTATGGCCCCCCCTCACTATTGTCTCTGAACATCTCCCAGTCTCCATGAAGGCCTGCCATCCTCACTGACCAGACGGGTGACTGGGGCATGGAACTGAACTGCTCCTGCCACTGCTCTGACCACTGGACCATCCCACCTCATGCACAGCCAGTTGGTGAAGCAGCTTGGGCCCTATCAGAATAAAGGCCCAGGAGAAAAAGAGCAAAGTTGTCAAGTCTGCAGGACCAAAGAGGAACCATTCATTGGCCCTGCCTGGTTCCTGCTCCCATCCTTTCGCACTGCCCTGGGGCCACCCAGGAGGGGAGAGAGGGGTCCCAGCTGCTCCTGCCAATCTCTCTCCACCAGAGACCCCGGTCCAAGCCCACCACGACAGGTCCTACCATCCCTATATCTAAGAACATAAGAACAGTCAGACTGGCTCAGACCAAATGTCCATCTAGCCCAGTATCCTGTCTTCCGACAGTGGCCAATGCCAGGTGCCCCAGAGGGAGTGACCCTAACAGGCAATGATCAAGTGATCTCTCTCCTGCCATCCATCTCCACTCTCTGACAAACAGGCTAGGGCCACCATTCCTTACCCATCCTGGCTAACAGCCATTTATGGACTTAACCACCATGAATTTATCCAGTTCCCTTTTAAACCCTGTTATAGTCCTAGCCTTCACAACCTCCTCAGGCTGCTGACAGGCTCCTCATATCTGGTGACAGCGATGCTGAGGGGACACTGCTGTTTGTGCCACTCACAGCCGCCCCCCTTGCCCCACGCCAACTGTGACCCCCCATTCCATTTCCCAGTCTTTTGGGGAGGGTTTAAAGGTTCAACATGAAGGAAGACGTTTGAGGAAACACCTGACCTCCAGCGTGTCAAACCCAGACACCCTGCTCCCCACTGCAGATGCCCCAGCAGGGGATCCCCCAGCATGCGCTGGCCAGGGTGGGTACCCTAGGACAGTGCGTGGTAGTGCCAGGGGAGCCTGCGGCACCCCTTGGAGCAGAGGAGAGGCGGGGAGCAGTTGGCACCCCTTGGAGCAGGGGAGAGGCGGGGAGAATCCTGCGGTTCTGTCTGGTTCTTGAGCTGGCCACTCTCCGACCCACCAGAGCTAACTCCCCTCTTCCCTCGCTGAACGTGGGAAAGGTCCTGTTCAGACTTGGTGCCTAGGCCCAGCCATGCAGCAGGCAGAGCCGAACACGGGCTCCAGCCACCCCCAGGCAGGCGTGGGAGAAGGTCCATACTGAGAAACACTTCCCAAGCCACTCGGCTTGGGGCCCAGCTCGAAAAGGACAACGGAGCGTGGAGCAGAACATACCTCTCCAGGGTGTCCGGTGTCTCTATGGACCGACGGCCTCACAGCAAGTTTGGGAGCAAGTTTGAATCTTAGACCATGGTTCAAACTAGACGAAGAAGTGTCGGGCTGATTTCTTTTCTTCTCCTTTATCTCCTGCTGTCTTGGACTCCTGGGTTCCAGCTGGGCTTGGAAGCAGAAACTCTGGAATCTGCAGCTCTTGGGGCAAGCCAGGCTTGACCCAAGTGGTTTGCAGACATGGGAGGGACCTCAAATGCCATCTTGGCACGGCGCAGCAAGGGGGTGATCCCACCCCAAGGCTTCTGCATATACAAGCCCTCTGCCCCGGCTTCCATGTGGCCCTGCTACATGGCTGGTTTGCACTCTCTGACCGCAGATGCCTGCTTTGCAAAAGTCTCACATATACCTTCCCCTCCCTGCAAAACCCCAGCAGGTTTCTGGATGACTCTCACACACCCCCCCCAATGTGGCAGCTTCTCTCCTTTTGTTTCCAGCTCATATTTTCAGTCGGTTTAGCTCAGAACCTTGTCTTCTCTTCTCCAAAAGATGTAACCTGCAGCTGCACCTACCACCTGGCTGGGTTATTGGGGCAGGGCCGACTCCCAGGGGAAAGTGCCCTCTACTGGGAAACCCACTCTCCTCCCAGCAGCTACAGCACCCGTTAGCAGCACCCTGGGACACTGGGCCAGCACTGAGTCTGCAGGGAGAGTGCCCCTTGCTGAGCCCTGTGCCATGGGCCCTGCAGCACAGCACCCCTAGTGCCACAGTCGGGCTAACAGAATGGATCTCTGTTGCATCTCACCGATCTGGGGCACTGGAAATTCAGTTCTCTCTCAGCTCTCTGCTTTATGGGCGTCGGCTGGTTTCTCTGGCTGAACGCTTGCTTTGATGCAGCATCACGATGATTTTATAGGGCCCGTGAACATACCGAGGGCTTCAGAGGAAACACGAAGTTGGTTCCCTGGGCCAAGCAGCTTGCAAACTAAACGGTGGGCTGGGCAGACAGGTGAGAATGGAGCAGACTGCAAGAAGGGGAAGGTGCCAGCTGCTAGAAAGATGCCCGACCGGTACTGCTGTTAGGCAAAGTGGGTCTCTTGGCGGTTCAGAATTTTCCTTTGCTGCTCGTTTTTCCACGGGCGACGCTGTGGGAAGAAGCATCCAAGTGAGATCGGAGCAAGGTGAGGACAGAGGCCCAGCAAGTCGATTTCAAGCGGGCAGGCCGTGCCATGAAAAAGACACAGGGACACCTGCGGGAAGGTGAGAGGGCATTCAGGCCACGGGTGCTGGTCAGGTGCATGGGGGGTGTCACAAAAAAGGAGGCCAGGGGCTGCATGTTGGGTGGCATGAGAACAAGAACAGGGAGTGAACTGGGGAGCCAGAGGAGAGTCTCGAGCAGGGGGTGATGGGTCGGGGTGATGGATTTTGGCAGCAGCATTTGGTGGGGCAACAGGCCAGGATGAGGAAACCCAGATTTCAGTGGACTCCTCTGTCAGAGGCTGACATCTCCCCCTTTAAGGACACTGCCCCCGGCCTGTCGCCTGTAGACCCCCAGTTCAGATTCAGCCCCTTTTTCAGCAGCTTGTCTGAAATGAGTTGGACCAGATCTCAGCCCAACTCCTGGTTCATGTCTCCAAGAAACCAGGATTAATTTCAGCCTCTGGTCAAGAGTCTCAGCGGAGAAGCCAAAATCTGAATGGGGCACAGAGACCAACCTCCCAGCTGTCTCCTGTCAGCATGATGAGACAATGGGTGCAGAGGGACCTGGCAGTGCCAGGTTGTACCCGCTGTGCAGGTAGAGGGCATACATCTCTAGGGCTGCCAATACAGCTGCGCCCACTGAGACTAAATCACCTTTCGAGAGGGAGAGAGGGAGAAGCACCATGGGACCTCCCCAGGACTAGAACTGCTGCAGCTTTCCGCAGATCCGCTGTGGAACGAAAGAGCATCGCCTTCTCCCGAGGAGGAATACCTGGGCAATCCCAAACAGAGCCTGTCACGAAGGCGAAGGATGATGAACTGGCGGGGCAGGGAGTTGCCATCAGAAAACAAACATCATTTTTGCTTTAAAGAAAAAAAATACAAGCCTGGACATCTGGAACAGAGACACTAAAATCCATTTTAAAAGCACACAGGAGAAAGCAACGGCTAAAGCAAAGGCCAGGCGCCCCCAAGATGACTTTAGCAGCCGCATTCCCCTGGCACGTCCCAGCTCGGCTCTTTGAAAAACCCTCTCTTTCAAGTGACGGCCTTCTTGCTTCCCTTGTTGCTAGCGATGCGGTCAGATGCCCCCCACTCTGGAAAGGCACTTAAAGATGCAGGGATGTTTGCATTGTAATGCCAAGGAGTTCAGACAGGATTGGGATACCTAGCCCACCCTCAACTCTCTCTCTCCCTCACTTTGGTGCAGGGCCAGAAGGCAGCTGTGTATTTTTTCTGTGCTTGTGTCTTCAGTTAATACCAGGATCATAATCAGGGTATCTGGGGGGAGTGGGGAGGAAGTTTATGGACTAGCTGCACCGCTGCTGCTGTGGACTCTGGCTGAGACAAGAGCCCAAGACCGATGCTTTTGGAGCTTGCTGGAGGGGAGAGGCAAGCAACAGCATATTCCTTTGCATTTAAACAACCACAGACCCCCACCAGGCTCACAGCAGCACCTCTCATCTCAGTTTGTCCTTCAAATAATATATGGAGTTCTACCAATCTCCTAGAACTAGAAGGGACCCTGAAAGGTCATTGAGTCCAGCCCCCTGCCTTCACTAGCAGGACAAGGTACTGATTTTGCCCCAGATCCCCAAATGGCCCCCTCAAGGGCTGAACTCACAACCCTGGGTTTAGCAGGCCAATGCGCAAACCACTGAGCTATCCCTCCTGCCTTCAAAACTGGCCAACATCCAACTGACCAAGTCTCACCTCTGAGGAACATGGAGGAACGAGCCCTGCATGTCATCTGGGTACTCTCAGCACCTTTGATGCCACCTGGAAATAGGGAGCTGGCCTGCCCACCCCGGACCGACAGCTCACCTTCCCCAGATATGGGCAGAGCAATAACTCAAGACTCAGTTTACAAAACCCAAGGAGCTAAATGGAACCCTTCCCCAGTGAAAGCAGCATCACAAAGACAGTTATAAACGTAACCCAAGGCACACAAGCAGAATGGAAGGTAAGCAAACAGCACGGACCAGATTGAGCGATGAACACGAAGAGGCCGTCACTACACCAAGCTGGAGTATAGGAGCTGCAGCTTCATGCATGCGGATCAAAGCAATCCCTTTGCAAAAGTTGGGTCCCTCTGTGTAGCACAAACCACAAAGAAATGCAAAACGCGCCCGGCCAGGCCCCAAACCTTAGCACTAACTTCTGATGAGCTTCCTGAGCCAAAAGAATTAACCTGGATAGAGCTGCAAGAGCTGCATTACCAGGGAACTGTGGCAAGATTGCCAGTTACCCTCATTGCTAGTGGGAGAGAATATGAGATTCAGCATCACCCATCCTGGTGGTATTTGGTGTTTTTCTCAAAGACCCAGCGCCAGGAGCCAGGTGAATTTGGGAGGCTCTCAGTTTTCATTAAAAAAAGGAAATTGGGAAGAAAAGCCTGAACCTGTGACCCAAGTGCAACGTAACTCAAAGGAACCCACAATATACTGATTTTCTTTTAAATCTCATTTTTGGGGGCAGCGGCAAGATAGGCTCATGATTTTTGGACACTTGGGACTGGTACCACTTAGAGTCTGAAGAGATGGTCACTTGCCAGGGCAATAATTATACCATCCATCCCAGGGTCACAGGTCCTAGCAATCTTGGGGGGATACTGAGACCCCCTAAACCAAGCCAAGGAAGAAACTGGCTGTTTCTCGAGTGTGCTCAGACAGCAGCTGACTGTGCCCCGTGCCCAGCCCAGCCTCCAACACATGACGTCAGACAAGCACTAATGAACCGAGACATCCCCACCCAGCAGGGGCCTAATGCATAGCGAGAGGGGATGGAAATATTGGGGCAAAGAGCCCTTTAGAAAGGCATAGGCTACCAGATCCATCAATTGGAGGGGTTTCTAAGGCATCCAAGCCTAGCATGAGCTGAGGACCATGCAACCATTAGAACCAGCATGGAGTGCATCCTAAGTAGAGATAGTCTTGTCCTTCCAGCAGTGGAGAGAGTGATTTTTTTGGGAGTGCTGTTCCTTCTGCTTCCTCCCCTCCCACCTCTCCAGCTGTGAGTTGGTCCTGAGAACCAGGCTGAATAAAAATTGATGATTTCAACAACAACAAAAATGGGATTTTTTTTGTATTTAAATCAGATTTTTTTCTATTGTTTATCAATCATAGTAAGTTTTTTTTAAAAAAAATAAACCCGTTTAAAAACAAAATCTGAATTTAACACAAAATATGTGAAGGTCTAAACATTTTATAATCTCTCAACTAAAAAGTAACACTGCCGAATCCATGAGCCTCTACCAAAACCTCTGAGTTCAAGGTGGCTTTACCAGATAACAAAAGAATTGGGATAACAACGTCTAACTTATGAGGTCAAGCTGTCTCAGTATGGCGCAATAGGTCCTGTGCTGTATTAAGGGCTTGATCCTCTCGGAGATGCAGGGACTGTGTTACTGGGTGCTAGATACTGGCAAAGTCATCACAGTGATCCAGCCTCTGACTCCAGGAGATACCGTCCTGCATCTCATCCGGATCAGCCACTGAGCCCACCTGGGTGGTCTCATGTGCCTCGGGTACAGCTGCTCCCTCTCTGAGTGCTGATTTGCTCAGTTCTCAAAATTATGAATATTTATGACACCTCCCACCCTCCAGCAGAGAAACTTACTTACTCCAGATCACATATGCAAAACATTGAAGCTTGTGCAGTTTAACCAAAATACTTTGTGTGTGTTTAATTAAATTCCAGTTACCATCCTAATGCAGCTTGACACAAACCATGAGCAAAAAGTTAATTATCCAGTAAATAAGCAACAGATCATTCACCATTTCCTAATGTACTAAAAATGTACGAGTAATAAGAATATGAAAATATTAAGCTATATAAATTGCTTCCATAAATATCCAGTTCTTTTCTTAGCTAAAAGATGCACCAAATCTAATGTAAAGGCTCTACTGAGTTACAAATCAACATGTTTTAACGGTTCTGCCGGCTACAAAAGAGAACAACCTTTCTAGAGAAAATAAGGGAAGGACAAACGGAAAAGTTGATTAAAATGGATGATTTAAATCGAGACTTTCCATTGGTGATTTAAATCACTTAGATTTAACTCAATCCACTCTGCTGAGATGTTTTCACTTTGGGGAGGCGGGAGAGAGAGGACAGGGTCCCATGTCCCTTCTCCAGCTCAGCCGCTGGGCCACAGTCCACAGTCCAATCTGGAGGAGGCAGAATAGCTCCCAACCCAACCCTGAACTCCACAGGGTGGAGGCCTTGCCCATCGCGGACAGGCCACCATGGGGCCAAGAGTGAGTGGCACTAGGGGAACGATTAGAGGAGCCAGTGACACACGAATGGCACCAGCTGCGGGGGGCTTGTTCAGATCAGCGCTCTGAGGTCTGGCTGCCAGGCTTATTCTTCTGCAGACCTGGTGGTCAGCGGCTGGGCTGGAAATCTGATGAGGACATGATCTCTTGGGTCACAGCTGCTGCGGGGAACCTGGGTGGGGTGCAGAGGCGAGCATGGAAAAGAGCTGTGAGAAGGGGAGAGGAATTGTGGGGCCGGGCTAGGCTTGCAGCAAGTTCCAGGGGGTGTTTTGGGGGGGGAGGGGCTGTTGAGGGTTGTTATTTTATCCAGCCTGGTTTGCCCGCTACCCGGGCATTCAGGGAGAAGCTCAAATTGGCATATCACACCCAGACGTCCTGCAGCAAGAGGCCAGGGAGCTGTGGCTGGTGGACCTGGGCTGGGATGATTTAGTTGGTGTTGGTCCTGCTTTGAGCAGGGGGTAGGACTAGATACCTCCTGAGGCCTCTTCTGACCCTGAGATTCTATGATTCTATGAGGGTCCCACTGTAAAAACAACCTGGCAGCTGGGCGGCAGCTTCCCAACTCACCGTTCTCCAGTGATGCTGCCTAAACAGGCCCCTGCCCAGTGCCCCCGTGTTCAGAGCACACGGCTTCTGGAGCACTGAAGGCCCACGGAGAGATGGGATGAGGTGGGAGTCGCTCCCTTTAGGGGTCACCGTCAGCTTCCAGGACCCCAGACTCGTGAGACGAGAGCTGGGAGGAAAATCATCGCCAGGGGAGTTTTCCAGGGAGAAACACAATTTTGGTCCAGCAAAACATTTAGATTTAGAAACGTTGATTTCAGTTAAAATTCGACATAAAAATTTCAACCCGATTCCAAATGGAGCTTGACTGTGGCTTCCCAGCTCCAGTGGTTCACAGGTGTGGCTCAGAGAAGTAAAAAATACGCCACCAACCTTTCCTTGTGTTCTGTCTGAGTCAATTATCTTCACTGTCACAATGAAACGCTTCGACTAAGTTGTTGCGATGCGTCTGAATCAAATTGTTCCCGACTCAGGACGAAAACAAATATCCAGTTCTCAGCATTTCCCACAGGCTGGAAATACCGTTTTCTGACCAGCATAAGACATCTTTAAAAACCCCCAGGGCGGCCTTCCTCCCACCCACCAGACCCCCACAAGGCCTCACCCCAGAGCCGCCTTCCTCCCGCCCGCCCACCGGACCCCCCTAGACCTCACCCCAAAGCCGCCTTCCTCCCGCCCACCAGACCCCCCACCAGGCCTCACCCCAGAGCCGCCTTCCTCCCCACCTGCCAGAACCCCCAGGCCTCACCCCAGAGCCGCCTTTCTCCCACCCGAACCCCCCAAGTCTCACCTCAGAGCCGCCTTCCACCCACCTGCTAGACCCACCCCCCATGCCTCACCCCAGAGCCGCCTTCCTTCCGCCCACCAGACCCACCAGGCCTCATGCCAGAGTTGGCCGCTCTTCACAGGGCCCATCCTCAGCCTTCTCCTGCCTCAGTGCCCCCTCTCCTGAGAGCCTGCCCTCTGCAGCCCCCCAACTCTCCACAGCCCCTGCCTCAGAGCCCCCACTCTCTCCCATAGCCACTACCCTTCACTTCTCCACCTCCTCCCACAGCCCTCATCTTCCATAGCGCCCCCCACCTTCCATAGCACCCCCACCTCAGTTCTCCCCTTCACCTCCTCCCATAACTCCTACCCTTCATTTCCCCACTTCCTCCCATAGCCCACCCCCTCTCCACAGCCCCTGCCTCAGAGCCCCATCCCCTCCCATAGCCCCTACCCTTCATTTCCCCACTTCCTCCCATAGCCCACCCCCTCCACAGCCCCTGCCTCAGAGCCCCTACTCCCTCCCATAGCCCCCTACCTTCAGCATCCCCCCACCTCAGAGCCCCCACCCCCTCCCATAGCCCCCTACCCTCAGCATCCCTCCCACCTCAGAGTCACCCACCTTTCACATCCCCATCCCCCCAATAGCCTCATCCCCTCCACAGCATCCTCTCCCACTTTAAAGCCAGCTCCCCCTCCAGAGGCCCCCACCTTACAGCCCCCCACCCTCCACATCCCCGTATCTTCCACAACACCCCCCAGCCTAACCTTCCACAGCCCCCCACCTTCTGCAGTCCCCCCCTTCCCAGCCCAGCCCAGCCCAGCCCAGCCTCCCCTCCCCCTCCCTCGTCAAGCGGCCTGCAGTGGTCATTAGCTCTGTGTAAACAAGACCTCCACCTTCAAACAGAGGGGCCATGGGCCGAGGGGCCTGTTAGCCTCCCCGAGCCACTGTTAATGGAAACTCCAGCAGGGCTGGCTCCCTCGCTGGCCCCCGGGGAGGCGTCCACTCCTCGCCCCCCACCCACGCCCAGACATACCCCCTCCACACACACTGCCCCTCCGCCACCCCTCCCCATCGGGCGCCAGGCCGTCCTGCCCACGCCCCCCGGTACCCACCCCCCCACACACCCCAGGGACCAGACAGCAACATCCTCCAGCATCTAACAGGGACCCCACCTGCATTTCTGGCCACCCTAGAGAGCCCCCCAGCAGTGTCCGTCCCTGCCATGGGCAGCCCGTCTCTCTGCCCCCACCGCCCCCACCAAGAGCCGAGCTGTGAATCTGGAGCAGGAGGAGGACCAAGGCAGAAGCAGAGATGAGCAGCGCCCTGGTGACCTGATCTCTGCGGGAGGCTTGCAGCCCTCTGGGGCCGCTGTGCTTATAAATCTCCTGCCCAGCCTTGGCATCCCAGGTGTTGAAGAGGAGCAAGGAAGAGAAACCGCAAATTAATTTCCCAGACGCCAATTAGGAGCCCCGGGCCTGGAGCAGAGCTGAGCCGCAGAGAAGGCGAAACAGCTGGGCAGATGGGCTCCCACTCGAGTCCTTGGGCTGCTCCCACCCCCAGGGAAAAGGCCTGCCCTGGCCATCCAGCACAGCTCAGCGCGGCAGAGAACAAGGACCACACAACAGCTCGCCCACGGCCAGGATAACAAGATGGCAGGTGCCACAGCGGAGGATGGGGGTAGAGCGGAAAATAGGGAGGGATCGAGAGAAGGGGAGACCCCTCCAGCCCACCTCAGCCCAGTGCCATGCTGGTAGCCTCTCGCCCAGCTGCCCATGGGTGGGGGGAGCATGCAAGATTCACCTCCCTCCCATGAGATCTCGACTGTACTGACCTGGGCCCCAAAAGCTTTGCCCGTGTAATTACACAGGCTCCTAGCCCTTGTGAAATCATCCCTTCGTGACACCGGCTTTCACGCTCCCCTGCCGCGGGAAGTCATGCAGGTTGACCTCCACTTGCAGTGTGCCCTCCTCTTCATGCTACGTGTGCTGCCCATCGGTTCAGCCCATCCCTTGAGCAGCCTCACAATGCCAGTGAGAGGCAGCCGTTCTGCCCCCAGGGACCCCAGAGCCCCCAGCCTTGAGCACGGGAGCCCCCGGGCTGCAGGTAAGTACCAGACCAAGCTAGGAACGCAGACGTGGGTAACCAGCTGCAGGTGTGTCAGCACAACATTTTTGTTTGTGGATTGAGAAACAGAGGCACGGCACAACTACGGTGATGGGCTTGAGAGGGGGGCTTGGACCGGTAACCTGACAATGATCGGCACTGGAGCCTAGAACAGAAACTGCAGCAGCCGAGGCTCAGACCCACAGACCCTTCTCCCTCAGCTTCCTCCCCAGCACCCCAATCCTCCCGCTGGGACCAGGCAGACCCAGGGTGCTGCTCCAAGCACTGCTGCCTCCACAGCTTTCACTTCCCTGCTGCTTCCTTCTCGTGGGATGGGCCCTGCTGACAGGATCAGCCAATGGGGTTGGAGTGAGGGAGCAATGACCAGGGCTGGGGGGTCCAGCAATGACCCGGGCTTCTCCTCCAAGGCCCGTGTGGGGATGGCTGTTTGCCCGGCCCCTTCCCCCCTGCAAGCAGCCAAGAGTCTCAGGGCCAGAACGCCTGAGCCTATCTCCACTGCAGCTGAAAGCGCTGGTACGGCACAGCGAGGTGACACCCACACTCACGTGGCACAGCCAGGTCTCCTGAGTCACAGGCCAGTGCCTGATCTGGTAAGCTACACTGCACCCCTGGCGCTGACGCGAGATCCGTGAGTACAGCCACCTGAATCCCCCATTCCAGTCTGCCTGGACGCCTGCCCTCACTCCCCACCCACACTGCCCCCTGCCCAGGCCAGTGGATGGGTCACGCGCCAGAGGCACAGACGCTGAGGCCGCAGGGTCCTTCTCCTGACCCTGATCTAGGTGGAGGCCCCCGTGTGTGGCAAAGTGAGGGAGAAGGGACGAGGGGCTGCCAGCCCAGGGCGATGCAGGAGTGCAAGGGAGAGGAGAGGGCTCGGTGCAAGGGATCCAGGCAGCACAGATAGCACGCAGGGAGGAGCTGGGAAGCACCGAGGGGACGCAGCTAGCCAGGCAGCCCCCGCTCCCTGCTCATTCATCTCACCACACGGGGTCCCCTTACATGGGCTGGCTCAGTTCCAGCATCACAGCGTCTCTCTGCGCCCGGGCCCCACCGCACAGCCCGGATTGCTAGAAGGCCGAGTGTGGCGACTGACTCCAGCAGGCGTGTCCCCGGGGCGCAGCCTGGGGATTAAGCATCTTTCAAACATCACTGTGGGATAAAGGTACACAGCCATTGCTTAAAGGCAGCCACCTCTGGGGTGGAGCATGGCAGCATTCCCATCTGTACCCACCCAGAATGCCAATCTCGCTGCCCCTGCCACTCTGCCCCCATGCTGGTCCCTACTCATGCATGGAAATGCCTCCCCAGGCCAGCTCGCCAGCCCCAACCCTAACCCTCCACGCCCCTCCTGAAGGCTTCCACAAGGGCCCCAAACACTCACCCGCAGCAATGATGTGCCCTCTCCTCCCCATCCGCCAAGACAGTCACTCCCCACGCTGCCTCTGGCTTGTGCCTCGCCGGGCTCCAGTGAGGCCTTGAGCTCAGCGCCCAGGGACTGAAGCTAGCACAGCCCAGTTGGTCTCTGCAGACCCAGACGCAAGCCAGGCCCCATGGCTGTGAGAAAAAAAGCATCAGCCAGAAATTCTAGGGGCCAGCGTGGCATCACTGAAGGCAGTGCTGGGTTTGCCCTCTTCCAGCCCAGGAGCCAGGCCCCCCAACCATCTGCAGGCTTCGTCGGCAGAGTTTTGGGGGTTCAGCTCAGTTACGTCTCCTGGGGCACTTGTCTTTCAAGCTCGCCTCCACAACGCTGAGCTGACCCTTTCAGGAGACTGGGGCTCCGTCCCACCTGTGCCCAGTCATCTGCCTCCTGGGGGTGGGGCCCGGCTTGGGGGCTCAGGGCAGAAAGGCCCGAGGAAGAAGTTCTCCCTACCAGCCAGAGGGAAAAGTCTGGCTGGAGCTGCTACAGCAAGGGACACAAGCAGAATCTCCCAGAGGGGCCCGGGAAAGGCACAATGGTCTGGCGAGCCTGGTGTCGAAGACTGGGAGATTCTGACTTTGAGTTTAACTGTTATTTCAGGCTAATGAACCAAACCCCAGAAGCACCCGCAGCAGTGGTTGGTTGGGCTGAAGAAGGAGGGGAACCAAAGGAGAAGCAGGATCCAACACAGGGCAGAAGTTCGATCCCGCAACAGCTAGAAACTTAAATAAAAGCTGAGATTCCCACCTGGCCACGTGAATCCTGGAGCTGGGACTTTATAAAAAGCACCGAATATCACCAGATCTGCAGTAACATTGCAGGAGTCAGCAACCCCGCGAGCCCAGCCTGCCAGGAATAACCCTATGAAGAGTGTTCTGTATGCCAGGGAGACAAGCAAGGGCAGGCTGGCCGAGTCCCACGCTGGGGATGAGCAAGCAGGGTTCTCAGCCAGCCACACCAGCTCCTTACCCACAGACTCACCGTTGGCTGGAAGTCAGAAGAAACCCCGGCTGCACCCAAACACAGCTGATGTGTTTAATCAACAGGAGAAAATCCTTTATAAAGATGCAGGCCACCCAGCCAGAGAGCGTAAGCAGGTATCACGTGATGCAGGTAACCAATCCTGCACCACAGAGAGGTGGAGCTTGACAACAGTGCTTGGAACTCATGGTAGTCCTCTGCCCAGCTGTCAAGGTCACCAAGAGGCTAGGCTGGAAGCAGCTCTGCAGCCAGGAATCAGCTGCAGAAGCCACAATGACCTTGCACGTGCCAAACCAACTGGCCAGAATCCGAGGCTGTTCCACAAACAAGAATGGAAGAAAAAGGCTCAGTTCTAATCAGCGGCTCATGTGGGTTGGACAAAATAGCCCAGCCCTTGGACCTGGGCATGTTCAGCTTGCTTCATTCTCCAGGGATCCCAGTCCTTGCTGACGGGTGAATTCCTGACAGCCCTGCTCCTGGGCCCCATGGCTAACTGCACTCCTTCCTTCTCCCCTCCCTATTTTCCTTCCTGTCCATCAGCATCTTTATCTGTCTCCCCCGCGCGGGACACCAGGCTCTGCTTTGCTAATCACCACTGGTGGTGACAGAGCTGCAAACTTCTGTCTTTAGACACCGATAACCTCCCTTCTGCAGTTCCATGCGCTCCAGCTCCGGGAACGATTCCCTGTCCAAGCAGCCTCCCTGGAGAAGATGGATAGGCTGGGAGCTCTCCCTGATCGATTGGAAATGCAGCAAAGGGACCAGAGAAGACAGGAGCGTAGAGCCAGAATCCTGGGGTTGGTGCTTTCAGGTCAGGGCTGTGGCATGTCGATGGGGGTGGCTAGACATGAATGCAGATGCCCCCTGCTGTACCTGTGCCAAGGATAAAACAGAGGATGATTTTCAGTCTCCAGCATTGACAAGACAGCAGTTTTCGCTGGCATTAAATTCAATTGAAATGGAAAGAATGTGGAGTGGCCAGGCTAGAGCCAGCCTGGTCCAAGCTTCCTGGATCTCTAGCAAGGACACTCTCCGTCCCAGGGAAGCCCAGAACTCAGACCAGGCACCGATAGCCCCGCGGTCTCAGACTTGTCTTTCAAGTGTGAACCTGATAACGAGGACCTGACAAAGCGGAGGAAAGGTCAAGCCTTTGGCCAAGGACACAGGGGCAAACGCCATCACTTCATGGATAGGGCCATGGGATTATTACCGGGTTTCACTATCCCAGCGACAGGCACTGTGGAAAACACTAAAGGAGATGGAGGCGTTGATCAAAGAGGACTTTGGGGCTCAGTGCTCGTGCAGCAGTTGGAATGAACTACCCAGGACCCTGTAAGGAGTCACTTCTCGAGGGATTTTCCCTCCTGTGACTCACCCCCACATGCTGTCACCTCTGAACCACATGGGGTCTATTATCAACCCCCCCCAAGAGGGACACATGGAACGCTTTGCCTGTGTCGTGCGCACGAGAGCCACAGTTACCGTGGGGCCATTAACATCACACATCCCAGATGCCACACTGCTTTTAACCCTAGCTGTAGTTATGTAGGGTTTTCAGGGGGCTGGGGGGGAGGGATAGGTCACCTATAATCAAGCCCCTGTCCACCTTGCAGAATATTAAACCTAGATTACAGAGCTAGCCCCTGCTCCAGCAGGGCACAGGAGCTGCCCAGGGCAGCCATCTCCAGCAATCACCCACGACCCGCATGCCCCCTGCTCCCTACAAGCTGTGTCCTCCCCTCCTGAGGGCCAGTGGCCAGTCAAGGGGATGGGGTAGCAGAGGCGCTGCAGGAGGGCAGAGGACACCAGCATGTTAACACCAGCAGCCAGCTGGGCGGATGCCCCACTAGCCTTTAACAAAGCGTCGCAGGGTGGACTGACTGCGGAGTGCCCCCGCGTGACTAGCCACGGTGTAGCAGCTCTGTGTTCCCCGGTGCCCCCCGGCACCAGTCACTCCGGCCAGGGCAGGATTTAGCCCCACACTCCTTTCGGGGATCTGCAGCCCCACGTTCACATAAAACAATACCCAGCGTTCCAGTCTCTCCAGCCACTGTGCCCCGGCGTTACCCAGACGTACAGCTCGTCCCCAGGATGTTGGGCACTCGACGAAATCTCAGCTCCAGGGCGTCTCGTCCCAATTCAGCTCCCTGCACCTTACTGAACCCTCGCAGGCTGAGTCACTGGCTGTCTGGCTACTGCTCCAGACGGAACCTGCTTCCGGTCCCACTGCCGGGAAAATCACCATCTCTGGTAGTCTTCACTCTTTGACCGTCTATGCTGAGGGTTTTCCCTGCCTCGAGCAGCCTGTTCCCTGGCACCCTCAGCTTTCTGGGCTTCCCAGGTCCTCCACCCTCCTTCCTCCAGGCTGCTCACTGGGGCCCCCTGGGAGCCTGTCCCTTCCTGCAGCTCCTCTCCGCCATCCGCCAAACGTCACCCTTCAGCTCTGCTCTTCCTGCCTCCGCGGCCTCCAGCTTCCTCCTCTCTCATTCTGGTTCCAAGCTTCAGGGCCCCTTGGTGTCTCTGGGCCACCAGCTCCAAAGAGGAACCTCCCAGCTACCTCCCTGGCCTTCCTTCCCACTGCCCTGAGCTCCTTCCTTCCTTTACAAAGGCCCAGCTCCTCCTCTGCTGGGTGCGAGGCCCAGTGATGCATGATCCAGGTGCCAGCCGGACCCCAACAGGGCTCAGGTTCCTGTTAGCCCCTGATTAGCCTGTGTGGGGTTTATAGCCCCCATAACAGCATGCAGAGGAGGCGGAAGGAGAAGTGCAGGCCGCAGAAGTTACTTGGGCTCGCTGCAGGAAAGGTGGGGGGTCGCCTGCCTGCGTTAGGTGGGAGGTCAGACTACATGGCCATTACGTCCGGCTATGAGAAATGCAGCTGTAACGACCCCACCGCTCGGATCTGACCCTGTAACCACCAATGCTAAAGCAGCCGTCTCTGCCACATCAGCTAATGGAGTAGTTCCCTTGGCTAGCAGCTGTAGTAGATTCTTTTCCTCTCCCATGGACAGGCCACTAGCAGGACAGAGACTCACAGTCAGCTAGCGGGGACTAGGCAGCTGCTACAACCAAGTCAAGGGTCACCCAGCTGGAGTCCTGCTATCAGGTGCTGGCTTTCCCCTGGCTGATGGGGAGGAGCAGGTTTTGACCTCAAGGACTCAGGGCTGTCAGCCAGGCGGCTCCTTTGGCAGGTATATTCCTGGGTGCAGGCACCTGTTGGATTGTCCTCTGCTGGCTGCTCCAGGCTTTGCGAGAGGAGCTGAAGGGAATAACCCATCGCTACAGGCCAGATTCTCCAGTGAGCGAAGCTGGGCACCCAGCTCCTTGGAGCGTTGGGCCTCGAGGATCAGCACTGAGTGGCCCACATCCCCTCGGCCTGCTGCACGTGCCCAGTGCCGCCTCCCCTTGCTGCTTCCCTTAGCTGGGAACTCAAGCCACATGCCCCTCTGTGATTTGCTTCCGAAGCGGCTAATTGAGGCTCCCAGGGTGTTCACCACCTGACGGGGGCGACAGCTGTTTTTCCAGTCAGCAGCCCTGGCGTTCGCTCTGTACCGTTCGTGCAAGTACACGAGCAGGCCTGTGCCTAGCACTGGGCGGCTGATGCGGCTGTGTGTGTCTGGGCTGCGTATGCCCGCTCAGCTGTGTGCATGTGTGGCTGAGTGGCACGTGCATAGTACGTGCAATGTATGTGCATTGATGCCACTCTGTGTGCACACGCGCCTGTGTTTGTCCATGGGGGTCTACATACCAGTATGTCTGGGCGTCTGAGCAGGTTCCATCTCCGCTGGGTTCCCTGAAACCCATTCTCAATCTCTCGCCATTTCATCTGTTTTCCCAGAGCTTCCTAAACAGAGTGGGGAGAAGAGAGTCTCTCCTGGGGACTCAGCCTAAGAACCAGAATAAGCCATTTTAATCCCCCTCATGGAGGCAACACACCACACGCAGCCTGGTCTCATAGCAGTGCGTGTTTAACTGCGCAGTTAGCCAGGGCAGCTCGTCACCTTGGGCGTCTCATGGCTGACAGGGCAGCTCATCAGCTTGGACATCTCGTGGCTGACAGGGCAGCATGCCCAGGGCTTGGGCAACACCCCCAGCAGAGCCCCTTCAGGCACGAAGGCTAACACTCTGCACTCGCCTGCGCTCTCAGGCCCATTGTGAGCACCAAACGCCAGGCCAGAGAAGGCAGCATTGCAGCCCCAGGGTCTGCTCAGCCACCGGGCTGTCTCCGCGCGGCCCCCCACCAGCTGGCGTCTCTCTCTGCCCAACACCAGACTCATAGTGACAACACCCCAAACCTGTGGGGATCCCAAGCGATGGCATCCCTCACCCTGTCCTATCCGAGCCTGGGTCACAGGCAGAAGCCCAGGGAGTTCTGAGGGGCTGAGCCGAGCAGCCCCAGTCCATTTCCTGGGAGAAAAGCATCCTAATGCGAGTCAGACTCGGAGCCCCTCTTGTGCCCAGAGAGGGTCACTCCAGGGCAGGGGGAAACATGCAGGTAACAGGGCGTGGGGGAACCTTGGGCTGGGTCTAAACAGAGAACTCCAGTCAACAGCACTGTCGGGCCGGCACCTGTCACAGGGTTACTTAACTAGCCACCCCTCCGGGCCCTGGCTGCCTGACTTCACGGGTCTGCTTGGGAAATCCCAGCCTGGATCATCCCAATCAAACACAGCTTGAGGGGAGCAGGGGGACCCAGCGAGACGTCAGCATGAGCATAGCACGCTGGCAAAGCGCCACTCGATGAGGTCCAGCGGTATCTAGCTGGCCTGACTAAAATCAGAGCCCCATTGTGCAAGGTGCTGTATGAATACAGAAGCAGCTCCTGCCCCAAACAGCTTGCCATGTAAACAGACAAAGGAAATACCATCACCATTCTACTGCTGGGGAAACTGAGTCATGCAGGGGAAGGCCACAGGGCGGCGGCAGGAATAGAATTCAGATCAAGTGCTTTAGCCACCCGGCCAAGCTACCACGCTGCCCGGCCAACCTGCTGCAGAAACGGCCCCTATTGGCAGGGCACTGGAGCATACCAGGGATGTGAACGGGGTGCGCGCTGGACAGGAATTTTGCCCCCCATCAGAGCGAAATCCCCGAGGAAAGAGAACAGCCTACAATGGAGGAGCTCTCTGCCCACGCGCTGGAAGGCTCCATCCTCTGGCTACAGCGGCCGAAAGGTCACCACAGGGTCAGGAGGAACATCGCCAATCCCTTCATTCAGCCCAGCCTGCCAGGCTAACAGCTTTCTAGGGACAGCTGCGCTTAGTCCAGATTTTGCAGATAGATGCAGAATCTCCCCCGAATCCTACACCCGCTGGGGCCTGGTTGAACCCATCAGCAGGAGCCTGGCTCAAAGCTTAGCTCTGGAGAACAGGATGTCCAGGGTCAGCATGCACCCTGAGGAACGTGGTGGGTGACTCCACAGTGACCAAAGCCCACCTGGGTGCGAGGAGCACCAGCAACGGGAGAGTCAGGAGAATCACTCCAGATATTCATGTTGTGCCCATCCCCGTGGTGTCTGATCCATCACTTCCCTTCTGAGGCCGAGAAGCCGGGATATGGAGACTTGCCAGCGCGAGTGATCTTCCTGGAGATTCTTCTCCAGCCCAGTGGGAGCGGGGGGGAGGGGACGATGGATGCCCTGAGCAGCCCTTGGGTGGGCTGGCAGGAGAGAGGGGAAGGTTTCGGCTGCGCAGATCAGAGTGGCAAAGGGAGCGGCAGTAGAATCACTCTAGATAGCACTGAGCAGTAGCAAACTCAGACCTCACAGGTGGAGAGAAACTAGCCTGCTGTGTCCTAGTGTAGGCTGGACAGATGGATGGACGGGGAGACACACACAGCCATTCTGGAGCTACCCGCTGATGCCAAGCGGGCAGTGACTACAGGAGAACACATGGGCCAGTTGACTGTACCGTAGCAAGAAATGGGACCGCCGGAGCCAGCCAGACATGCAATGCCACCCGGGCCTTTAATCCACTGGTTAAACTGAAAACTTCAGCAAAATAGCACAGTACAGGAGCACCTCTGCCCATCACAGGCTCCGGTTCCCAAGGCTCCCCCACCACTCAGCCCTCCCAGGTCTTTGCCCCGTCCAAGGATCCCTGCGGGAGCCTTCCTGCACCATGCACGTCTCTAGCTCTCCTGAGCTCTCGTGGACCTTTATAAGTCAATCGCCTTTGTCTTGGTCCCACAGCCTCAGCTGGGAGGCTGCTGATCAGTCCCAGGGGGAGCTGGACCCATCTCCTTGCAGGGGCCCGTCACCCTGTGTGCTGATTTCACCCTGCTTTGAGGAAGTCAGGCATTGTGTGAGTCGGAGGGGAAGCACGAAAACCCAGCAGCATGGCAGGGGGCAGCTTGGAATCCTGAAGGCGCCTGTAATCCAAGCACAGCCTGCGAGAGGACAAACGTGAGGGACAAGTCAGAGACAAGGTGCTTACAGGCTATTTCAATTGAGCCCTGGCTGGAACTGGTTTGATTGCTGGGCCGGGTCCCCACTGGGCTCTGGGCCAGTCCAAGGTCTGGCGGTTGAAGTGAGCGTGACAGGAAGGCTCAGCAGAACGCCAGCCCTTGTACAGGACCAGAGAGGCCGATTCAGCTGCTCCCTCCAGCCCTGCACACGGACCAGGCTGCCTCGGCTTTATCCTATTGACGCCATTAACCCCATGGCCCTTTTGTTGCCCTTAAAATGTAAGATGCGCCTAATCTCTTAACCCTGCGTGTTCTCCAGGAGGCCCAGGCTCTGCTGGCCCCCGTCCCAACAACCGAAGCAGCGCGCTGCAGAGGCAGGCCGCGAAACCTCAGAGGAGCCAGCAAGAGCATTCTGCTTAGGCCCATTTATCTCCACTTGGCCACAGAACCAGACCCCCGGACAGCAAAAGGGCGGGGTACCTGGCCAAGCGACCAGTCACAGAGCTACAAGTGTGGCCCAGACACATCCTCCTGGCCCGTTCCGATCACTCTGACTGTTAGATTGTGTATTTCAGCAGTGCCCAGAAAGCCCAGCCACACTCAGAATACCAGCAGAAAATGGTTTTTAAGTGCCTGGGTTTTACAAAAGCGTTGGCTAGTGTCCACCGAGAAGCCCTCGGGAAGATCCGATACGCTACAGCATTCCAGCAGATTGTTCCTCTGATAAATGCTTTGCATGACGGCGTGGCTGCATCAGGCCAGCGCGTGGAGACAGGGAATGGTACCAGATTGCTACGGGCGTACGGCAAGGTTGTGGACTGTCCTCACGTCTCTTCAGCGTGGTCATCGGAGGAAAAGAGCTGCTGCTGAGGACAAGGTATTTTTTGGGCAAGAGTTAAGGTGCGAGATTAGATTTTGCAGATGACATGGTCCTCCTAGACACCAGCTTGGATGGAAGGAAAAGGCTCTTCAGGAGCATAAAAGCAGAAGTGGCCAATGCAGATCATGGAGACAGGAGAGAATGCTGTCAACACTGGCAGATGGGCAATGGATGGAGAGGCGCAGGACAGAGTAGATGACTTTGTCTATCTTGGAAGTACAATAGCTGCTAACAGCAGCTCACTGAGGAGGTGAAGGCAAGAACTGGCAAAGCCAGAGGATCATTTTCCTGTTTGTCAACCATCTGGAAGAGTGAGAAGATACAACTAATGCCCTCGAATGAGATCATAAAGCGTGATTGCCCTCCCAACAGTAGCGTACGCCACAGAAACGCGGCAGATGGTGAAGGTCACAACAGGACACTGAACATGTTCCCCCAGCGTTGGTTAAGAGGAATCTTGGGAATTCCTTGGCGAGCGAATGTAACCAATGTGGAAGCATTGTGCTGCACAGGGCAGCAGACTCCAGACTCAGTAATTAGAGATGGCGGCAAGGTACTGCTGAGATTTGATTCCACCTGGAGGGAAGAGAAGGTGTGGAGGTTAGAGAATGACCTATTGCAGGACAGTTGACAAGGATGTGGCCATCCCAGAGACGACTCACACTGGAGTCAAAGATCTCACTCCGGACAGACGACAGTGGGAAAAATGAGGTGCTCATGTGTCAGTAAGTCTAAGCAGGCTGGGATCTAGGCCTCCCTGTGCCAGGCGCCTCACAAACACTCAGTGAGAGACAGCCCCTTCCCCAAAGAGCTTCCAGTGCATACGGACAAGACAGCCAAAGGTGTGAGAAAGGATGGGTCATTCCCATCTTACAGGTGGGGCATCTGAGGCACAAGGCAACGATAGGCCAGGTTGCTGAGTCCGCCACTCCCCATGTGCTGGCACATGCTGTTGTATAGACCCAGGTCAAACCGTCCACCACCTCTCAGCACTTGAAAAACTCCTGTCGCCCCCAGACACCTCCATTGGAATGGGAGATCCCAGGACAGATCCTCCACTGGCCATACCCCTTCTCTGGAGTTAGCTGCCAAATTGCCTCTCAGACACCAGCGGGGCCACTCTCTGCCCACCGGATGGGAGTACAGGATTCAATCACACTGCAGATCCCACCCTGGGCCCCGAGAGACCCGGGCATGGTGCTGTGGAAAAGGAAGGCGAGCTCGGTCCGCGTTCTGGGGCTGGCCCCTGTCCCGCTCCAGGAGCCAGCAGCGAGCCAGCTTTCCAGGCTGTTCTGGAGTGCCATGGACACAGGTGGATCGTTCATTCCAGCTCTTTTCCCTGCATCTGAAATCTGCAGACATCCACAGTGAGAAACACCCTTTGCTCTCAGCCTGGCTTTCCCCATCCCCTCCAGTTACCACCCCACCCCCCGTCCCGCCCCGGGTCCCAGAGCTTTCTTGCTCTCAGACAGTTCTGTTTGTTTGCCCAGGGGATCTGAAGTCAGGGCAACCTGCTCTGATACCATCAACTCCAGAGAGGAAGCAGCTAACCTGGCCTGACCCCTCTAATCCTGTTCTTCCCCATGACACGCTGTGTGTACAGTGAACTGATCACAATCTGAACGTTTAGCCTTTAATGCGGGGGGTGGATTCTCCTCTGCAGAAGGAGCTGCATGCATGGAGCAGGCCCAGGTAAACGTCGGACCCACACGTTACTGTTGAGCCCCAGAACACACTGACAAGGTGGATACAGCAATTGTGATTCCCCAGAACCCATCGCTGAAAGTTCCTTAACGCAGCGAGTGCGATAAACGGACCCACACACTGAGATGCCCTGCCTGGCAGAGTGGACTGATGCTGCAGGGGTGACGGGTGCAGCTAGGAAGAGCTGGCTGAGGGAAGAAGCCAGAAGTTTGAATTCCATCCAGTCATCTGCCCCACATCCCATAGGATCCCCTGTGGGCATCACCCGCCCACCAGGCCTTCCCGCTGCCCCCCTGAAAGCTCGCCTCTGCCAGGCCACCTGCACTAAATTCAGCAGCAAACCTGCATCAGGTGCAACCATGGCCTCTCAGCTCCCTCGTTGTTCCCCTGCGCACCCCAGCCGGCCGCCAGTCGCTGGCTATGCTCGGACGCTGGCTGTCAGCTCTGCCCGGGGCAGGGTGTGTGGCTCTGTTAGGTGTCTGTGCAGTGCCCAGCAGATGGGGACCGGCCTGGAGGAGCCTCAGCCCCTGTAAGCCCTGCGGGTCTGGGGATCCTGGAAGTTGCAGCACTCCAAAGGTGCCGTTGCACCGGGTCTGCACCCGTCCCAGGACAAGGCTGCTTTAGCCCAAAGGGCCCAGGGACGAGCAGCCAGCCCCTACCCTCACCTCACATCTCTGATTCTCTGAAGCTCCACAGGGCGGCTCTGGCCAGCTCTCTCATGCTGGCTTTATTACCTCACCTAATTACCACTCCTGTTAATTGGAGAGGCCAGATCAACAGCCCCCGCCCCCCACACACACTTTCCAGTAGGGTCTCATTAAAAATGATCTACAGCCTCTTATCTGCCGTGACCCAGGCTGCTGCTACAGAGAGAGGGGGGAAGGGCCCTGGCCGTTAATCTTGGGCCAGGGGCCCAGCAGATAAACGAGCCCCACTGCCTTTCAAGTGCCTCATTGCACCGTAACTCTAGCCGGAGCCCAATTAGCTGGGGAATTCGGTAACCCAGGGATCAATCTTGCCCGCCGAAGGGAGGGTGCGGGCAAGGCCAGGAGCCGGGTGTGCAAAGGAGTGAGGCAGTGTGAGCCGGGGGCTGCTCCCTGTGGGATGGAGCAGGGGAAGAGGAGGCCTCGTCTCCCCGCAGGGCTCACCTGGACACGCAGGTGTAGGTGGCTGCAGGACTCTGGCTGCTTCTGCTTCCCTCTCAGCCTGTCTGACCAGGCGCCCCCACCATTTCCACTTGTCAAAACCTCTGCCACCCCCCAGGGTCTCCGTCTGGGGCTGCCAAGAGTTGCCAGTGGGTTGCCTGCCACTGCCCAGTTCAACGGAGCCATCACCTGAGCCGTAGGCATCCCCTCTTCGCAACCCACCTGGCCAGGAGATCTCTGGTTCCCACCTGCTCAGCAGGAAGCTCCTCAGACTAGCCCAGCTGAGGCCCTCTAAGCCCTGGAGGAGCTTCCCTCCCGACCGTCCCCAGAACCCATCCAAAGCCACCAAGGGGCACGTCTTCCATGGAACGTGCTGGTCCAGGCGGGGCGCCCCCAGAGCCAGACACAGGAATCAGATCCCAATGCTCGCCCAGGCCCAGGGAAATGGCCGCATCACGGTGGGGATGGAGGGAGGGGAGTTGGGGACCCCAATCAAAGTCTTTCATCAGCCCCCTCCCCAGGGAATGGGGGTACGATCCTGTCCAAGCCAATCACAGCTCCTAGGCCTCTGCTCTGCTTTTGAGACAAATCCCCTTCATAGTCTGAGTTAGCTGGGGGTGGAGGGGAGTGTATCCCAGCACCTCATGGTGACTGGCTCCGGAGACAAGACAGAAAGGGGGCATGGAACCTTGTAACACATGGAGTGCCTGACATCACGATCTGCAGTCCACCTGAGGAACTCCCTGCTTCAGGACACTGAAGCCACGAGCTAAGGAGAGCACAAACCAGAGGTCTTAGACACTTGTCTCGCTAACAGGAGAACGCCCTCAGCGGGGGTGAGATATACAAAGAACCAAGCACCTAGCCCTCCTCTAAGCATACCTGCCCACTTCCACCTGACCGAATACAGCACAACTCCGCGGGGCAGGTTATCCCATCAGTGTCCTCAAGGGAGTTTCTTTCACCTTTTTCTGAAGGAGGAAATCTGCAGGGCCAGAGAACTGGCATCCAAGAGTTTTAAAAGAGGAGCTTGCTGGAGCGTTGAAGCTGATTTTCAATAAGCCTGGGAGCACAGGGGAAGTTCCAGAAAACTGGAAGAAAGTTAATGTTGTGCCAATTTTTAGAAAGGGTAAGTGGGCTAACTTGGGTGATTATAGGCCTGTCAGCCTGACATCAGTCCCAAGCAGGAGAATGGGGCGGCTGATACAATAAAGAATTAATGGAGGGTCATGTAATGAATGCAAATCAACAGGGATTTATGGAAAATACATCCTGTCAAATTAACTTGATTTTTTATGAGATTACAGGACTGATAAAGATAATAGTGTTGATGTAATAGACAGACTCCTACATGGTGTTTGATTTGGTACCACAGGACATTTTGATTAAAAAACTAAATGCTATAAAATTAACATGACCCACATGAAATGGATTAAAAAGTGGCTACATGATAGGTCTCAAACGATCATTGTCAACAAGGACTTGTCACCGAGCAGGGGTGTTTCCAGTGGGGTCCTGCAGGGATCGGTTCTTAACGTTTTTTAACATTCACTATTTAACATTTTTATCAATGACCTGGGAGAAAACACAAAATCATCATTGATGACATTTGCAGATGACAAAAATTGGGGGAGTGGTAAGCAATGAAGAGGACAGGTCAGTGATCCACAGTGTTGTGGGGCTCTTGGTAAACTGGACACAAGCAAACAACAGAAGTTTCAATACGGCTAAATATAACTGCACATTTTGGCCCAAAGGAGGCTGGCCGTTCTTACAGGATGGGGGACTCTAGGCTGGGAGCAGAAGCTCTGAAAAAACACTTGGGGGTTAGAGTGGAGAATCAGCTGAATGTGAGCTCCCAGGGTGGAGCTGTGGCCAAAAGAGCCAATGAGACCCTGGGCTGCATAAACAGATGAAATCGCAAGAGGGAGTAAAGAGGTTATTTTCTCTCTGGATTTGGCACTGGTGCGACCACTGCTGGGATCCTGTGGCCAGTTCTGGTGCACACAGTTCAAGCAGGAGGTTGATCCGTTGGAGAGGGGGCAGAGCAGAGCCATGGGACTGATTAAAGGATTGGAAAACCTTCCATAACGACAGACTCAAGGAGCTCGATCTGTTTAGCTGAACCAAGAGAAGGTGAAGGGCTGACCCAATCCCAGTGTGCAAGTACCTGCCTGGGGAATAAATCTCCAGTTCTGGGCTCTTCAGTCCAGGAGAGAAAGGTCTAGTGGGTTAGCAGAACAATCCAAGGCTGGAAGTTGAAGCCAGACAAATTCAGACTGGAAATAAGGTGGAAGTTTTGAATGGTGAGAGAAATGAACCTTGCATCAAGGGTCGTGGTGGATTCTTCATCAAGGACAGTTTTTACATCGAGGTTGGCTGCCCTAGGGGTTACTTTGGGGAAGTCCTGACCCCCCACGTAACACCAAGCACAGGCTAGATATCACAGTTGCCCCTTCTGGCCTTGGATTCTAGGAGTCCATGTGGCTGTGGAACGAGTGGTGCTGCAGAAAGAGGGGTCGGTTTCACAGCTGAGCGCATGGGTGAGACACAGCGCTGAGGCGTGCAAGCCAGGCCAGCCCACTGCTGGCCAAACACAGGCCTCCAAGACCTCTCCTCTTCTACAGCCCGGCCGGTCACGTCTCACTACTAATGAGACAACAGCTCCCATCAGCACCATGGTGCCGGGCTGGGTGGGGGCACCTCCAATTTTATCTGAGCTCTGTGACAGAAATCACCTGTCATGGCTGATGCTGCATTTCCCTCGGAGCTGGCCACGAACAGCCTCCTCATTCGCCCAGTTTCATCTTCAGTTCCCTGCTTTGCTCTCCAGGCTTTAAAGCCTGGGAATCCCCCAGACCAGCTCCACTGTGGGGTGCACCTGGGACAGGGGCCAGCCCCAGCTACTGCCAAGAATGGTGTGAGGAGACGCTGCGGTGGAGACAACAGATGCAGAGACAGGCCCCAGCTGCAAAACACGGCTGCAGATTTCAAGTGCCCCAGAGACCACATGGGTGGCTGGATCCCAGGGTTTGCATCGACCCATTCTGGGGAGGGGAACCAGCTGGAAACTTTGGATGCAGACTCAGGTTTCTCTTCCACCTACCCAGTAAGTTCAGATTAATTGGGCCCAGGGGATGGGGGTCAGGTCTCAGCTCCAGGATAACTTGCTGCGGACACCGCCCCATCCACCTGAGGGTGCTGCCTCTGTTGGGCACGACTCCCCTGGCAGGTAAAACAGGTGGGCCCTGGGTGGCCATGGTGCTGCCAGGCTGCCACCTGGTGGCTACAGGGAGGAACTGCTGTTCTTTGCAGCCCTGGAATACAAGCCAGACTGGCCGGCACTGGCCCACACCAGCCCCCAGGCCTGAGCAGCCCCCACCCAGAACAGGAGGGGCAGCCCAGAACTTTGCTCCCACTCAGCACATGAAGGCAACGGAGGAATCCACGTTACTAGCCTGGATGGGAGTCAGGTTCCATGCAGAATCCTGCCACTGAAACCAGGTCCTTGGTCCCCCGCTCTGTCTCCATGACTCCACCTGCTCATGCCTCAGTTTCCCCTGTACAATGGTGATGACACCCACTTCTCTGCATTCTCCTGGCCAGCTGCGGCCGCATCCCCTGCTGCAGTTAGAGCTAGCTGCGATTCCTGCTCGCTCTCTCACTCGAGAGAGATCAGGGTGCTAGGACAGGAGTCACTGACCACGAGTCCAGGTTTCCTTACATACCCAGCTGAGTTACCACACTTCAGTCCTGCCCTGCAGCATCCCCGTCCCCTGGAGCAGCCCCTCCAGCTGATCCCGTCCTGGCTGGTGCAGCAGATTTATCAGATGGGTTGCACGACTTCCCTAGGGGACAGCCTGTCCCGCACAGCCGCCCGGGAGATCTCTCGCATCACGATTTCTGTCACAGCAGAATGCTGCTGCTGCAAAGATCATTCTTTCAGCTGGCACCGTATTGCCCCTCCAGGGCTCCCCCTTCTCTAGTGCACCAATCATAAACTGCTTGCCTGGCCCCTCATCACCTCCGCCCCGCCCATCTGTCCTCTCTCATTCACTGTCCCATGTCATTTCCCAACACCAGCCTCGCTTGTCACATTGCCAAGCATGCCCCTTTGCGCTGTTGCCCTGCTCCCCATAAACACCCACACAACCACGTTACCACTCTCCTGTCCAATCTGCAGCTGGGGAGCAGAGACCACAGCCTGCCATGCTGACCAGTAGCCTCTAGGCACGACTGCAATACAAACCAGAACAGCGGCTGCTACGAGCCCAGGCACCTGGCCCACTCCAGCGGAGCATCAGGGCAGAGATTCCGGTTGCCTCTCAGCAGGATCAGGTGGTTTTACTATCCCACTAGCCCTGCACCAGTAGATCAGCCCAGCCAGACACAGCCCCTGGGTGCCACCAGGAGCAGAGTGGGCAGCGTGGAGGCCTGGGGATTTTGGCCCTTCTCCTGGGGGGAGGGGAAGGGTGAAGCAAGTCCTAATTCCTTGCACATGTCCCGTCCTGGGGGCGTTACTGGTCCAAGGGCCTCCAGCAGAGCGCCTGCCGGCAGGAAATGCTTCACTTCTACCCCCTGCCAGTTCTCCACGTTTGCTCTTCGGGCCCAGCTGGGCTCTGGAGTCTCCCTCCTTGTTGGAAACCCCGAGCAACCTCTGTTCAGCTGTTTGGGTTTAGCCTGGAGCAGGGCCAGGACACAGGCCCACAGAATGCACTGAGGGGGGCCGGGGGCTCTGGTGGAGCCAAGGGGCACGTCCAGCCACCCGCCCCCAGGACGGAAAAGCAAAGGGACATTCAACGACAGTGACAGGCAACGTCCTAAACCGATAAAAGGAAACTAAAGACAACTAGCCGTGGAATTCCCTGCTGCAAGATGTCATGGGTGTCGAGTGTAGGACTCAGAGAAAGGGCAGGACGTCCTGAGGAACAGCCGAATACAGAGGAGGGGGGACAAGAGGCCTAAACGCTCCTGATTCACAGGGTGCTCGGAAAGGAATTCCCACCTGGGCAGGCTACTCCGCCACTGTCCACTAGGGGGCGTCCCACCCCTTCCTCTGCACCAGCTGGTCCCAGCCCTGCTGATGGCGGAGGCTGGGGACAGGCAGGTGGGTTTTAAAGGGCTGGGAGCCCGGGGAGGCAGAGAGGGGAGCCCCCCTCCCCTGATGGGTTTCCCAGCAAAGCGCAGTTCTAACTCTGGACCAGCTGCCCTCCCCGTTCAGCCTAGCTCTCTCCTGCAGATCTCGCCTCTCCCCGGGGTGGGGATGGTGCTGTTGTGGGGAGCCAGGGGAGGGGGAGACGGATGAGCCAGTGGGGCTCACCTTCCCCCTCCGCCAGCGCAGGGCTGCTCCGTGCCCGGCCTAGATGGGCACAGCCCAAGCCAGACAGCGTCATTAACAGCTACTCTTGAGGGGTCAGAGCAGCAATGCCGGGTTCCTGCCCTGCGCCGCCGTAGGAGACACGGCCCCTTCCATGGCTGACCTCTTGCTCCCACGCCTGGCTGCAGGAGGGAGCATGGTGAAGGCTGCGTGCACAGGCCAGGCCTGGAGGAAGGACAAGTGACCCTGCAGGGAGCCCTGTAGCCAAGCCAGAAGCAGCCTGACATCTCCATTGAGTGACGACACAACAAGCAAGTTTTGGGAGAGATGGGGGAGTGATAGCTCAGTGGTCTGAGCATTGGCCTGCTAAACCTGGGGTTGTAAGCTCAATCCCTGAGACGGCCATTTGGGAACCAGGGTAAAAATCTGGCTGGGGCTTGGCCCTGCTTTGAGCAGGGAGTTGGACTAGATACCTTCTGAAGTCCCTTCCAACCCTGATCTATGACGCCGCAGCAGGCAGAGCATCACGAGGAGATAACCAGTCCCAGCCCACACCAACTGCGCAGCTGACATCCAATTAGAAACGTTTATTACAAGGTGTAAATAGCCCTTTACAGAGGTGGGGTTTGGCTGGGGAACCCCTGACCATCCAGCAGGGGCAGGGGGGACCCAAAGGCAGCCCAGACCTGGCACGATCCGGTGACACCCAGACAAGGCCGCAGCACAGATGGATCTTGGATGCCAAGGTCAAAGGTGCCATATACACACCCGACTCACCGAGATATTGCACTGGGGAAAGGAGCCTGGGGTTCTCGGGGGTGGGGACAAGGTTACCCCTAAAACTTCCATGTGTAAAGGCAGCAAATATTAAAAAAGGGGCTTAACATCCCTCTCCCCCCATGAATAGAAACTCTGACATGGGGAGAGAGAGATGCCACCGCCCCACTCAGCACTAGGCAGCCCCAGAATCGCAAGGTGAAACCGACCGCTCTAGCTGCACTCCCCCGGCTCCAGCGGGAGGTCTGTTGGCATCTCAGAGGGTGCAACAGAGCAGGGCCCAGCCGGACCAAGCAAAGGGCTGGTTCGCAGAGCAAGGAAACAGGGAACAAGCCCCAGAAACACAGGTGGGGCGCGGGGTTGGCAGAGCATGACACTGATTGCTTTGCTGGCTTGCCTCCAGGTGCTGGGGATGTCACTGCAAAAAGCAGAGCTCCCCAGTAACAGCCTCCATGGCCCTGTGCGGGGGCAGGGCTCACCCCAGTGCATTCCCTCAATGGGAGGGAGCCCCCCAAGCCTGACAGGAACAAACAAGCAGCAAATTGACACGTAAACCAGAGAAGTCCCAGGAGACCAGCCGTCCCGGGGCAGGGCAGCACCTGGGGACAAAGACAGAGGTGAGACTGGCAGCTGCTTCCCCCTTCATCCCCCACCATGCAGGCCCAGCCACTGCTTCCATTCAGGGCAGGGGGTGAATGCCGCCCATCTCGCTCTCGCTGCCTTGAACCCGAGCTCACCCAACTGCAACCCCGCAATGGAAGGGGCTGACAGGATCCCCCCCACACCCTCTAAATGAGCTCTTCCATCGGGCCTCTGGAAGCAGCTTCCCTGGGCAGGAACAATGCCCCCCATGCTGCACGGCTCCCCCAGGAGCTAGGTCCGGGGTCCCCCCCTCCACTGCCTGTACCTCCCAGCTACTGCCTCCTTCGCTGCTTCTTGGCTGGCATGACGGGGATGAGCTCTTCCTCTTCCTCTTCTGCGCTCTCCTCTTCCTCAGAGGGTGCTCTCCTGTGCACTGACACACAGACAGCCCCTTGTCACGCTCTCTGTGCGCTGGGCCTTTCAGACACAGGGGCGCCCTCTCCCCTCCCGATTCTCACGGCTCCGCTGCCCACGGCTGGGACGTGCCCACAGGGAGAAAGCGAGGGGCCAGGGCCAGCTGCTTCTGACACCACCCAACCAGCCCGAGCACTCAGTGAGCAGCCCGGGGGCAGCTCTGGGCCACAGTTACGGGGCCAGCCGCTCAACTGACCCATGCGCTCAGCCAGGCGGAGTGGGAGCTGGTTGGGGCAGATAACAGCACTCAGGCATCAGACCCTCCTCTGCAGACGCAGCCCAGGCACGTCACCTGTCCAGGCAGTGACCTCCCTGCAGGCGGTAAATTCCTCCCCATCTCCGCCCCCTGGCCTCCCCTGAATGAACCAGCTGCCTGGACAGAGCCCCCATTTGGCATTTCCTCCTGGGCCGCGTCCCCTTCTGCGCCAAGCAGCGCCCCCCAGCTCCTTACTGATCTGGTGCCGTCCGGAGAGGTGCACGGGGCCAGAGCCGGATTTCAGGTGGAAGGTCACAGGTGGTTGGAGCTGGAAGTTGTCCAGGCTGAGCTGGGAAGAGACAGCGAGAAGCAGCAGAGTCAGCGGCAGGGCCTGAGCCTCGGCTCCCCCATCGCAAGGAAGGGCTCCTGGCTGGCCCCGAACCACATGATGCTTCCTGCTCAGGCTCCCGTGGCTCCCAAAGGGGCAGCACCGCCAGCCAAAGAGGGCACCCTGCAGCCATAGCATGAAGCGCAGGGTGAATTTCAGTGACCGAGGAACCACGGTGCAGGGAAAGAACGTTAAAGTCAGGCCAATTCCCACACGCACAGCCCCACCGGTGCCTCTCAATCCTGAGCCGCCAGCCCACTGCTAACCAAGCACTGGGCTCCCCCACCCCCAGCTCTGTCCTGGGTCAGCCTCTCCTGTGATGCAGACAGGCAGCTCAGCCACCAGCTAAGCCAGACCCGGGGGAACCAGGGCTTTGGGCTGCAACCACCCTGCAGCACCGCTGGAGGGGAAGGGGATTCCCACCCGCTGCAGTACCACTAGGGTTTATATCCTCCGTGGGCGGCAGCCGCTACAGGGTCATACACCAATAGCTGAGCAGATCCGATTCTGTCCAGAAGACGGCAGCAGTGAGCACACCCAGGCATGCTGGGTAAAAGGCTAGCTAACAAACCCAAGGCTTACACACATCCCCAAGCCCCAGCCCCCGCAGGGTCGCCCCACGAGGTCCTTTTACCGTGGGTTGGCATGACAGCTTCAGATTGGCCACTGGCACAGCAATCTCCTGGTTCTGACGGTTACGCCCCACAACTTCCACCACGTTGCATTCGTCCTTTGCGCCGTCTGTCAGGCAGACCTGGGAGGGAGCAGAGCGAAGTGTTAATGGGGCAGCCACCTCAGGGGGAGATGCTGCATCCAATCAGGGTCTGACTGCAAAGGGCGGCTCGCACCTGGACCAACTTGTACCAACCCCGCAAACCAAGGTCCAACCCCAGGATCAGACCAGTACATGGATGGTGCAAGCAACCACCGTGACACTGCACAGGCCTGTCACCGGGACATCGCACCAGGGCACGAGCCAACCACTAACTGACCGGGCGAGCTGGGGACTTCCCGCAGCAGCAATTATTCCCTCACGGTCCACTACGGGTTTCTTGCACCTTCTGAAGAAGCTGGTGCCGATGCCTGGCAAGCGAGGACGCTGGAGCAGACACACTGCCAGCCTGGCAATTCCTCAGCGAAGTGACTTGCCCAAGAATGGACAGGAACTCACAGGCAGAGCTCAGAGCACAGCCCAGGCGCTGAGCTTGCTCTAACCACTAGCACATGCCCCAGGGGGCTAAAACATGCCCCAGGAACGAGGGGCGCAGATAAATCAAGCAGACTGCACTGCAGCATGCGATTGCTCCCCCCAGCTCCCTAGAGGGACATGGTTCCCCCCTGCACTGCTCTCTCCGGACCGCCGGGCAGACCGTGCTCTGCGCTCAGACACACCTTCCAGGCCCGATCCTTGCCCCGAGCCAGCAGAGGCAGAAGGATCCAGTATAAGGGGAAGCAGATGCCTTGAGCCGCCCGCTCTGCCTGAGCAGCAGCACTCGCCTGTAGAAGAGGCAGGACCTGACCGTGAGCTGCGTTCATTTTGCTTATGATCATCACTGAGACACAGAGCAACGTCTCCTCTCGTCCCACGTCCTGTCTCCACCAGAAGCCGTGGCTACGGAGCCCCATCGCGAACCTGAGGGTGAGCAGGAGCCGAGCGGGGAGAGGGAAGGACAGCGCAGAAGCCAGCCAGAGAAGGTAAGTGACGTTAGCCCTGTCCGCAGAGCCAAGGTTCCCTCTTACCATAGACAGGGCCAGGATGTGCTCAGAGTCGTCATCTTCATCCACCTTAAAGGTATAGGACCTGGTACTGCCCGTCAACTCGCAGTCTGGGGAATCCACGTGAGGCGTCAATAAAACCGAAGGAGCTGGCTGCTTCCCCCCAAAGAGCCATGGGGAGACACTGGGGCTGCTGACCCGGCTGAATCCCAAGCTCTGGCCGCCCAACATTCCCTCCTGCAGCTCTAGCTGGAGAAGCTGTGAGTCACCCCAGAGCCAGCTGCATTCCAGTGCTCAGCGGAGCCCTAGCCCATCCGCACAGCCGGGAACGGTGGCCTGTGCCTCCTTTGGGAGATTACAAAGGCTGACACCCCGTGCTCTGCCTGGCTCTGGGGCAGCAGCACCCGACTGCCAGGCTCCTTCTCCAAATAGCGCCCAGCAGTTTCTCCCTGTGGGGCGGCTCCAGAGCCCACCCCTTAGTGCTTGGCTGGGATGAGCTAATGGGTCAGCAGACTGCAGGGAGCGCCCTGGGCCCTGACAGCCCCCCAGCTATCGGGGGAGGGAGCGAACAGCAATCGCAGGGCTGGGAGCACTGGAGAAAGGCACCACACAGTACCTGAGCTTCATAGCTAAGGGCAAACTCACCGGTACTGCAGCCTGGCCCCCCAGTTCCTCCATCTCAGCTGGATCTCTCCTCTGCCCCATGGGGCCCGTCAGTGTCCTCCCAGCACAGACCTCTACCCCAGCCAGGCCTTCCTCTATATCCCAGCCCCCACAAACCCCCAATCCTCCCTGCCCCCAGCCACTCACCCGCTTCCCCACCCTGACCTGCTGCCTTCCCTGTCCCACCCTAAATACGCCACTGCCTGTAAGCTGCGCAGCCGCCTATTTACTGCCGTGCAGGCACCCAGGGCATCAGCCCGGGGGCCTGCCGCAGCCAAGGGAGGGGGCGTCCCTCCCCCGGCCCCCAACCTGCCACGGCCGGAGCAGCCGGGGTGGCGCATCAGCCCCAGGGGCGGCCCTCCCCCAGCCCAGCCCTCTGCACCCTCAGTCAGAGCCCTCACCCCCTGCCCCTCATCCTCAGCCCACCCCAGAGCCCACATCCCCAGATGGCACTCTCACTCCCTGCACCCAGCCATCTGCCCCAGCTCTGAGCCCCCTCCCACACTCTGAACTCCTCAGCCCCACTCATAACCGTTATGCTCTTCTTTATACAGGAGAGAAGGAATCACCCCCTACAGTAAAGGAGGAGAAGCCTCGTACCCCTAAGGCTGGGAGGTCTGCTGCCACCACTGCAAATAGGAACGTAGGGTAGTTTGAGTGGTCGGGACCCTCTGCCTGGAGGGGCCGAGGCGCCCATCTGTCGCCCTGACATTTCATCTTGAGGTAATGCTGCCTGCTGAGGGCCTGTATCCGAAATGTTCCAGAAGGCATTGTCAGAGGATATTCCGGACCTTCTAACTACTACCCCTGCTACTCATCCATGTGGGCACAACAATACTGCGAGGTAGTGACGCGCTGAGCGTCAAGAGTGCCTACGTGCTCTGGTGGTACGGGTGAAGGAGTTTGGAGCGCGGTGGTATTCTCTTCGATTTTCCTAGAAAGGTAGGGGCCGGGGGCAGAGGACCAGCTGATCATGGAAGGTGAATGCTGGCTGCGAAGATGGGTTCGCCAGGGGGGCTTTGGTTTTCCTCGACCAGGGGATTGCTATTCGAGGAAGGATGCAGCAGATGAGATGGTGTTCCACTTTCGAGGAGGGAAAGACCCTATTGCACACAGACTGGAACCTAGTTTAGGAAAGGGTTAACATAGGTCAAGGGGACGGTGAGGCAAAGCCCACAGGATAGGGGAACATGAGATGAGATGGGTTGAAACGAAAGGAGCGTGGGCTATGGCAGATGAGAAAGGAGGGTCAGAGCACAACTGGAGGCAGATCAACAGTATTCTTAATGCCTATATACAATGCGAGAAGTTGGTAAGAAGCAGGAGAATGGAAGTGCAATATAAATACACTATGACATTGGTGGGCATCCACCTTAAACTTGGTGAATATCATACGATTGGATGTTGTGGTGGATGGGGTTTACAGTTTGCTCAGGAGGAATAGATGCGGAAATGGCAGAGGTCGATTGCTTTATGTATTAACATGTGCCACTTGACTTGAGGGTGGAGATGGACATAGGAGACGGAAGGTTTGAGGAGGTCTCTGGTGGCTAAAAGGTGACACAGGGTGATGTCGTGCTAGGAGTCTAGTGAACAGCACCTAATCCAGGTGGAAGGGTGGAATGAGGCTTTTTTTTAAACAACAAAATCATCCAAAGCCGAAGATTTGGGGTGATGGGACTTTCAACTATGTATATGTTGGAAAGATAACACCGGCTGGGGCACAGACTATCCAAAGTTCTTGGACTGCATTGGCAAGACACTTTTTTATTTAGTAGGGGAAAAGCTAGGGGGATGCTGTTCTAGAGATATGATTTTACAAACGGGAGGAAACTGGTTCAGAATTTGAAAGTAGAATGGCAGCTGGGTGAAAGTGTCATGAATCATACAGTTTTGCAATTCTAAGGACGGCAGAAAGGAGTACAGGCCAACAGAGAACCAGGGATTTCAGGATGGTGGATTTGGTAGCTCAAGAGCTGCTAAGTAAGGTCCGATGGGATCAAGACTGAGGGGAAAAACTACTGAGAGAGCTGGAGTTTCTCAAAGGGCTATTTAGGGCCTAAACGCAGCTATTCAATGGGTAGGAAAGATAGAAAATGTGCAAAAGACCACCTTGCTGCTTAACCAGAATCTGGCATGCCTACAAAAAAAAGGGTTCATATCAAAATGGAAAACCAGTCAGAGTTACAAAGATGAGTATATAGGCAAACAACACGGGATGCAGGGGCAGATTAGAAAGGCAAAGGTACAAAATGACAATTAGTATGGAATAAAGGGAAAGATGAGATTTTTATCAATACATTAGAAGCAAGAGGAAGACCCAAGGACGGTAGGCCACTGCTCAGTGAGGGGGAACCAGTACAGGAACCTGGGAACTTGGCAGAGATGCTTAATGACTTCTGTTTCAGTCTTCACTGAGAAGTCTGAGGAAGGTCTAACATAGTGAATGCTTATGGGAAGGGTAAGCTTTAGAAAGATAAATTAACAAAAGAGCAAGTTAAAAATCACTTGAAGTTAGATGCGCAAGTCACCCAGGCCTGATGAATACATCCTAGAACTCAGGACTATAGAGGAGGAGTATCTGAGAGCCTCTAGCTATTATCTTTGGAAAGTCATGGGAGATGGGAGATGATTCCAGAAGACTGGAAAAGGGCAAATATAGTGCCCATCTATACAAGAGAAATAAAACAACCCAGGAACTACCAGACCATGTTTAACTTCTGTGCCAGGAAAGTAATGGAACAAGTAATTAAGAAATCATCTGAAACACTTGGAAGGTGGTAAGGTGATAGGGAATAGCCAGCATGGATTTGTAAAGAACAAATTATAAAGTCAAACCAATCTGATAGCTTTTAGGATAACGAGCCTTGTGGATAAGGGAGAAGCAGTGGATATGTGTATACCTAGACTTTAGTAAGGCTTTGATACGGTCTCGCATGTACCCTTATTGCTAAACTAGGCAAATACAATTTAGATGGGGCTACTATAAGGTGGGTGCATAACTGGCTGGATAACCGTACTCAGAGAGTGGTTATTAATGGTCCCAATCCTGGGAAAGGTTTATAACAAGTGGGGGTTCCGCCAGGGGTCTGTTTGGACCGGTCCGTTCAATATCTTCATCAACGACTTAGATGTGCATGAAAGACGCTTATTAAATTTGCGGATGATACCAAACGGGAGGGATTGCAACTGCTTTGGAGGACAGGGTCAAATTCAAAATGATCTGGACAAATTGGAGAAATGGTCTGAGGTAAACCGGATGAAGTTCACAAAGACAAATGCAAAGTGCTCCACTTAGGAAGGAACAATCAGGGAACAATCAGTTTCACATGTACAGACTGGGAAGGACTGGCTAGGAAGGGATATGGCAGAAAGAGATCTAGGGGTCATAGTGGACCACAAGCTAAATATGAGTCAACAGTTGTGATACTGTTGCAAAAAAAGCAAATGTGATTCTGGCTGCATTAACAGGTGTGTGGTAAACAAGACACGAGAAGTCATTCTTCCGCTCTACTCTGCGCTGGTAGGCCTCATCTGGAGTATATGTGTCCAGTTCTGGGCACCGCATTTCAAGAAGGATGTGGAGAATTGGAGAGGGTCCAGAGAAGAGGCAACAAGAATGATTAAAGGTCTTGGAACATGACCTATGAAGGAAGGCTGAAGAACTGGGTTTATTTAGTTGAAAAGGAAGCTGAGAGGGGGACATGATAGCAGTTTTAGGTATCTAAAGGGTGTCATTCAGGAGGGGGAGAAAACTTGTTCACCTTAGCCTCTAATGATAGACAAGAAGCAATGGCTTAAACTGCAGCAAGGGAGATCTGGTTGGACATTAGGAAAAAGTTCCTAACTGTCAGGGTAGTTAAAACTGAGATAAATTGCCTAGGGAGGTTGATTGGAATCTCCTCTCTGGAGATATTTAAGGTCGGTAGATAAATGTCTATCAGGGATGGTCTAGACAGTATTTGGTCCTGCCATGAGGGCAGCGGGACTGGACTCGATGACTCTCGAGGTCCCTTCCAGTCCTAGAGGTCTATGGATTTTGTTACACACAAGATATGAAGGTGTGTGTCCCACCTCACCTCCTCACTATGGCACATCAAATCGTTCCCCATATGGGTGGGAGAATTAGAGGGAACGCTGCCCCCACTTCTCCAGTCCCAACCAAGACCCCCCTCAAACACCCTCCCCCAACTCTGATTCCCTGCCCCCAACACACAACAAACCCAGAGCTTCTCCCCGGCACGTGTGCTCCCAGCCCCACTCCTGGGCTTCAGCGCCCCACATGTGCGCTCCCCGCCCCTCCCTAGCCGCTCCAGCTCCCCACGTGCGCTCCCGCCCCTCCTAGGCTCCAGCTCCCACGTGAGCTCCCGCCCCCCTCCGTAGCGCTCCAGCTCCCACGTGCGCTCCCCGCCCCCTCCTAGGCTCCAGCTCCCACGTGCGCTCCCCGCCCCTCCTAGCAGCTCCAGCTCCCACGTGCGCTCCCGCCCCTCCTAGCAGCTCCAGCTCCCACGTGCTCTCCCGCCCCCCTCCTAGGCTCCAGCTCCCACGTGGAGCTCCCCGCCCCCCTCCTAGCAGCTCCAGCTCCCACGTGCGCTCCCGCCCCCCTCCTAGGCTCCAGCTCCCACGTGCGCTCCCCGCCCCCTCCTAGCGCTCCAGCTCCACGTGCGCTCCCCGCCCCCCTAGCAGCTCCAGCTCCCACGTGAGCTCCCCGCCCCCCTCCTAGCAGCTCCTGCACCCCCAGCCCCCCTCCTAGGCTCCAGCTCCCCACGTGCGCCCCAGCTCCGCTCACCGAAGACGAACTTGCCGAGGCAGCTCCCGGCCTCCCGGCTCTCCAGCTGCAGGAAGGCGGCCATGGGTGCGCGGCTGGGCAAGGGAAGGGGCGGATCGGCTCCGAGCAGAGCCGGAGGAGCCGCCTGCACCCTGGCCCGCCCCAGGGAGGGTCCTGGCGCCACCTCCTGCGGGGAGGCTCCTCCCCCCAGCCAGGCCCCAGGGAGCCGGTCTCTGGGCTCCCCCCCAGCCAGGGGTCTCAGCCCTCGCCGCGCCCGGCCGGCAGCCACCAGCCAGTGCGAGGCAGGAGCCGCTGTCCGCTCCCAGCGGGCTCCGGAGATCCCAGCTCGGCGGGGACCGGACCGGGCCGGGCCGGGCCCCGGGAAGCGGCTGGGCTCACCCCACAACCCTAGAACAAGCCACTTCTGCCCAGGATCCCTCCGGGGCCCAGCCCCCTAACTCCACCCACCCAAGGTTTCCACTGCGCCCTATTTTCACACGTGTTCAACTTTGGGGCCGAAAGTTTCCCGCGCTGGCTCCGGCCCAGCGGGAATTGATCTGTAGATATTCGTGTGGGACTTGCCAGATGGGCTCAGATCCAACATCCAGCTGGCCCAGCGCATCCCGCCTTCCCCAGCCTCCGGCCCTGTGCGTAGCAGGGGGTGAGAACCCCAGTGGCAAAGCTGCCCCCCAACATTAGACCTCAGCCGGCTCCCTACTAGGTAAAGACTGGCTTAAAATGCATTTGTGTTAATAGGGGAGAGTGGGTTCTGTTTGGTGGACAAAGTCAAATATAATAGATGGCTAAATAAATATCATCATAGATGTTGCCATTCTCTGTATAAATGCCCATTTGAATGTGCTCTGGGCCTCAGTTTCCCTACCTTAAAGACATAGTCAGAGTTTGATATTTGGCCTGGATAGCTCTTTTCCTTGGGTAAGGGAACAAAGTTCAAAAGGGAGTTCAGAGGGATTGAAAAGTCACTTTCTGAGCATGTGAAAGAGCAGCGGGGGCTGCTGGGACAGCAGGCAGATTAGGAGAGGGAACTCACAGAACACACACAGGCAGCTAAATGCAAAAAAAGGGGAAAACAAGCTTGGCCTCAGAACAAGAGAAATGTCAAGAGGGAAAAGAGCCTTTTCGGTACTTGGTGTATTGTGCATGCAGCCATGTTTACGTGCAGCATGCTGCTCAGGCCGGAAGGGACGCGGCGGCAGCGTACTGCTCAGCCCCAAAGGGACAAGGCATGGGGTACACTATTCCAGGCAAAGTGGTGTCCCTGGTACACAAAGCAGGGACTCAAGCTGCAGGAAAGCCTGTCGCTGTTTTCTTGAATAAACTCCTGTTTAAGATGGCCAGAGTCAATAGATCAGGACACTGAAAACAGTAATACCACCTAGCTCCTATATAGTGCTTTTCATCTGTAGATCTCAAAGCATTTTGAAGGTAAGCATCCTTATTTCCATTTTACAGGTGGGGAAACTGAGGCACCAGACAGTTAAGTGACTTGCCATGGTCACCCCAGTGGCCAAGCCAAGAACAGAATCCAGGTTTCCCAAGTGCCAGTCCAAAACCTCTGTCTACCAGGCCAGATTGTTTTCCCTTGCTTTCCTGTAGTGATCCCACCTAGCTCTGCTGCAGCTCCCCAGCACCTCTCTGTACAGATTTAAAGAAACACTGCACAATCTATTTATTCTGTACCCATATTGGCCGAGCAGGCCCCGTTTCAGTTGCAGGTCTACTTGAGAGAGTAGCTTAGGACACACAGTTAATATGGCGGCACTAACAGTGTATGGGAGGCACAGAAATACCCAGGCAGAAGCTTGCTCTGGTCAGATTCTGTGCTTGCAAAGATTCGGTTGGATAACGCAGTCAGCACTTCCTACACTAAACCTTTGCACCAGGAAGGACACAGTTGAGTTAGTCTAAAAACCAGGCCTAAGAACTAATCCTGGTTCTGCCACAGATTCCATCAACAGCCTCAGCCAGACCATAACATTAGTCCATGCCTCAGTTTCTCCAGGTGTAATGCAGAGGTATAACTCACCTGGTAGTGAAGCTTTTCATTTAACAAGGCTTCTGCAGCTGAGAAGCTCTATATAAGAACACAGGACCCGCCAGACTGGAACAGACGCAAGGTCCATCTAGCCTAGTAACCTGTTGATAACAGGGGACAGCACCTTATATTCCAGAGGAAGAGGCAGTAGCAGATGTAAGGTAATCTGCCCCCGCAAGCCCATTAAAGTCTCATCCTAATGCCTGAACGTGTGAAGTTTTCTATCCCTTCCAAAACTTCCCCCCTTGTTAGCATTAATGCTGGATATTCTTGTTATCCGTATGAGCATCCACTTCAAAGCTAAATTCTTGGCCTCAACAACGTCCAGTGGCCTTGAGTTCCAAAGTCTAATTACACATCACGTCAACAGTATTTCCTTTTGTCAGCTGAGTCTGCCACCTTTCAATTTCACAGAACAGCTTCCAGGGTATTACTGCTGGTGCTGTTAAACAGCTGCTGCGTTCTGCTGCAGAAGCGGCTGGAAGACTGGAACTCAGTGATAAATACAGTAATTACTCTATATACAGAGCCTGACCCTGACAAAACCTGAATGCAGGACTCCAGCAGAAGTTTCCAGGAACAGGGTCGGGTGGGAGGGAAGGGTGAAGGTTTCTATTTTCAGGTCAACAATTTGTAGCTAATAAAAGTGCTAGCCAGTAGCAAAGCCTGTAGAGGACTTTAAGACCCATCCAGGCAGCGCTACAGCAATCCAGGATGATTAGTATTACTCGCCTGTCTCAGCTCCATAGGATGCAGGAGTTTTAACTTTACCGCCGGAGTGGGTCTGCAGCCAGTTGCCACTTTCCGCTGATCACAGGCCCTGGCTGCCTGTGGAGAGCTAGATCCGTGTAAGAATGCACCCCAGGAACGAAGCGGCTTTGCTGCTAGCTAGTGATTTAAAACCAAACGGCCACACAGTGCAGTTCCATCTCCTCGCTCGTGCCTCAGGGTACCCAGCCGGCTTCACAAAGAAAAAAGGTCCTTTCTAGGTGGACTCACTTGATTTAGCAGCTGTGCGGGGAAGGAGGGGGTATCTGGTGAAATGCTGTATTGATAGTATTTTATTTCCTCTCAATAAAACCGGAAGAGTTATTACCCCACTGGGACCCTAATGAGTTTTCCTGGTAACTGGCCTCTTCTGTCCAACGTTGAAAGAGAAGAGACGGGAGCGCTGAGGGGAGGGAAGAAACCTCGGACTGCTGGGCATGCTGAGTGGGGGCAGTAGCCAACAGGCACTCACAAGATGGAAGACTTTGCTGTATCAGTCTCTTCCTGCCATCAGCGTGGTAGTTGAGCAGTGTAGAACGCAGATCCATAGCATCCAGGATGGCACGTCACTCCAGCTCCCTTCCCCTGATGCCAGGGCTTTGACCCCGTGAGAAGGGAACCCGCAGGGGTGAGGCAGAGCAAGCGAAGAACCAGCCTGGGCAGCGGGGAGGCAGCTGGATGAGCAGAAGGCTGAGAGGTGGGAGAAGGGAAGGTTGCAGGAACAGAGACCCAGGGAATGTCAGTGAAATGAGGGGAACTGTTGGACTGGGCACCTTTAGGGAGACGAAGGGTGGCCTAGGGAATGAGGGATCTGGGTTCTCCTCCCAGCTCTGTCACTTTGTCGCTCTATGAGCTAGGACAAAACGCCGGGCCTCAGTTTCCCCATCTGTAAAACACCCTGGTCTCTCCCACAGGAGTGTTGTGGGGCTAACGTCACTGCAGCTGGGCGAGCACTTGGAGAGCCTGGGACAGCTGGAACTGTGCAATGCAAAGTACTGGTATTACTGATCCCAGTTGTGCCCACGGGTAAGGGGGCCCAGCAGGACTGAGATGAGAAGATATGACCCTGTTCTCCTGGAGGCGCTGGCTGCAATAGGGTGAATCTGTGCGGCAGCAACGAGCTCACGCCACACTCCCTTTAGATATCGCACTCCCGCTGGAGGAAAAAGCCGCTGTTTGCTCCGTTCCAGCTGGAGTCCGTTCAACAACATAGCTGAAGAGGGGCGAGGAGCCAAGGCTGGCCACAGAAAGAGGCAGCACTTCACTGGCTGATGGTTATACCAAGAAGGTTTACGATGCTTGCAAACTTATTGGCCTTCCCTCTGCCATCTGGCTAATCTGAAGGGGTCATGCACAGGCGCTCTGTGGCCACGCACCCCAGTGCATTGGGGATGAAAACGCCAAGTGTTGCTTTTATGATCCCTTAAAGGGACACTGTCAAGCTGTTCAGCAGCCACAAATCTGACCTCCCCCAGCTAGGTTTTGGATTGAGGTGGGTTCACATGGTGCTTCCCCCCCACCCCAACTCATCTCCTTTGCCCCCTCCCAACTTGTCTGCTCTCTGTGTAGGACCTGCCAGAGCATGGGAAGTTTTCATAAAGATCCTGAGAACAGGAATCAGCACAGAACAGGGAACAGCACACAGGGCAGAGAGACCCTCGTAAATTTCCACAGACTGGCTGATCTCAGGAAAGGAGTAAGCAGAGGCATGCTCACATAGCAGACACGGAGCCCTTGAGAATGTTTTTGTAGGGACACCTGGGAACGCTTTATATAACCAATCTTATGGATTATGACAAGTCTTAAAGACATAGAATAAACATTATGCTTCTGACTTTAGATGTTTAAATTCTTTAATAGCAGGTTTTCTTTAAAGCACCGTTCAACCATTAGAGCTACCAAAGTACCTTACAAATTGATATAAAGGTTACAGATTAAGAACTATTTGCCCATCACTGAAATGCACCCACCTCTAGACTGGTACGTGGTGGCTGTTTAACTGCACACGGCAACATTGGAGCGTAGAACAAGAAAACACAGAAGAAACTCATACCCAAAAGAAACAGCAGAGACAGTACGACTGGAGTTGGAATTTGACCAGGAGAGAACGTTAATGCTGCTAATGCTTGCAAAAGCTCTGTGGGATTTTTAAGACTCAACCCACCCTGCACGGCATTAAGCTGCTGTGTGTAGCCACAACCACACTGCTGTGTGGTGCTATCATACAGATGAGATACAAAACCATGGTCCTGCCATCCCCTAACTGATTTACAACGCTGATCAACTGAGATTGCCTTCTCAGTAGCCTGTCTCTGACAGTGGCCAGTACCAGATGCTACAAAAGTAGTGCAGGAAACTACTACTAATTGGATGGTTAAGAATACAGCTTGAGCACTGCAGCATGGGATTTAATATCCCCTTCCAAAGTTTAACATTAACCTGGATAGTCTATTACCTGTATAAATATCCAGTCCCTTTTAAAATCTCGCTAAGTTTTGGGCCTCAGTGACATCCTAAGTCATTGAGTTGCACCGTCTGATCACGCCTGTGGTGCTGAGCTAATCAGAACGGCCTCATGGACTGTCTTGCTCAACTCTCCTCCCCACCCCACTCCACTCATCTAGTACCACTGCAGTATTACCAGCATCTGAGCAGGAACCTTCTATTCTGCAGCTTGTGCCACCTGCGAGCCTTGCTAGCTTTCTTGCTCCTGTCTCTCTTTTTCTGCAATGTGTCATTTCTCTCTGTAAAGTGTTTTGAGACCCTATGCAAAATAAAGTTGTATTACATTTCCGTATCAATTCACCTCTAACTTATACAAAGATCATTCCCCACAACCATTGCCTCACTCTGCAAGCTTTGACTCGAATACTAAACCTCCACCAGATACATTCTTTTGACCACAAACTAAACCAGGCTTTGACCTAAGACCATATTTTTTGTTTCTTTTTATTTTTGACTGCTGGCCCCTATAAACTCCAACTCCTCCGCCGCTCAGAAAGAAAGACCCGGAACATAAAGAATTATTCCTCAGGAAAGGAACTATTAATTTTTTTAGCAGACAGTGCTAATAATTCAAAGCTGGGAGACACTGCCTGAAGAAATTTCTTTTTGGCTTTGAATATTTATTGCTCCTGGGATTGGGGAGGCACGGAACTTGGTTACTTCAGAAATAACGTAGATCGTTGGTGTGTGTGCATGCACTGGGCAGAGGCCTGTCAGGATGAGAGCACGCAAGAGGAGAACCAAAGATGCATCACAAGAGATCTTGGCCAGTTTCATACAGGAAGCTCAACTGCTTCTCCCAGCAGGACTCTCATGCTTAAACTAAGCTAGTCGCTAAGTGTATTTCAGTGACTCTGAACACTGGATAAATGGCACCCCCAGGCCCTGTAAGGTGCACACCTGGTACTGTCTCTGCAGCTAATATTCAGTGGTCTGTTGAAGTCTAGTGTAGTGATTCTCAACCTAAAAAATTTTGAATGGAGGTGGGGACTTCTTTGGAAATCTTAGTCTGCGGATCCCCAGAGGTCCACAGGCCAAAATCCACTGGTCTGTGGGAATGACCACCTTTCGCAGACCCCTTAGACAGTCTGCCGACCCCCAGGGATCCAGGACCACAGGTTGAGAACCACTGGTCTAGTGGTTAAAGTAAGGGCAGGGGAATAAATAGGGGTTGGCCACATGAGAAATGTGCAGTGTTTTAACTTTAGGCATGAATGTAAACCATTAAACGGATGCAAAAAGCTGCGGGGCCAATTATTTGGATTTAAGAGTGACTTACTTCATTCCATTAAGAACTGGGGTAAGCTACTGAAACAATCTTTTGTACCAGTGTAATTAATAATCTAACAGAAACTACCTTCCTTTTTACATAAGCCCTTGGAGTTGTGGAAGGGATATGAAATGTCGAGCTTCAGGGTATAAGCCATTATTAGCTAATGGGGGTCAGGAGGAAACTTCTATGGGCTGGTTATCTCAGAACCACTGGCTGCTGGTTCTCGTCCTCCTTCCTCTGAAGCAGCTGACAGTGGCTAGGGCTGGTGACAGCCAACTGAGTTAGACAGACCATGGCTCTGAGCAGGTCTGGAAATTGCTAATTGGTTTATGTTGGGATCCTGGAGATGCCTGTTTTTCAAAGGTGCTAAACACCCACTACTCCAGTTGAAGTCAATTAGGAGCTGTGAGTGCACCGCACCTTTGAAAACAGGATGTGAACCCCTCTGTCTTGCATTAGCCACCTGTAGACTAGGAAGGATACTGAGCTTGGGGGGGCGGGGGGGAGTGTGCAGGGGACATTGTGAGGCATCATCACTGACAAACTCAGTTCAAACCCATTCTCCAACGGGTTTCCAGCCCTGTAATTCCTCTCTATAAATTCCTGGTTCTTCCTAAGGATCCACAGCTGTGGTGGTGCTGTGACACCTACATAGTGTTTGTAGTAAGAAGACAGCCTGAGACATAAGCTCTTGTATCAGAGGCCTGGTATGAGGCAGGACCTGCTCACAGAATCTGGCAAGAACAGGGCTGATTGTGCAGAAATACACATTGCTAAGCAGTGCTCATGCAAACACATCCCGATATAAGGACAGTACAAAACATTCCCCACAGCTAACAGAAACACACTGACCCTTCATAGAAAATAAGGTAACTTGTTTATATCAGGGTATAAAGATGTATCTCAGAGGGAGTATCTTTGGCCCTCTGAGGGGGCAGTGGAAAGTCTCACTGCTGACTGAGCTGTGTCCTTTGTCATGGGCATCCATGTCTTAGTATCATCGCAGAGTCTGCCAGGCGCTACTACCGTGCTTCACCGACACCTTAATGGATCGTATGGTCATTGGGCGGTTCGCTCAAGGTCTGCTGTGCCAGCTGTCTGGGCAGAGCTGGGACAGCACACAGGAAGAACACGCACGTACGTGGCCAAATATCTCACCCCAGTGTTAAGTGCAAAAGCCTGCAGCGCTCAGTGTGTGCATGTGTACAGAAATCAGAGAGACATGAGGAAATGTTAGTAAAACTGCCATAAGGTCAGGTGGTAAAGAACGCTGCTGGGATCATGAGGCAAAACAACCCAAGTTTGGGGAGTAGAAGTTAGACTGGCTGAGTGCTCCCAGCTCACTGAACCCCCCAGCGGACTCGTATACTTACCACACCAAGAAAAGGTTTGGTTTGGGAAATTCTGGCAGAACTAAATTCCAAGATGCTATCAAGTTACCCCAGTAGCTTATGCATGTAGAGATGCTGAGTCAGCCCCACACGGACCTAGTAAATAAATGAAGTAGTAATCTACGAGGTTGCTCAGAACGTTGGCTGCCTAAAGCAGTTACTGTATCTATAGGGATTATTTTAGATGCAGTTTAACAGCCTATTTCTCAAACTCCGTTATCAGTTCTAGGAGGAGAAAATTTGGCTAGATGGATTTAACAGCCTCATCAGCACGAGGAACTAAATAGCAAGTGTAAACTGTGTCTGGTCACTAATATATGAAGACTATTTAAAATATACCTTGCTATAGAACGACCAGACTGGGTCAGACCAAAGGTCCATCTAGCCCTGTATCCTACCTCTGACAGTGGCCAATGCCAGGTACTTCAGAAGGAATGAACAGAACAGGCAACCATTGCATGATCCATCCCATTGCCCACTGCCAGCTTCTGGCAGCCACAGGCTAGGGACACTTGGGGTTGTGTCCCTGACTATCTTGGGTAATAGCCACTGATGGACCTGTCCTACATGACCTAATTCTTTTTTGAACCTAGTTATACTATTGGCCTTCACAATATCCCCTGGCAAGGAGTTCCACAGGCTGACTGGGCATTATGTGAAGAAATACTTTCCCTTCCTAACCCTAACCATTTCATTGGGTGACCCCTAGTTCTTGTGTTATGTGAAGGGGTAAACAACATTCCTGCATTCACTTCCTCCACACCAGTCATGATTTTATAAATCTCTATCATATCCCTCCTCAGTCATCTCTTTTCTTTGCTGAAAAGTCCCATTTTTTTTTTTAATCACCCCTCATATGGAAGCTGCTCCATATCCTTAATTTTTATTTCCTGTCTCTGTATCTTTTCCAATTTGTATATATTTTTTAAAAGGAGAGGCCAGAATTGCACAAAGCATTCAAGGTGTGAGCATACCATGGATTTCTATAGTAGCATTATACTTTGTCTTATTATCTATGCCTTTCTAATGGTTCCTAACATTGAGTTAGCTTTTTTGACTGCTGCTGCACACTGAGCAGAGAACTAACCCTGATGACTCCAAGCTCTCTTTGAGTGATAACAGCTAATTCAGATCTTGTCATATTATATGTTATAGTTGGGATTATGTTTTCCAATGTGCATTACTTTGTACTTATCAACACTGAATTTCATCCACCAGTTTTTTGAGATCCCTTTGTAACTCTTTGCAGTCTGCTTTGTACTTAACTACCATGAGTAACTTTGCAAGTTTTGCCACTTCACTGTTTGACCCTTTTTTCCATATTTATGAATATGTTGAACACTGATCCCGATACAGATCCTTGGGGGACACCACTATTTACCTCTCCCCCCTGCAAAAACTGACCATATATTCCTACCCTGTGTTTCCTCTCTTTTAACCAGTTACCAGTCCATGAGAGGACCGTCCCGCTTATCCCATGACTGCTTTCTTTGCTTAAGAGCCTTGTTAAAAGTTTCTTAAAGTCCAAGTACACTATATAGACTGGATCACCCTTGCCCCCATTTGTTAACCTTCCTCAAAGAATTCAAATAGATCGGCAAGGCCTGATTTCCTTTTACAAAAGCCATGTTGATGTCTTCCCAACCAATCATGTTCAGCTGTTTGATAATTCTGTTCTTTGCTAAAGTTTCAACCAAATTTGGCTGGTACTGAAGTTAGGCTTCCGGCCTGTAACTGCCAGGATCACCTCTGGATTCTGCTTCACATGTGCTATAGCAGGACACGCCACCTGGGGCGGCAGAATTTAGGCCTAGCTTGCATAGGCTACATGGGATATTCTACCTATTAAATTCATTCTGTCTCCTACAGTCCCTCCAGCCCCCTAGATTCTAGGCACACTTTATTTCTCCCCTCATCCTTCTGGAAATGTGGCATCCAGACATGAAAGCTTAGCAGTCCAGGAGCAGTCACGCCACCTACCCGCATCAAACTAAACTCCAGCACGTCATTCAGCTCTGAAGCCCTCTTCCCAATATGGATGAAACCATGATAAAGCTACATGACTGGCCACTGGGACTGACGGAACTAGGCAGAGCCTCAACCCACATCGTTTATACCAATATTGTGCGCTGTTCTGTGATGCCAGCAAACCAGGTTCCTGCTTATGCCAAGGTCCCCATGCCCCACTTGAATACTGACAAACACATAGCTGGAATCAGTCTTGTTCACCTGTGTGTTACTATGGGGAAAAGAGATATTAGAGTTATAAGAATGTGCTGCTGTTTAGACTTTATTGAAGGTGTGGAGTTGCTGCCTGCATAACCTCACTTATACCAGCTGTATCCCATATTATAAACTAATATTTAAGCATCTACAGCATAAGCCTGTGTGACTGTATAAGAGTCCTGTGGCACCTTATAGACTAACAAACGTATTGGACCATGAGCTGTCATGGGTGAATACCCACTTTGTCGGATGCACATGCTTTTACAGATCCAGACTAACACACCTACCCCTCGGATACGTGACTGTATAAAGCTAGGAGATAGGAGAGAGGTATCAGTGTAAAGTGCTGCTCTTTAACAGAGAGTACGTCTTGCTCCCAAGGAAGGCCCATCAACACCAGCTATTGTGGAACATCAAACAGGACAAAAGACTTTGCTGATTGCTCCTCCCTCAACCCCCAGGAAGAGGAGACATGCATTGAACTCTTCCCCACTGCTGAGTTGGCAATTTGAAGCAAAAAGGGAGGGAAGGATTACGGAATGCAAGCAAAGATAGCCACTGGTTGGCCCTAACCGACATACAGAGCTTGATTATACAAGGGTTCTATTATTCTTTTAATCTTAAGACTGGAACTCATTTGTGTGTATATCTGTTTACCTACTTTACCTTGTAGATAGCTCATTAAATAGGAAAAGGAAATAAGTCTTTAGTTTATTACAGGACTGCCTACCAGTGTAGTCTTTCATGTGAGATCTGAAGAGCAATTAAGTTGGGGTAAGTGACTAGTCCTTTGGGACTGGGAGTAACCTGAATATTGCTGTGATCTTTGGGGTAAAGGCAGCGCACCTGGGTCGGGAGACAGACCAAAATATCTACGGGGACTGGCTGAGACTCCATATCAAGGCGGTTCACACTTGATAACTGGTTGGTGAGATCTAAGTATAGAACTCAACCAATTGGGGGTTTGTGCTCTGTTTCCTAACAGTCGGCCCTGAGGCTGGTACCCACACTTGAGCCACTGCAGGACAGCTCAATAGATTCTCAAGCCCTTATACATTTAAGGTCATAGTCTGTCCAATTTGCCCCTTCCTCATAGCCTCGTTGTAATATTAGTTCCATGGGCTTTTTCAAGCATGCTGTTCCAAGAAGGATGGCTGAGCAGAGATGGGGTACTCCTATCAAGGAAGAGGAAGAGTATTTTTGGATACAAACTGGATAATCTAGTGAGGCAGGCTTTAAACTAGTTTCAACATGGGCAGGAGACAAAAGCCACAGGTAAAAGTCCACAACATAGAGACTGAGGTGATGGATTGGCAAGCATAGAGGGAGAAAGGAGAGGGAATATAGAGGGGAAATCTAATGAACAGCTTTGATGACTGTACACGAATGCAAGAAGTATAGGGAATAAACAGGAAGATCTAGAAATTGAGATTATTCACTAGCATTAGGTCATAGTTGTGATTCAGAGACTTAGGACAAATTTACCTGACTGGAATATTGGTACAGATGAGTGCAGCTTGTTCAGGAACAATATGCAGGGAAAAAAGGGAGGTGGTGTTGCCTTGTAATAAAAATTGAATGCACTGGCATTGAGGTCAAGATAGAAGTGGAGACAGAGCTGTTCAAAGTCTCTGTGTAAGGATAAAAGGGTAAAAAACAAGGGTGATGTCACCGTAGGTCTACAAGAGACCACCTAACCAGGAAGTAGTGTATGAGCCTTTTTTTTTAAAAAAAACGATCATCCGTAGCTCAGGATTTGATGGCGCGGGGGGGCTTCAATTGCCCAGGCATTTGTTGGGAAAATAATACAGCAAGGCACAGATTATCCAAGTTCTTGGAATGCATTGGAGGTAACTTTTTATTACAGAAGGTGGAGAGAGTGCCTGGAGGAGGGGCTGTTCTACATCTGATTCTGGCAAATAGGGAGGAACTGGTTGAGAATGTGAAGATAGAAGGTAGCTTGGGAGAAAGTGATCATGAAATGGCAGAGTTCACAATCCTAAGGAATGGTAGGAAAGAAAACAGCAGAATGAAGACAATGGACTTCAAGAAGGCAAATCTTAAGGGAAGCAAGTCTAAGGGAAAAAATGTTCAGGGGAGCTCCCAAGCCATTCAAGTGCCCTGGGTCATTGAGCAGAGGAGAATGAAATGTTCTATACCTCCAATCAAACATATGGGATCTCCCTTCATAACTAAACAGATGGGAATAACTGACACTTCCTCTCACTTTGCTACTGCTCAACAGGAAGAGCATTTGAATGAGAAGTGTTTAACTTAATATTCAAGGCAAGTATGCCAGAAGGGACATGCTTATTTGTCCTTGGTTTCCACGACTGTGTACTAAAGTTGTCTAGGGATAGTGACTACTGCACTTCCTAGTCAGTGCAAGGCAACAATACTTCCAAAGTTCTCTGCAGGCGCGTGCATCCTCAAGGCATTGACGTCTGGGCTCAGCATTGCAAGCAGATGATTCCTGGATTAGAAAAACTAGTTTGTGCCACTGGCTTGCTGTCTGACCTTGGGCAAGTCACTTTGCAACTTGATTCCTTATTGGTAAAATAGGTAGAATACTTAGCTGTCTGGGTGCTGGTAAATAGCTTATAAAAAGGGATTGGCCATTGATTAAACATTGTTGTAATGGATGCTAATTGGTTTTTCCCAGACACTCAAGATGACATCTTTTTACTGAACTACTTGTGTGAGCCTATGTATGATTCTCCCAGAGCCTATAGATGTAGAAATGCATAATTAGTGCTATTTACATTTGGATTAAAAGGATCTCACTTGTTGATTTCAAAGTGCTCTGAAGGGTCAATAGCATCCAATATCACCCTCCCATGAAGAATGTTAGTCTGGTTAACTGCTTATCGTAACAGTCAGCGTCCACCACCCACCCCAAAAAGGACAGCAGATGACAGTTTACCATTAGGGTGCCCAAAACACCTAGCAAGATGGAAGAGGTGTATTCCCCTTGCATCCACCCCAACAGCTTTACAAAGTGAACACATTGCTTATTTACATTCACTTCTCTATTTTTATTCTATTTCTCGCATGGTCTTCAAATACAGTTTTACAGCTCATTTTTCTGCTACAGATACTGTTGATCTAAAAAACAGATTAATGAAAGTGACATTCCAACCTTAATGAAAATTCATAACCATGAAAGACATGTCAACTCATCACTTTACAATCCTAGAATGATGGTATTGGCCTGGACATTCCAACCGTTTGTACAACTAACTTCTGTAACAATAAAAAATTCATAGGAAGAGATTGTGGCAACTCCTTAAAAGCCAAGATATAAGGCCACAAGCATCCTATCCTGTAATGCTATGAATCCAGATCAAGTAGAAAGTTGACTCTGGTACTCATTTAAGAAAAAAAAACAACCACCACACTTCTTCCACCTGGTAAGCCAAGGAATCAGCTACTTACTCAAAGCTGTATTAAAACTAGTGACATTCAGCTCTAATTTACAGGAGATCCCATAGCATGACCCCATACCTCTGTCTCTAAATGAAATGAACTTGTTTAAAATTAAATACTTCACTACTGAATTAAAAAATTATTCACATTCTGAAAAAGAAAATATCCTATGTGACTGCACTGGAAGGCCAAACGTTAGCTTCTCCTTTCAGGGTGCAGATATTACTGCAGTCTAATGCCATTTGTTATAGCTTGTAAAACTTCTTCAAAGCTACACAGATGGGAGCTTAAATAAGGACCTGAATGTCTTTTGTTCGCCACCAAAACCAAAAGAGACATTTAAAAAGAAGGAAGTTTAACACAGTTGATGGTAGCAGGTGAAATTAGTAGGGTAATGTAATGTAAAGTGTATATTATTGGCCAATTACATCTCTGGAACACAGGGCTTCTACAGAAAAATCAATAACTCCCACAAATGGTGTGACTACCTCACTACCAGATCCCCTAACCATGCTGACTCCATTACATTAGTCAAATACATCAGATCTGGGTAAAAACATTAAACTCTCAGAATATCTGCAGTTACATTAATTAGGTAACCATTTAAATAATTTGTAAAAATGTGCTTATTGTGGTGTTTCTTCTACAAAAATTCTTTGATATAAACATGCAGGATTTGAAGACCCTGATTTAGTCAAACCACTATGAACAGTCTTTGAAACAGGAGACTGATCTGAAGACAAATCCTGACCATGGACCAGTTCCCTCTCACTTCCTCCATCCACCTCCTCTTTGAGACTGCCACCAAAATTAACAGGTTCAGCAGGCCTCCCACTGAACTGCTGTTTCAGTCCCAGGAGAATGATGATAGCACCAGGCAGTGGCAGCCTTGCAACAGAACTGTCTGTCCTCTCAAGGAATGATCCTTCTGGATCAGCACCTCTTACCCAACATGGTCAGTTTCTAGCCCTGGGTATGAGGCACAGTAGAAAAAGCCAACGCTGAGGACAGATTCATTCTCCATTGTGGTTTTACGTTATTCAAAAGTGCCATCTTGGACCAATACCATTTCACTTTTCAGAAGCAAAAAAATTACAAAACCAGTAAACACAAACAAGTTTACGCATACAGCTAGTTTATATACACTGACATTTACAAGTCTGTCATTAGTGACTTTTGCCACAGACAACTGCACATTTGTCCCTACAAAGCACAAAGCCTGAACCAATGGTCATTAGCAGTGACAACTGGTCACTGCCTTATAAAGGAACATAAAGATAGCCAAAACCAGAACGGTCAATACCTGCCTTTAAATTGCTGACTGACAAAGTAATCCTTCCCATCTCTGTAACATGAAGTACCCCAATTACACTCCTTCCTCCTCACATCCTGCTGTATGACACAGGGAAAAAGAAAATCAGATCTTAACAGTTACTCCAGATAAAGAACACCATCATTCTGCTAACCGCATACAATGGATGTAAAGAACTGCTACAAACCACACCACTGGGCAGGAGGGAGGGGCTCCTCCCAGAGGATACAGCCCATGCAAGATTCCTTGGCACTTCACGCAAGACCAGGAAAGGACAACAACAAGGTTTCTCTTTTTCGGAACCGGGTTTTCAGCAGCAATCTCTTCATCCAGCAAGTTAACGTTTGAAATGTGTGATGGGTGGATTTTCACATAGCCCCTTCTAACAAGTTGGCTGACTGCTGTGTTTGTGCAGTTAGACCATATGAAGATCCCCACCACCACCCGCCCAGCTGTTAAGGGACTACAGTATTAGAACAGTTCACGGTCAAGGACTTCACAGGCTCCTTCCAAGGATAACAACATCCTTTGGAAATCCCTCCATTTTAGCTATTTCAAAACAACCCAGCTTGCTGTAAAATTCCAGGATTCTTTTATCATCTGGTCTCACTTCACAAAAAGCCCCACGGGAGCCTGAGGAAAAAAAAAGGGGGGGGGGGGAGAGGAGGAGGGAGGAGAAGAGTTATTGTGACAAAAAACCCCAAACTCTGCAAACATCATTAAAATAGATGGAAAAGAATCTAACATTTAAAACCGATCAAATCACTGAACTAGTGCCATACCAGGTATACCTATTGCCAGAAACGGACGCTAGATTTATGGTAACATAGCGGATACCTCTCCACAAAGAGATTGTACATTTATGTTGCTGGCTTGTAGACTGTATCCTATCAGATTGTACTCAAATCACCTCTACGTGCCCACTTCACATGAAAACATCCTGAAGCTCAGGCACCGGCAGAGAGAACAGCACCACAAAAAGGCATGTGAATTGTTCAAGGTAACTGCAAGCCTCAGGTATGCAGTGAGGTAAAAGGCCAAGTGCCTCCAGCATTCAAGGAGGAAGATCTCAGCATATCATCACACTTCGGAAATGGCTCCACAGATTTCAGCCCAGGAAATATAAATGTGTGTAGTAGCGCTACTGAGGAACTCAGTTAGCCAAACTGCTCCCTCAGTTCTTCCCATTTCCTAATTTGCAAAGTGTTGGGTACAATAATAGTATCTTTTACAGAAGACAGACTGTAGCATTAGAGCTAGAATGTGAAAGCAATTTATAAACAACCCCACATGCCAACTGAGCAGAAATCCGATCTCCCACATTGATCTATGAATGCAAAATGCAGCAGCACCCCCAAACATAGAACTCCCAGTTTGCCTAGCACCAGGAGGCTGAAGCGCTGTGGTCATTCTTAAATCACAGTACCTTGAGCAGCCTCCAACAACTGCAAGTGCAAAAACTCACCATTAGCTTTCAGAGAGGACAGCAGGCAGGCCATCATGCTTTTGGCCACACTTGGGTCAGTCACTTTTTTGTGGATGTCTATCTTTATTAGCGACGGGAAGTTGGCGAGGAATGTCTCTGGCAATACTTCCTGCTCTTCATGGAAACTCAACATTATTTTCTAAAGAGGACAGAAAGGAACAGTCTTTTCAGCATGATCAGTTTTGCTGATGTGGGCTCTTTTGTTCAGGATTGTATGCCTCTAAGAGCATCACACACAAATCAGCAGAGACCAGGCACTTCAGATATATCTACCTACAACAAAACAAGCCTTTTAAGGAATTGCATGAAATTATCATTCACTGACCCCTGTAATTAGTGCTAGTTAGCCTTTTACCTTGACACAGGAAAATAAATCAGCTGTTTAAAATAAAAACAAGTTCACTTTTCAGGAGTCTTATTCCCGGTCAGTTAGAAATGCAACCAAGGTAGCAAAGATTTGAATTCTAACAGTGGGATAAAATGGTCAGGCAAGTGCCTGAGGCTGTATTAATGTTGGAAAGACAAAAATAACTGAGTTAACAAACATCGTAGAAAGTTACACTGCTCAGCTGATATACTCCATAAAGTAAGAGATCCCATCAGTCCTACTGGAGAGTTGGACAAGAATTTTAGAAGACGACCGTGCTTTGGAAGAGGAACTCTGCATCAGTGAAATTTAGGGACTGGCTGCTGGTACAGTGACAGTAGGGGAGAGATCTACTGGTAGAGATCATTTGAAAACCCTCGCTCTTAGGTGCGCTCAGAACCTTTATTTATATCACACTAAAGTGTGGCAGTGGTGGCACAGTAGCAATGCACCTCAGATTAAGCATTACCATAATATCTAATCTACTTTACAAAACAAGGACCAACCAGAATTTGTTTTCCCATACGGGGGAACAATATCCACTTGCAAAGAGAAAAAATGTAACCAGCATTTAGGGCAACGACTACAGCATAATGGGTAATCAAAATGAGCTGTCCTGCCCAACAGTTTGCAGCCAAATCCACTGAAGGTAAGTTATCAAGCTGCTTGCTACTATTCTAAAATTACAATTCTTCCCCAGTACATCCACATGCCATCAGACCTATGCAAGCAGGACAGGCTTCTAATTCTGACTACTGCTGAGGGAGTTTCTATTCAGCCTGGGCACAGACATCAATTAAAATCAGAAAGAGTGTAGAGCCCATCCTCTGCCTGTTCAGTGCAGGACTGTTCCCCAAAGATTTCTATTGACTTTTTTGCAGCAAGTCAGTTACAAAACGAGGCAGCACAGTGATAATCTCTTGCATGCACCAGCTCAGCATTTGGTAAGGATTGTAACTTATATTAGAAATGTACTTTGTTGTATACTGATCTAATTTTGCATTTACAATATTTTTATGTTCTAAGCTGTCATCAGCACCAAAGTTTTCTCATTCACCTTAATATGGTAAGAGCAACCCACCTGAAAATTCAAAAAAAAGTGTGTCTGTTTTGCTTCACTCGCTGGACGTATTTGGGGAATTAATTTTTCCACTTGCCAATTTTTGCCTCCTACTATTAACAAGTCCTGTCAGGACAAGCCCTCTGTTTCCACTTCCCAGTAGTAACGAATATAATGTCAATTCTTTATGAACTTGAAACTAGACCACATCAGCTGGCAGGTTCAAGAGCTGGACTAGTGGATGCATGTACTTTCTGGAGCCACCTGTTCTGACACCATAGCAGAGTTCTTAGATGTGAACATATCTGACAGACGGAACACAATGTTTAACTCTTCCTTCCCTGCTGATTTGCTGCCTGTGCTCTAGTTGCAAAGACAGACTGTGGGGTATTCATTCTTTGACACAGACTGGCCAATCAGAATGAAGATTCTCTGCCCCTTTAGTTACTAGTGACTTGCACTCCCAGGAAAAAGATTCCATAAGCGGTCAAAGGACCAAATTTCTCCACTATCTAACTCTCCAGTTCTGGAAAGATCTTGAGTCTCAACCCAGCCAAACAGTTTCTCTTTGGGAAGACTGTTGCTTTTTGACTAAAAGGAAAATTAACAGGTAAGGAGCAAAATTTGACTCTGTTTTGGTCTCAAGGCACAGCTTCAGGGCTTCTGTCTAGCAGTCCTTTCAAGTAGAGGAAGAAGACACAACAGGAAGGCTACTGATGGACAGGAAATGTGAAACAGAGAGAGCACCACCCTCTTGGAAAGGAACACTTCTTGAGGAATCACTAAGAGTAGAGCACTGTCCACCCAGTGGCAGCACTGGCTGATAATCCTTACATTCTGGATGTGCAGTATCATATGGCAGTCTTGAAAAGTTCACTCACTCAAGCCTGGTACCACTCTGCCCAGGATGCGGCTACAGGCTTAGTGCAGCAAGCCTTGCACTTCAGCTGACACATAAGCCTCTTAGGTATAAGTGCTGACCCATTCACCAAAACAACCCTTCTATAGGCCCCATGTCCCTTCCTGCAACTCTCAGAGTATGAACAAGGCAAATAGCTTCCCAAAGGATTGGGACCAGAGCAGGTAAATCCTCAGGCCCCTAAGTCAGCTCAGATCTTTCCTAGTTTTCAGCTGGGAAGGAAGATATCTGGAAGTGAAATTCTGACATCACTGTCAAAAGAGAATGCTAGGCTATTGATGGAGAACTGCTGTCTTGGAGGAACACTAAACCCCCTTGGAAAATCATTTTTCTCACTGGATCCTTTAATGTGCTGATGGGGAAAGCTAGGACCTCAGGAAGTTGAGACATCCTTAAATATTTCTTGCAGAAATGGAGAGAAGGCATTTTGGCATTCCTGGCTGAAGTTCCCTGCTTTCTACACCAATCAGGGAGACATCCCACATATCTCATTTTAAGCAAAATAGTTTTCTTTCCTGGAGCACACCATGGCAAAGGCTGCCCTATTCAATTCCTCCACCTCCTTCCATAGTGTCCTGTCACACACCAAGAGCTTCAGAGCATCTGGGCTGGGGTGCGTCACAGGCCTTCAAACAAGCAGCTACAGGGACAGGGATGTTGGTCTTCTGGACAGGGCCAATAAATCTGCTAACCAAGTTTTTCTCAGCCAGTGTAGTATAACATGGATCAGGAGAACTAAGGCGTTCAATGCTTTACTGATCGGTAGAAGCTGAGGGAAGGTCTAAGCATCTAGTGAAAATACATCCTGAGTGAAAGCTTCTGTCTGATTACCTGCTGCAGTACCTGCGTTCCTTTGCATCCACAGTCATCTAAAAGAGGAGTCTTTAGAGAGCACTTCCCTGGAGGCACCTGCTGCATGCCAGTCAATTCACTACAATGTTGTATTTCCAGACACAAAGGCCCAGAAAGTTCCTGCCCACCTAAGTAAGATTTGATTCCATTGCTAGGATCTTGCTCCTGCTGCCTCAGTGCTGACTGATAAGTCACCAATGCCACATTGTCCATCCTGATCAGAACGTGGCTGATCTTAATGGCAGAGTCAGTCACCCAGCATGTAGTACAAGTACATTTATATGAAGGTTCCTTTATCTTTGAGACACTCAGTAGCATGGTATTATGCTGTGGGCAGTATGTCCTATTCCTCAAGGTTTACATCTACTGTAATCTGCAGTCTGTTTGGGAACTTCCTTCAGAAGGGTCCAGTGGACATGCAATCATCTCAGGGAGGATCTGACCCACAGATAATGGGGACCAGCCCAAATCATCTTTGCTGATCCTCAGAGCAGCAATCACCAGCTTTTGCAGTTCCCAGCAGTCCTGTGCCCATGAAATCAGGTCATAGCAGGACACTATGAAGTCCAGGAAGGAAAGGAGCATCCTCAAAGGAGACACAGGGCAGAAGCTGAAACAAAAGCACAGGGCGTTATACCTAAATGTAGTCAGCTTCCCCTTTCCCTGGTATTGTATTCTAAAATCTTTCCTTGACACTAGCTCAAATGAGCTAACTTTCCAAACAAGGAACAACAGAAAGAGAAGCATCGTGACTATAGCCATGGCTTGGAGTATGTCAGCAACAAAAGCCTTGGAGTAGTAACAGCAATAGGGATTGTGCTGGGTGATATGCAAAAGTCACTGATGGATCGAAATAGAGGGAAGTCTAAATACGTGTTCCTCAAGTCTATAGATAGAGAGTCCCTATGACTTCTACCAAGCTAACAAAATGGTATGCAAAGTCTCCATTCAGAATTGTTGCTACTTCACAAACTGGTTGAACCACTTCAGGCTTAAAAGGAACCTTTTTCAACTTGGTCTTTTCTTTACCACAGCTAACTCAAGTACACTCCTGAATGGTCAAGAGACAGATATTAAAAACATGGGGCAGTTAAATTAAGTGGGCAAAGATAGGGCATGCCCTCTTTTTTAAATTAAAACTGTTTAGAAGGGAGAAATGAGAACAACAGTTTGATGAGTGAGAGGAACAAGGAAACTGTGTAGCAGCTCATGTTCAGAGAAGATCATCTATCTATTGTGCTCAGTGATCAATGGTTCTGGGAAAAGAAGATTTCTACCTCTCAGACTGCAATCTGGAAGGGAAATCCCAAAATAGGCAAAGGGCAGTAAAACTGAGTGGATCTGCGTTTGTCTCCTGTTTACAAGAGGATCCATTACCTGCATAAAGTTTGGTCTTAAGGAGGTATTGGACCTGGGAACTGAAAAGGTCTTCAAGAAGACTGAGCACTTTGGATCAACCTGTCTGAGAACCTATGAATGGAAGAAAAACTTTACTGATGTCGGCCAACATGGAATCCAAGATATCACTAAAAAGGTGGGAATCTGTAAAGGAAAACCAACCCATTCTATCCTGTGAAGCAGCACTTCCTTTCCTGATCCTCCAAAGACAGTTGCCTCTGTATGGCTCTTGGAGGCATTTCACTGTCCTGTCAACTGTTACAGGAAGACTAAGTGCAGCACACCATGCAACTGTGACTGGGATGGTCTCACCAACTGAAGAATTTTCTATCTGGAGTTGGTCCACTGGTAGAGGGAGAGCGCAAGACAGCAAATTTGGTTTTAATCTTCTGGAAATGCAAAACGTGTCCTCTACTGCAGTGTATTTTCTAGTAGTGCTTTACTCCATCTAGTTTTAAATGGATCAAATGCTCAAGGTTGAAAACTTAATACATCACAACAGCAGAGATTAGAGACTCCAGAACAGTCAAGAAATGAAGTCTCCACTCTGTAGAACTAAGCAGCAAAGAATCCTGTGGCACCTTATAGACTAACAGAGGTTTTGGAGCATGAGTTATCGTGGGTGCATCTGACGAAGTGGTATTCATCCATGATAGCTCATGCTTCAAAACATCTGTTAGTCTATAAGGTGCCACAGGATTCTTTGCTGCTTTTACAGATCCAGACTAACACGGCTACCCCTCTGATACTCTGTAGAACTAGTGCATAAACTGGAGCACCAAACTCCCAGACAAAGCCTACCCTCAAGAATAGGAGAGGAAATAATCAAAACAGCTGCTAATCAAACCCATTCTACAAAGTATACAGCTGTTTAGAAATGAAACTCCTCACAGCAAATAGTATTCTCTATTTCGCAGGCAAGGTCAACTGGATCGTGTTTGCAGATGGCATTTTTGTATTGCAAATCTGCGTCAGAAGAGGACATGCATGTTCCCCTCCCATTTCCAGCCAGCTTTACTGAGGGAGCTTGAGCATTGGACTGTTTGTTGGTTCAGCCAGGGTATGCCAGAGACTGCACTGATCTTGGCAGAAGACTATTCCTTTAGACCATTCGGCAACCTTTGATAGCAGCCATAAGGTTTTGATGACTCAGAGGACCTGAGAGTAGACAAGAATTGTTCAAGTGGTTCAATTTTCCACAGACAAATGACAGAAGGTGACACTGGTAACTGCATACCTGCTTGGAGGACTTTCATGTAGGGTTCCATTGACACCAACTATTTAACATGCGTCTATAGCAGCTTGGGGACATAGTGAGATGATTTGAACAATGGTGCTATGATTACGTGGATGACAGGCAGCTTTTTGTTTTTCAGTCAGGCATCCAGGGTGTTCCCTTGATGCTTTTCTAGTACCTCTAACCACAATAGGAAGTTAGTTAGCACACACTCAAACCGAACAAGATTAAGGTAATGCTGGTAGAGGCAACAGGAAGGCTACTAGACGGCATGGTGTTGCCTGCCTCTATTGAAGGGTTTTGCCTGCACTTCATTTACATTGCTTTTGGATTCCCAGGTTGACCCTTGATTTCCAAATGCAGCTGATGATCAGTGTCTTATCTGCATCTGGTAAAGATACCAGATCTCTCCAGTGGGGACCTTGCTATGGTCCATCTGCATAGCTGCATTCTGACCATCTGCATAGCTGTACCACACAAGTATTATCTCTGAAGCATGTGCTGATTTTCTATTCCTTTCCAAGAACAATTCAAGGATGCTGTCACAGCTGATGTGCATTAACGATTCTTAGATGTGAATGTCAGAGCTGGAGGCAGGGCAGTCTCAGCGGACGACCCTTCTCTCTAGAACTTTGTTTCACCTCCTGGGCCTGAAAAAGCAAGGGTGTTCAGAGGCACTCATGTGGCAGGCTGTTTTGGGGGGGGAAGGGAAGGAGGAGAGAAAATAAATCCCTTTTTAGTTTGATTAGTGACATCTTAATTTTTCTTTAAACTGTGATGTCTCCTAAGCTGGAACTGTACCTTTTCTGCTTGGAAAGCTCCTAGCATACCATAAGCACCAAGAGATACCATTCTAATTATGCTAATTACATGCACATAGTGCTGACATAATGGCTACGCAATCAATTGCAACTCACATTCATATATGATTTTGTAGTGAAGATAAAATTTTGGTTTACTTGTAAAATGCGCAGATACCATGGTATAAATGCTTATACAGATTGAAGCGTGCTATTCTAATGATAAGAAAGCTCATAAGGCAAGTGGATAACAAATACCTGCTTTAAAAAACAGGATTGTAACGTTTAGCACAATTCCAGTCTCATGAGATTACTAACCTCTGCTTCAGACAGTTCTTTATCACCATTTGGCTTACTGTACTTTTCCTGCATAAAAGGGATCCAAGAAATTTTGCATTTTTTAATGAAGGGCGTTACATCGACAGTGCCCAAAGCATAGCCACATATGCCATCCTCATCTTCAAGGACAAAGCAGTAATCCAGACTGAGGGAAAGCAGGCCTCCCACTAACCTGCAGAGAGGAAAGAAGTATCTGGTTGAGTTCACCACACAAACAAAGCAACAAGTCACTTCAAACTAGGTATTGTCACTGTAGGTTAGAGTCACAAGGAACAAGAGTCATTATACATGGGTGGAAGATGAAGGCACTGATCTGCTCAGTCACTTAGGACCAAATTTTTCATACTGCATGTAATCACTACCACTGTGCACACAACTGCACAAATTACGAGTGCAGCTATGAAGATGTGGAGAGACAAATATGAAGTATTCAGGCCATGAGATCAGTGAGGCTGTGGCTCTGCAGCAAGGAGAAAGACCCAGCTGCCATTCCATTGCAATGGAGAGGCTTCCTCCTGCCAGGGCCCCAGTGAGCCCACCTTGCCCACAGCCATGGAGCTGAGGGAATAATAATAGAACCATCTAGTGACATGCCCTGCCAGCAGTCCTATAGTCTACAACGTAATTCTCCTCTCTTCTGATTACTGCAACTAAACCATCTCTGTCAACCCCCTCCAATAGTCCCTGCAGACATGTCCATGCTGCTCTCCACCATTCTTCTACCTTCTTTTTTATCCCATTTATAGTCATCTCTTCCTGTCCCCCACATGACAGAGCTGCCCCATTAGAGTACTTCAATACATCAAAACATTAACAAGATGGGAAGAGAACTCAAAGAGCTCATGCTCAAGAAGTTAAATAAAAGCTCAGTCTTCCCTTCTGCTTTCATCTCACTTGTCATTTCTTCATCTATTATTTAGGCTGTGGTGTGGAGAGTGCATCTTGTCTTCATCTGTGATGCCTCACATTTTTATAAAATACATTTATGTACCTTCAAAAGATAGACAATGGCTAGTAGAATGTTTTACAAGACAAACTCAGGTATTTAAACACAATATAAAACAAGACTCTGAAAGGAAGCTGAAGCAAAAAGGCCAGGGGATAACTAAAACCACATTTACATTAAAGAAAACTTCCACCAGTGCTATCACTAGATCTGAACCGGTGGAAGCCCTAGTATAGAAGGTCCAGCAGCAACAGCTAGAAGGGTTTCCCACCATTTTAAAGCAGCTGAAAGTAGATCTAATCAAAAACTTATAAAAGGGTCAGTTTACAGGCCTTGTTTATACTTGAATTCACACTGGTGCTACCACCAGTTCAGCTGAACCACTGGTGAGAATGTCTACACTGGGGAAATGTACAGAGACAAGAGCTGGAAGTAAAACCTTCAATAAAACAAGTATTTGAGCAAAAATGGAGTAACAACTCCTGTCCTGGAAATCTGACTGCCCTTCAATTATACCTTTCAGAGGCTGAAGTAGAAAAGGGGTAGTAGTCCACTCCAGAGTGTAGTTTTTTCTCTTATCTCATCTTTTTACACATTTCCTTTTGTCCCTTCAATGTTATGCCCTACCACAACCTTCTAGGACCTGGTCCATGACACCTCTGCCTTCTCCTCCTACAAATACTTCTGAACACAAGCTTCTTCCAGGAGGCCCAAAAACCCTAACTCAGCCCCCCCTCTCTGAAAACTAAAGCTGTTGAATAGAAAGAAAACAAGTGAACAAAAAAACCTTTCTGTTACCACTCTGCTATTTTGTGTTGCTTCACCATTTCTTCAATTATCTATGCTTTATTTACACAGAAAACTCTTCTGTGCAGAGATCCATAAAAGCACCCAGCACACTGTTGATGCTACACACATAACACACCAAAATTACAATGGCTGCAGATATACATGCACATTTTAAAAGTAATGATGGCCTACATACTTGTCTCCAATTAAGTCTGGCTGACTATGGAAAGGTTGATCAGCTCCATCATCATACATCTCTCTGCAAATCTTATACACAGATGCCTAAAAACAGACACAGAATGATTATTTTTCTAGTTCCAAAACACACTTTTATTTAAAATAAACCTACTGATTAGCAAATCTGCCTTAGAGAGCTCATTAATATCGTCTCCACTGTGGAACAAGTTTTGATATGTAGTTTGGTTGTATGGATCCAGGTAAAGCATATTTTAACTGTTAGGCCAGGTCTACACTACGAGATTAAATCGATTTTAGATACGCAATTTCAGCTACGAGAATAGCGTAGCTGAAATCGAATATCTAAAATCAATTTACTCACCCGTCTTCACCGCGCGGGATCGATCCGCGCGGCTTGCTGTGTCGAATCTGGAAGTCCAGTCGTCTAGCTGGAGTTCCGGAATCGATCTAAGCACGCTCTGGGATCGAGATATCGCGTCCAGACCAGACGCGATATTTCGATCCCTGAGCAATCGATTTTAACGCGCCGATCCGGCGCATAGTCTAGACGTGGCCTTAGAGAGACTCTTCAAAAGATCTTTCTTGCAACTAGTTAAAACTCTGCCTCAAAAACCTCACATCCACAATGCTTCTAGCAGGAAAGAAATGCGGAGGGTCAGTCAACATCTGTCACAACCATGAAGAGCATTAAACAGGCTCATTAATTACTAAGTGTTCTCTGGGTATATTTAACAGGCTGTAATGTTAAATAGCTACAGGGATGTTTCATATTCAACCAAAATAAGGTACTTCTGCAGGGCTGGATATGTCCTGACAGATGCCCTTCAGCAGCAGAAGCAGAATTTTTCCATTTGAAAACCTAATCTATTTATAGATCAGACGACATTTTAAATGGAGTATACAAGGTTTTTCTTTGAATACAAGTTGACTAAATGATGCATCGTCTTCTCCCTTCTTAATAATCGGACTCTCCCTCTCCAAAACTTGTATTCTTTGTGACAGCATGTCTTAGGTATGGCCTACGCAAAAAGTTACCAGTTTTACTAAAAGTATAATTTTAGGTTGGGATTTTCAAATCTGGCTAAGGGACATAGGGGAAACGAGTCCCACTGAAAGTCAACGGGGCCTGTGGTCCTAAGTCACTTAGATGATTAAATTCCACCCCTAAAGATTAAATTAAACTTGTGCAAAGCCCTGAGTGTTCCTTCTTTTTTCAGTTAGAACCTGGCTTCTCAGTTTAGCTTGCATCAGTCAATACACAAATGTAAATGAAACCAATGTAAACACTTTTAAACAGATACATGTTCACACAATGGTTTGCACTGGTTTAACTATACCAATTAAATCACACTTTTAGTTAAGGCAGTATAATTGTGTTTAGACAAGGCCTTAGATTATAGAGCTGTTCAGGGGCACAGGGCAACATCTTTACTGGCCAGACACTAAAGCAGTGTAAATTTACAGCATAAAGACTTATTTGAGAATGACAGTCTCAAATCCCATTTAGAAGCCACTCCTGGGGGGGCCAAGGGGAGAGAAACAACCTGAAGGGAAGCTAAGCACTTACTTTGTAAGCTAACCAGCAGTGATGAACTCTCCAGGTAATTCAGTTATGCAGAAGCTGAAAATTCAGTGGCACTTCCCAGACTGACCATCAAGTGGATATTTCGGGTCTATATGTATATGTGTGCGCGTGCTCTCTCTCTCTCTCTCTCTCTCTCAAAGGATTAACTAACAGCACATTATATTATATACACTGCCAAAGAAATCCTGCAATAGCTTATGTGACGTTATTGATATAAACTGGGACCATACAGAACATGGGTTGCAACCAAGCTCCTGTAGTGGCACCAGATCTTATGTAAAGGGGGTCATATAAAGGTGTCTAAGACCAGGTTATGGGTTACTGGTTATGATTATGCTGTCTGTATGTCTATCATTTTGTAGTTGAAGTTATGAATATTGGCTGTATACTGTCTGTATTTCAAACTTGTGTTGTGTTACTGGGAAAGATCCCAGACAAGTTGGTGTCAGCTCAGCTTAGCCTGCTTGATGGCCCATTAAGGACCATCAGCTACACAATGGACCCATTGAGAGGAGGTAGATAACGCCTTGTGATCAGCAGGGTGTGCAGAAACTGGCCCATGTGACTGCAGACTCCATTTTGCTGTAACTTTCCACAGTAAGAACAAAGAGGTTCTTACACATGGAAAAGCCTATATAAGGCGCAGGCCTCATCTCCCATCTTGTCTTCAATCCTGCTTCTTACCTCTGGAGGGACTTTGCTACAAACTGAAGCTCTGCACAAAGGACTGATGACCCATCCCATGTTCTCCAGAGGATTTGAACCTGCAGTTCTCCATCACTGCTACAAGCCTGAACTTAAGATTTGCCAACTGTATGTAATTGATTCCATTTAACCAATTCTGCTCTCACTATCTTTTTCCTTTTGAATAAAACTTTAGATTTTAATTCTAAACTTTGGCAACATGATACTGTATGTAATTGATTGAACCCACCGATCATTTAACCAATTCATTAGCCTCTCATGCTCTCATGACTTGTGTAACCCATTAGATGAGCGATGTAACTGCTCCCCTACTATACTTTGACCCCACCCACCGTACCCCGATTGGGGACATTACAGACTGTATGTACTATATGCTAACCCATAACCAAATACCAGCGTCCCCCATACTCTGTGTGTTGCCCCCGATGACTAATGACTGACATGCCAAACTCTGTGTATCATCTTTATTTAAATATTCTCTAATATATTGACCTGGGTCTGGGGCTTGGTCCTTTGGGATCGAGAGAACCTTTTTTCTTTACTGGGGTGTTGGTTTTCATAACCATTCATCCCCAGGACGTGTGGGACTGGTGGTGATACTGGGAGACTGGAGTGTCTAAGGAAATTGCTTGTGTGACTTGTGGTTAGCCAGTGGGGTGAAACCGAAGTCATTTTTGTCTGGCTGGTTTGGTTTGCCTTAGAGGTGGAAAAACCCCAGCCTTGGGCTGTGACTGCCCTGTTTGAGCAATTGGTCCTGATTTGGCACTCTCAGTTGGGTCCCGCCAGAACCACATCGTCGAGAGTTGGTTGGTTAAAGAGCAGTTGCAATGGGTGAGCAAAAGAGCATATGAGGGTCTTGACAAAAAAGCCCTGGAAGATTTGTGTTCAGAAAAAGGGAATAAGCTTTAGAAAGAAAGCTACAAATCAAGAACTGAGAGATCTGTTAATGGGCAGTGATCAGGAGGCAGGAGCACAGCCCTTACCTGACACTACAGAGACTGCAGAAGCAATTCGAATGAAAGAGGCAGCGAATAAACTGCAATGGGAGCATGAACAGAAACTAGCAGATCTGCGATTGCTGGAAAGGCAGAAAATAGCTGAAATTAGAAGAAAAAGCTCGTAAGGGGAGTCTGGAATTACTGGCTGCTGAAGAGAGCGGGCTCACAGACTGGCAGGCAGAAGACTCACAGGAAGCATGGAACAAGATGGAACAGGAGACGGCCAGACTGCAGCTCCAAGTAATGGAAGAGCGGAGAAAGTCATCGCCACCTGGTACTCCACATACCCACCACCAGGAGAAGAACTGGGAAAAGATGTGTTCCCATTTACAATGATACTGAGGATATAGAGGAGTTTTTGTCCACCTTTGAGCGCCTCTGCACTCTGTACCAGATCCCTGATGAGCAGCGAATGCCTGTCCTGCTGACCAGACTGACTGGAAAAGCCAGGGAGGTATTTAATGATTTTGGGGAACAAGAAGCCTTGGATTATGGGCGGTTTAAAGATGCTGTGTTAAGGCGGTTCAAGGTTACTCCTGATTCTTACAGAGTCAGTTTAGAAAGTTTAAAATGTCTAATGACTGTACTTTTGTAGAATGTGCTCATAAGCTGATGGGTTTTGTTAAAAAGTGGGTGATGGGAGCAAAGGCGCATGGGAGTTTTGAAAAGCTGCTGGATTTAATAACTTTGGAAACAGTTCTTAAACATTGTGCCTGACCATGTGAGAGCAGCTGTGTGTGATAGGGACCCTGAGTCAGTCCTACGGGCTGCAGAGATTGCAGATGCCCATACCCAAAACAGGGCTCGGAAGGGTATAAACCCCAAGGGAAAAGTAGTCACCATTCTCCCCAGTTTAAGAGGAAGGAAGGATTTAAAGGTAAACCTGGCCCTGACTCTTATAAGGTGGCTCCGGGGGCGCAGAGGGTAGGAACTCTCACCCCAAACATAAACAGGTTACATGCTATCACTGTGGATGCTTGGCCACATGAGACCAGATTGCCCAACCCTAAAGGGCAGCCCAAAACCAGCAACCCCAAAAGCCACAGTAGATGCCAATTCCATTACTCTGAGCACCCAGGCTGAGCCAAGCCACAACAGCACCACCTCAAGTCCAGGTGCAAGCAGAGCAGTGGCTAATGCCAACCCCCTCGTCTCCGGTGCTCTGGGAGGAGGGGATCAGCTCACCAGCTATGTCAGAACTGAGGCTTGGCAAGGAAGTGAGAGGTTTATTATGGAGGCAAAGGTCAATGGTGTTGAATGCATGGGATGGCGAGACACTGGCTCGGATGTAACTATAGTCAAGGACATCTGGTAAAGCCAGAGGACATGCTGCCAGGGGAATATGTGACGGTAGTGGCACTATCTGAGTACTCTGTGGACCTGCCAATGGCTAGAATCCACCTTGAGTGGGACGGCTTTAAAGGGGACGTGAAGGCTGCAGTCCGAGATTTAATTCCGGCTGATGTTTTGGTAGGAAATAACATTACTGGGGTGCCTAGCCAAGTGAATGTGTGATCAGGTCACAGAGGGAGTTTGGGTCTGTGGCAGATGCCCTGACTGATGGCAGTGAGGGGGACGGCGAACAGACAGAGAGTGTGTCTCAAGATGAATCAGGGGAAGGTTTGTCTGAAATGTCAGAGAGGGTTTCTGAATTCAACCAAAACCCAGGGTGAATTCATGGTGGCTCAGCAAAGTGATGTATCTCTAGAGAAGCCAGGAATGATGCTCAGAATCAGGTCCCAGCCAGTGAAGAGAGAGGCAGATTTTTTTATGCAGGATGGGCTGTTGTATAGGGAGCCTCCCAAGGGAAAAAAAAATTCCCAAGCGGCAGCTCGCAAACAGCTTGTGGTGCCGGAGATGGTTACCGCAATGAGTTGTTGAAGTTGGCTCATGATGGTCCATTTGCAGGACATCTGGGTATAGGCAAGACGTGTGACAGGCTGGAGCAAAATTTCTACTGGCCTCACCTCTTTGAGACGGTGAGGGATTACTGCAGAAGCTGTGAACTGTGTCAAAAGTAAAGGGGTTGAGGGGCCTAGCAAGGTGCCCTCCAGCCTCTGCCATTATAGGGGAGGCTTTTGCCAGAGTGGCTGTGGATATTGTGGGGCCATTCCCAAAACCTTCCAGAAATGGGAAAAAATACATCCTGGTGCTGGTAGACTTTGCTACCAGATATCCAGAGGCTGTAGCCTTGGCTAACATTGAGGCAGAGACAGTGGCAGTGGCTTTGTTCTCTATTTTTAGCAGAGTGGGTTTCCTAAGGAAATACTGTCTGACCGTGGATCTAACTTCATGTCTGTAGTTTTCAAGCAGTTGTGGGAATTATGTGGGGTGAAGCACCTGAAAGCTGCTCCCTACCACCACCCCAGACTAATGGCCTAGTGGAAAGGTTCAATGGAACCTTAAAGTCTATGTTAAAATGTATGTGGATAGACGCCAGAATGACTGGGATGTTCTCTACTGCCATATCTATTGTATGCGTACAGGAGTGTACCCCAAGAGTCTACAGGGTTTGCTCCTTTGAACTGCTCTATGGGAAGGCAGGTCCGGGGGCCCCTAGATTTGGTTCGTGACTCCTGGGAGGGTCAGGTGGAGGAGACAGAGCAGCCGGTGGCTGAATATGTGGCTCAGTTCAGGAGAGTTTGCAAGAGATGATGAAGTTGGTTGAGCAGAATCTGAAAGAGAGCCAAGATACTCAGAAAGCCTGGTATGACAGAGATGCTCAGGAGAGAGCGTTTGAAATAGGGGACATGGTGTTTGGTGCTAGATCCTGTCCGGAGGAACAAAATGAAGGATGTTTGGACCGGACCCATGGAGGTAGTGGAAAGAATTAATGAGGTTACCTATGATGTGAGAGGAAACCCCATGCCAAGGGAAGTGTGCAGACAGTGCATGTGAACAGAATGAAGGCCTACCATGCAAGGGAGGTAAATGTGAACATAATCTGTTGTGCTGAGGAAGAGGCAGGGTCCATCCCTTTGATTGACATGGTTGCTGAAAGCCAGGAGAGACGCCTCGAGAGAGCATTGAGATGGGGGAGGGTTTAGCCCCCCCAAAGGGAGGAGTTGCTGATGTTGTTAAAACACCACAGACGTGGAACATTCTCCAACAGGCCAGGGCTCACAGATAGGATGACACACTCCATTCAGACGGTGGGGCCCCGCCCAGCTCCCAGCAGAGCTTACAGGGCCAAGGGAGAGATGCAAAGGCAGATCCAGGAAGAGGTGGAAAGCATGTTGGCAATGGGAGTAATTACCCAATCCATGAGCCCCTGGGCCTCTCCCATTGTGATGGTGCCAAAAAAAGGATAAGACCATGAGGTTTTGTGTGGATTACAGGAAGCTAAATGCTATCACTCAGCTGACCCTTACCCCACCCCAGGATAGAGGATCTGTTAGATACGCTGGGGGGGGGGGGCAAGTTTATAAGCACCCTAGATCTGACCAGGGGGTATGGGCAGATTCCCCTAGATGCTGATGCACAAGAGAAATCCGCTTTCATAGTGGAATCGGGCCTGTATGAGTTCAAGGTGTTGCCCTTTGGGATGCGTAATTCAGGGCTACTTTCATGAGACTTATAAACGAGGTCCTACGGGGATTAGAATCTTTTGCCAGGGCCTATATAAGACGACCTGGCCATCTTCAGCAGTTCGTGGCAAGATCACCTTAACACACATAGGGATTGTGTGCTGCACCGGCTCAGGGAGGCCAATCTAACTGTTAAGGTTTCTAAATGCAGAATGGGAGCTGCTGAGGTGACCTACCTGGGGCACAGGGTGGGCAATGGGCGACTGCGCCCTGAGCCTTCAAAGGTGGAGGCCATTAAGAACTGGCCTATCCCTAGAACTAAGAAGCAGGTCCAATCGTTCATTGGTCTGGCCAACTATTACAGGAGGTTTGTTCAGGGATTCAGTGACATTGTTGCTCCCATCACAGACCTGACGAAAAAGGAAAAACCAGACCGGGTGCAATGGACGGAGGCCTGTGAGCAGGGATTTCAAAGCATAAAAAGTGCTTTGGCCAAGAGCCTGTGTTGGCCAGCCCAGATTTCAAAAAGCCTTTTTTGCTGTGTACAGATGCTTCCAATATTGGGCTGGGGCAGTGCTAATGCAAGAGGGGCGGGGGGTAAGAGACATCCCGTGGCATACTTAAGCAAAAAGTTATCCCACTGAGCAAAATTATGCTACCATTGAGAAAGAATGTTATGCCATTGTCTGGGCTGTCAAGCAACTTAAGCCTATTTGTACAACCAAAAAATTCACTGTGTTGAGTGATCATGCCCCTCTGGTCTGGCTGCACAGGGCCAAAGGTACCAAACTCCAGGTGCTGCGCGCTGGAGTTTAGCCCTTCAAGAATATGAAATGGATATAATCCACATAAGGGGGAGGAAAAATATTGTAGCTGATGCATTGTCCCGAATAGGGAATCATTAGGTACCCGCAGTCAGTGATGTCTGTGTCATCCCTTCCTGCATCAATTTTGCGTTGGGGGTGTGACGTTATTGATATAAACTGGGACCATATAGAACATGGGTTGCAACCAAGGTCCTGTAGTGGCACCAAATCCTATGTAAAGGGGTCATATAAGGTGTCTAAGACCAGGTTACGGGTTACTGGTTATGATTATGCTGTCTGTATGTCTGTATCATTTTTGTAGTTGAAGTTATGAATATTGGCTGTATACTGTCTGTATTTCAAACTTGTGCTGTGTTACTGGGAAAGACATCCCAGACAAGTTGGTGTCAGCTCTGCTTAGCCTGCTTGATGGCCCATTAAGGACCATCAGCTACACAATTGACCCATTGAGAGGAGGCAGATACGCGCCTGTGTAACTCAGCAGGGTGTGCAGAAACTGGCCCATGTGACTGCAGACTCCATTTTGCTGTAACTTTCCACAGTAAGAACAAAGAATGTTCTTACACCTGGAAAAGCCTATATAAGGCTGAGGCCTCATCTCCATTTTGTCTTCAATCCTGCTTCTTACCTCTGGAGGGACTTTGCTACAACTGAAGCTCTGCACAAGGGACTGAATGACCCATCCCAGCGGGGGATGTTCTCCAGAGACTTGATTTAAACCTGCAGTTTACTCCATCACTGCTACAAGCCTGAACTAAGAACTTTGCCATTACTGTATGTAATTGATTCATTTAACCAATTCTAGCTCTCATCTCTATCTTTTTCCTTTTATGAATAAACTTTAGATTTTAGATTCTAAAGGATTGGCAACAGCGTGATTTGTGGGTAAGATCTGATGTGTATATTGACCTGGGTCTGGGGCTTGGTCCTTTGGGATCGAGAGAACCTTTTTCTTTTACTGGGGTGTTGGTTTTCATAACCATTCTTTTCAGGATGGGTGGCACTGGTGGTGATACTGGGAGACTGGAGTGTCTAAGGAAATTGCCTGTGTGACTTGTGGTTAGCCAGTGGGGTAAAACCGAAGTCATTATTGTCTGGCTGGTTTGGTTTGCCTTAGAGGTGGAAAAACCCCAGCCTAGGGCTGTGACTGCCTTGTTTGAGCAATTGGTCCTAAATTGGCACTCTCAGTTGGGTCCCGCCAGAACCGCATTGTCACAGCTTACCACTTAATTTTCATTTTAGAAAGGGAGAATGGGCTAATGGCTAGAAAAGGTGACTAGTCTCTAGATTTATGAATTATAGACTTGGCTCTGAGAGTGACATGTCCGACTTTGGGAGAGTCATTTCACCTTTCTTCCTCAGTTCCCCCCAGTCTGTAAAACAAGGATACTTGCATCTCACGGGAGGCTTAGGAGGCTTACTAATACATGAACTGCTTTTAGAAATTGATATGTACAAGCAGCATATTATTAACCAAGGGAATATAGCAGGTTGAGGTAACATAATAGCCAGTGGAATCAGTGCTCAATAGTAATATTCATTAATGTCTGACACATACCTCATCTTTTGGAAAGTAGGGTCTGATAGTGTAAACCTTGGAAGTTGGAGTCAATGGAGGTGGCTGAAAAAAGAGGTCATTTGCCCCATCAATAGGCAGCAAACGCTGTGAAAACAAAAGACTTAATATGAGTGTTTGAAAGGTAAGAAGGACATCGCACTCTGGCATGTGCACTGCAGACTTCCAAATTAACATTTCCTACTGCAGGCACCCCAGAAGGTGGGATTGGTATGCTTTACAAATACAAAGACCTTATTATCTGAATAGGAATTATCCAATTGGTGTTTTAAAATATGCAATTGTAACAGCACATTAATGGTGTTGTTAAGCTCATTTCTGCTTTAACATACTTATACCAATCATATCTACACTGTCTCTGTGTAAGAACATAGCATGTCAGGAGGAAAGGTTTGGTCTGAAGAGGGTTAACTGGCCAGAGGAGACGCTTTATCCCAAAAGCAATGCGCTGATTCTATTTGCTGCGCGCAGAGCACCTGTGAGGGGGAAAAAGTACAGCACTTGAAAAATCCATGAACAAATTCAAATACGGTGTAACAGAGGTTTAAGAATATTCTCCAATTGAAAGCTTCCCAGTAAAATGAGTTACAACTTTGTTTAGAGAAGAATCAAAATGTGTGTCAGTGACACTCTCTTGCTCATGGAATTCCCATTGGCAGACAAGCATGCGCGCATTGTGCAATTGCGGGCGCAGATAAAAACGCTGTGCGACCTGCAAAGAAACAATGTGAAATGTACAACTAAAGCCGCTGCGCTTCGCAGGCGCATGGGACACGCAGCATCTCCTTGAGAAATTACTGTGGAAAGGGGAGGAAAATTATTTTAAAACCAAGCTGTAAAGCTAATTGGACTTTGGACCAGAAAGCCTTCGGCAGACCAATCCTTCCAGACCTCTGTTGTGCAACAAAAGGTTTCTCATAAAACAAAGAAAATGTCATTCAGTTGTGAAGTCATATTGATACCTGGAACTCTCCTGCTAGACCACCTCTAAAGGCCCAGGGTTCTTGGTCTCCACTTAAGAACTGTGCTGAAGATTGACTACGACACCCTGTTGAGATCAGATCCAAGCGGAGAACGTTACGAGAAGGGGGATTTCCTGGGGGGTCTAACATGTCCAAAAAGCTAACATACACTTTGTGGAACAAGCTCTCTAACTGAGCTATAATCTAGGACTTTGGGGGAGGCTGTAATAATGTTGTACAATTGGTAAAGATTCTAAGTGCTCATGCCCTTAATGGATAAATAAAATGCAATATGTATGTTACCGTTTTCAGATAATGGGCTAAAAGAGCAGACAATTATTTAAAAAGCCAATAATACACCTCATCCCACACTGGGAGGCAAGAGATCTGTGCAATGATATAAGCTTCCCAGATCTGTTTATAAATTCTTTTGCCTGTACATTTATGGCAGAAGCATCATGTCCTTAGTGAAAAGAGGACATTTTGGAAGCAAAATGGCCTGGTTATTAGCGATTACTGCAAATTTAAAAAAGATAATGCAAGACAAATTCCATTATCACAGCCCCTTGAAAAAATTGGACCGGTCTGAAGTCACATTTTAGTATTAATTGTTTTAATCTTGTCAGAAAACTAGGATTGGCAATAAATGCACAGAATGGTTTGATTCATTTGAGACAGCTACGACAGCTGTATGGAACAGTGGTCTCATTGCAACAGACTAGAAAGGCCAGCTTAACTCAGTTCTGGCCCATGTATTTACAGTGCTATGACATGCTGAAGAGGCCAGTAAGTTAACTGCAATGAACTCACAGTTTGATTGTAATTACTAAAGAACTGTTGAGCATAGACAGTTTTATTTTTTGCTTTTTAGCATCTTATTTCTTCCTCCTCAAGCATGTCAGTCACACTAGGTTTCCTACCAACCAACCATGAGGCCCATTAAAATGCTCAGCATATAATATTATTAAGTACTGGAAAATCTACTTTCATCAGCAAGTTTAGCATTTAAGACTGTTCCATTAGCCAAGCATTACAGCCTTTAATACCAATTAACATGTATGATATTTTTGACAGAGGGAAAGATTAGGTAAATGTTTGGAATAGGGATTACAATTACCTGCCTAGTTTTCTGATAAGAAAAGCAGCGCAAAAGTTCTTTTCCTTTTGTGGACAGCATTCTACCTCCTGTTCAAGTAACAGTCTCAGATCAATACAGTCAATTATGTTGTGCTAGTCAGAGAGTCCCAAAATGTACCAAGTTTGACATATTATAATCAAGTAATAAAAAGACTTATTTAGTATGATAAATTTAGAAAATAATCCAAATATGAGGATTTAAGTTTAGCTTGCTCCCACGTCTGAATGTCTGATGTAAAAAGATACCCTTTACAACTATAAGGTTTAGTCATTAACTTGGAAGACAATTTGTCTCTCCTTTGAGACTACAACATAACTAGCACTTCCAATTATTACAGTAAAGAGCTGCGTGAATGAAGAGCTGTGTAAATGAAAAACATAGTTAATGCCTTAGTCGCTGCGCAAATGTGACTTCAGTTCATGCCTAGTGCACATCTAATCTATCTGAGCTGCCTCACAGACAAAACTTTTCCATTTTAATTAATTAATGACGACGCGCTGCGAACATCTGGCGCTGTCCATCCAATAGCAGTAGAAACTTGTGCTGAGGATTCTCCCATCTGTACACAGTGGGGAAGAAGACAATAGAAGGCATTAGTAATCCATAGTACTGTACAACCACACTATTTAAAGGGACTGAATGCTAGCTGGACTGGGAGGAGAGGTGAAGAAAATGAACTTTCAGTGGACCATTGAACACGCCATTGTGGGAACTAATTTGGTTCAGTGTATTTAACCTACATGAGCTATATTAATATGAGCTGTGGAAATGTATTCCTATTGAAGATCTTGTCAACTATGCATTTTTTTAAACTACTGTAAAATTAAATAAAAGAAAGAACGAGGAGACTGTAGTATCTCCTCTCCTAAATCACATTCCTGGGGCATGGGAATCAGCCTGTACAGTGCGAACTCTTAATAGGTCTTCTGGCTACTTAAGATAAGTTTTGGGACTCAGATTGAACAGGGCTAATATTTGCAGAAGTGGCTCCTGATGTGGATTGCCTCAATTTTTGAGTGCATAACTTGAGACTGCTTAGATCCGATTTTCAAAAGGCACAAAGAATAACTCATGACTTCAGCTACAGTCATTGGGAGCAGCAGATACTTAGCAACTTTGTAAAATCAGGCTCAAGGGGACACAAATTAGAAACTTGAAACAGCCAAAACTCAGATGACCACTTGTGAAAATTTTGGCCTACGTTTTTAAACAAATAAATTGAGTCAAAGAGAAACTCTCTGTTTACATCTCAATGTAAAGTCAGAGTAACAATGCTAAGTATTTTTGTACAGGTTTTAAGGAATCGTGAAGTCAAACTTTTAAGCTGCACAGGGATGCAGGCATGTTGTTAACACATTAAATGCTACCAGTCTCTTTTCAAAAGACCTTACAGCTATTATTTTTTGCTCCTTTTACACGGTAAAAGCGGATATTTGCTCACCTCTTTTTAAAACTTTTCATATCTCAAGGGATCAGTGGATATTTCAACTGCACAAAGTGCAAGTGAACTTTACCTTGCCCTAGCTGAGTTGACTTGATGACCTGCTAGGTCTTCTATCTCTAAATGATAAATTATTTAAATCTAGCTACAAGTTAGTAGGATTTAAGAACAACTGAAACACTAGAACTAGACGAAGGCTGTGTAATGGTTATCCACAGTGAGGTTTGTGACAGCTACAAAAATTGTGACATGAGACCATCAGCCTTGCGGCCTGCTGTGTATATCAAGCAAGTCCACAGCATATTCCTTACAGTTGGATTGAAACCTGAAAGTAAAATAAGGTCACTAGAAGAACCCAGGCCATGCTGGTGCTATCTGCGAACTTAGGAACCCCCAAAAACATGTTTCAGCAAAAAAAAAAAAAAAAAAAACTGCATACAAAAAATGTCTTTCAAGCTCTGTTTAAAAGTCTCTGATTACATCTGGACAAAAGATGACTTACAGAGCTCTCCCATTTCCACCCTTTGCCAAAAAATCAGCGATTTGGAAAATGTTAAAGCAAACCATTTTGCACCAGAATAGCCTTATATGCTAGAGCTCGCATGCGCAAGGGCTGGGAGGATCGGCTTCCTCTTGGCCAGGCCCATTGAAAGGTCACTTCTGCAATTGTTCTGTTGAAGACAGCAATAATGTTATCAAGACAGAGCAAGCAGCAGATGGCTGATGTGCGGTCACATTTCATAGTGTCATTTCCAATCACATAACAAGGTGTCAAGGGAGTTACATAGCATAGTCCAGTGTGCATTCAGTCAGAGCAAGTTAAAGTCAGTGCTTACGTTTCAGAGATGAGATTTAAGTTTCATTAGCCCAAGAAGAAAAAACTGAAGTTTCATGTAACTGCTAGTGCATGAACACTGTTACTCATAACACCAGTATGAATTCAAAGTAGAGTAAACAGTATTTCAGAAAAGTGAGGCAGGAAAGATTTTAATTTAGATCAAATTAGACCATAAGCCACAAATAATGCATTTTCTGAAATATTTTTTCCGTGGGCTAATTAAAAACAAAAAAGATTTACACTCAGATAGTGTAAAACAGTTCCCAGTGCACCTACCTAACCACTGCACAAAAGACTTCACCATTGACATGATACTCTTGATATCCCAGACGTAGGAGTACATGTCATAAAGGATCGTCCTGTTGGCACAGTTGGAGAGGCGAGTGAACATTCCCATGACCAATCCACACATCTCTTCAAACTTGGCTGCTCGGGAGCGCCATTCTTCAATCTATTGAGGGAGACAAAAGATCCACAAGATCAAAAATACTCTTCTAGAGACTAGATTTCTCCAAACAAAAAACTGCACTATGCTATATTTTTTTTTAAAAAAAAATTGTATAAGTTTTTTCGTTACAGTTCCGACTGACAACCTTTGTTCAATACCCTCTCACTACTGCTGCTACATAAGTGAAGGCCAAATTGTGCTTCTCTGGTCAAATGCCAGCAATCTTTGCATGCCCTTACAGCCCTTGCACAAAGCATGCCTTTGGGCTATATGATCTACTCTGAGTTCTTTTAAAAATAATTACATGCAACTCCTGGCTTCTAGAAAGTTGCCAGGGACACAATCTCCTGGTATTATAGGAAAAGTGTAATGCACCTCAGGATTATGATTTAAGGAAAGAAAAATAAGACTTAGGTCACACTCACTTTTTCAGAGTCCTTTCCTTTACAATTAACACTGACAACACTGCTATTTGCTCTGAGCCACTGGAACTCTCTCAGCATCTGTGCACCTTTGGGCCCATGTTCATAAGGAAGGTAGAACAAGTCAGCAAGTAACTGAAGATCCTCTAGAGTCACAGGTTCTACTGTGTAGAGAGGCTTCTCATTTAGCCCAGGCACAAACTGTTCCTTATTCATTTGCTCATCAGTCTGCATAGGGGCAATGTCACTACTGCAGTCTTCCTGCATAGACATCTCCGGCGATTTAGATTCAGCTATGCTCTCTTTATCAGTATCCATTGGTTTTAGCTCCTCAGACATCTTAGCTTCAGCAATATCCGTCAGTATTTGATTAACATTCTTGTCTGTGTCCTCTAGTTTTTCCACGACCATGTCCATTGGTTCCTCATCAGAGTGCTTCTTTTCTTCCTCCTTGACCACTGCTGGTGGCTCACCGGTCAGTGCTGCCCCCTGACTCATGATGGGCTCTTGGTAAACAGTAGTAACCACAGTTGTTGCATTCAGAGAGGATGGCGCAACCAGAGGCACCACATCAACTACACTGGTTTTAGCACCGCTGTGGGCCACCTGCCTGCCTGAGAATAGAACAATCAAGTTTAAAGTCTGCAATCTCTACCAACACCAAATAAACATTTCTGAATAATATGCATGATCAGTTGTCAAGGTACGTAAAACGATCATTAGTGACTCCCTTACAGTGCTGCTAAGAATATAAACTTGTCAAAGTATAAAGCCTGTTCAAGAGATCCACCATGACAGACATTTGAATTGGAAATTTCCCCATCCCATATATGATTGGTGGCACAAATGGGACGGAAGCGGCTTTCTAAATAGACTAGCTTAATATTTATGCACTTACAGCACTGTTTGTAACTAAGGTGAGAATGAAAAGGTTACCAATTAAAAGCAACATTAGTTCTCTGAGCGCATGGCCCTATAGAACCATACTGAGATTGGGTGTCCGGCCATGAAGTTACAGAACTTACTTGAAAGCAGTTAGGTAAGTGTGTACAAGCACCTTTATTCTAGTACTCCTAGGGCCCAGGGTAATATAGTCCATCGTCAACTGTCCCTCAGTTTCTTCAAATCCAGGCATAGCTTTAAAAATCACTGACGAGAGGAGATTGCCTCCGCATCAGGTAGCACTACTGATCCTTAGGGTTCAGGAAGAGTAGGTTGTTTGAGGGGATAGGGAGGAGAAAAGGCAATGGATAGAGACCTTGGCCTCATCACCACTCCCTGTCAAATCCAGTTAGATTAAATCCTTGATAAGATTTGAACCATGGAGCTGTCCAAAAGGGACAACTGAAGCACTCATGACATTTTTGTCCGTCACCCGCTGGGGTGTAGTGGGATCCCCGATTCTCTCAGAAATGACGTAACTATAATGCCAAGCTCTGATCTGGCAGGAACAATGGGCCCCACAGATCCATGGGTTCTACCTCAGAAATTGGCTCCTACGTGAGGACTCATCCATATTGTGCTGAGGGGACACCACTCCTGAAAATGAGCATCAGAGGAATCAATCCAACAGCTTTCACTGGACACTTATTGGTTTTAAGTCATCTCACATCCCTTTCATGGGAGACCACCATCTTTCCCAGGCCCCCAGTATCTATGGAAGGCACTGCATTGGGGCCAGTCAGATATAATAGTATGACCTCTGTTGATCCTCTTTTCTATACAGAATGATCTCTTAGAACTTCTGGGATCATACAAGATGCTTTCCTCAGCTCAGTCAGGATCATCTTTAATAGACCTGGTTTAACAGTTGCTGCATAAAAAAGGTTGATAATACTTCCATTTCTGCTTAATGAATCATGGAAATATTTTTGGCTTTGACAAACTATTTCTTTTAGCCCCAAACCTAAACCTTTTTGACAGTGTTCCTACTGTGCCCAGAGGAAAACCAAGCGAATTCAACTCACTGCTATATTGGTGAGGTACCCCAAACTCCTGCAGCCACTCTGTTAAGGCCAGTTTCAGAGCCATTTGAGGGCTGTAGAGGACATCAGTTTCAATATCTTCATCACTTCCTTCATTTTCCAATTTAATCTGGATTGATACTGTACTGTCTTCAGTGTCAGCTAAAGGAAAAAGTTGAGAAAACAGCACGTAAGTTGGTATGCAAGATTCCAGATCAGTTTTTTTTTTTTAAACTCTCAATAAAAGTGCTAGACCAGGAAACCCAAGCTTTGCCAGATAGCCTCATCTTGCAAAAACAGAACTGACAGCTGCATCCAATGTGTGTGAAATGGAGCAAACTGCAGCCTCCCTCAGCTTCAACATGGAAGTCCAGCAACAAAGACTACAAATCTGATCATGCAATGTTCCTTCTTGATCTGAGTGGAGGCCTTTTAGTTCAAAAAGGAGCAGAATAAGAGTATAACATCATGATTTGTCACTAAAACCATTTCTACAAGACTTATAACAAGTTGGTCCAGTTGTCTTTCCCTTGTCCCAACTCAATGGACAATGAACTGTTAAACCATACAAATCTACTTACTCATCACCACATCTTTTCTCACTCCATTCATGTTGGATTTGTACCAAGTTGCAAGTGTGTGAATAGCAACATAATTGGCTTCAAATTCACAGTTTGGATTGGTCAGGACTCCCTTCAGTCGAGGGATGAGCTCAGTCGACCGACCTTTATAAGGGCCAAGAAACAGCCTCTTCTGATCATAATCATTAGCATGAATGTTATCCCAGATGACTGGAGCTCTTCTGATGATCTTAGAAACTTCTTCAATAGATTCTACTGGAATGTCTTTAGATACAACTTTAGGACCTAGATGTACAATTGGATAATTAGAGGACTTTACATATAGTTAAGAAGCACTCATGTACACATGAAAGCAACGAAGTAATTTCACTGGTGCAATAAAATCATTTAGTAAAAGCCTGAGTTCATTTAAGACTACCGATCAACTCAAAAAAAATCGTGCTTCCTACCTGTCCACAATACCTCAATCCCAGGTAACAGCTTCTCTCCTACGGTCCTTAAATAAGGGGATTGGGCAACGTTTGGATAGCAGAAAGTTCCACAATATTCTAGAGGGGGAAAAAGAAAAAAAAGACACCCTAGTAATAATGACAGTCATCAGAAAGAAATATACTGTGAAAACAGACATGACAGTCTTGGAATAATGGAGTTTTACTAGGCATTTTTATTGGCCCAGTGGTACCGGTGGATATGGGAGAAGATTCATCTTCAAATTAGGCAGGACAAAGTAGTTGGAGATGCAGCGGGTGAGGTAATACCTTTTATTGAGCTAACTTCTGTTGATAAGAGACAAGCTTTCAAGCTACACAGCTGGTCCAATAAAAGGTATTACCTCACCCACCTTTTCTCTCTAGTATCCTGGGACCAACACGGACCAACACCACTGCATGCAGGAATTTGACTGATCATTCCCATAAGATCCCTTAGGAAGCAATTCCTAACAGTAGTATTCACCTCTCTCTCCAACACATAAGGCAACATGAAAATAAGCACATTAACATCCAGTTAATGCACAAGATGGTATCTTGGCCATAAAGGATCACCAATCACCTCACCTCATGTGGCTACACATACTGAGAGGGGCACATGAATCAGAAGTCAAGCCCCTCCTGTCTCCAGTTTGGTAGGATTAAACAACTTGTAGAAACAAGAGAAACCAGGACTTCAGAATTGCTGCCATCTCAGTATATTTTAGATTAGTCTCTGGATCAATTCTAAGTGTCAAGCAATGAGGCTCTCAATTGCTCCCTTACAGGAGTTATTCCACAGCCTAAAATTTCAGAAACTTTTCCATCTTAAGCACAGAATGTGTTTATAGTCCACAGTGCTCAAATCCCACCCCCCAAAATTGGTATGAGATATATTTAATGCCTCATGAAGATACAGCACTCTCTCCACAGTTAAAGACTGCAGATAGCTTCCATTATATAGCTCTATTTTAATGCTGGCCTGGAAAGTGGTTTGGCCTGAAAATTCCCACATTCGTAAGGCAAAGGCAGCTGTACACATCTGAAGGTTTGTTAAACTATTTTCAAAATTACAGGTCACAAGAATTTCCCTATTTCCTACTCTGATTTATCTAATGTTGGTCTCCCTCTTGCTCAAAAATGGCTTATTGTCCCTTCAAGTTTTACATATAGGTATTCAGGTACACTGATGAATGCCATATAAGAACAGTGTTATAGCTATGTCGATTCCACAAGCTGATTCCTTGCAACACTACTGAAGGATGCTATATAAATGGAATTTTTAGCTCTTCTTTATTACAGTTTCAAAGACAATCAGAAAGGAATCCTACAAAAAGTGGAAACATGGAGAATTGCTAAGGAGGAGTATAAAAGAATAGTGCAAGCATGCAGGGGCCAGGAAAGACTAGGAACACAATGAGTCACACCAAGCAAGAAACATAAAAGGCAATAAGGGCAGGTTCTTTAAATACATCAGGAGCAAGAGAAAGATTAAGGAAAGTGTAGGTCCCTCTACTTAGGGCTGAGGTGTTTAATGCCTATTATGCTCTAGTCTTCACTAAACAGATAAATTGTGACCAGATACTTAACACAATTAATATTAACAATGGGTAAGAACACAAACCCAAAATAGGGAAAGAACAGGTTAAAGACATTTAGAAAAAAGTTAGGTATGTTCAAAGTCAGCAGGGCCTGATGAAATTAATCTTGGGATACTTAAGGAACTGAAGCAATCTCAGCAACATTAGCAATTATCTTTGAAAATGCATGGAGGATAGGTGAAGTCTCAGAAGACTGGAGAAGGGCAAATATTGTGCCCTTTTTCAGGACAGGTACCGTTAGCCTAACTTTGATACCTGGAATGACACGAATAAATTATTAAACAACCAATTTGTAAGCATCTAAAGGATAAGAGGGTTAATAAAGAATAATCAGCATGGATTTGTCAAAAACAAGTCATGGCAAATCAATCTACTTTCCTTTTCTGACAGGGTGAAAACCAGTAGACATGACATATCTTGATTTTAGTAAGGCTTTTGATACAGTCCTACATGACATTCTCATAAAAAAACTATCAAAGGGTAGCTGTGTTAGTCTGGATCTAAAACTAGGAAAACGTGGACTAGACAAAATTACTGTAAGGTTGGGGCACACCAACTTGAACGACCATACTTGCTATCAAACTGGGAGGGCATATCTAGCGAGTTCTTGCAGGATCAGACCTGGATCCAGTATTATTCAATATTTTCATTAAATGACTAGAATAATGGGGTGCAGAATTATAATATTTGCAGACGACACCAAACTTGGAGAGGTTGTTAGCACTTTGGAGGATAGGATTAGAATTCAAAATGACCACAACAAATTGGAGAATTGGTCTGAATTCAGCAAGGTGAAATTCAATAAAGATAAGTGCAAAGAGCTTCACTTAGGAAGGAAAATCAAATGCACTACAAAATGGGGGAATAACTGGCTAGGTGACAGTACTGCTGAAATGGAACTGGGGGGGGGGCTAGTGGATCACAAATGGAGTATGAGTCAACAATGTGATGCAGTGGCAAAAAAGGCTAATAGTCTGAGGCATATTAACAAGAGTGTCATATGGAAGACACGCGGAGTAGCTATCCCACTCTACTCAGCATGGATGAGGTTTCAACTAGAATACTGTTTCCCAAAATTGGGCACAAACTTTAGGAAAGATGTGAACAAACTGGAGAGAGTCCAGAGGAGTGCAACAAAAATGATAAAAGGTTTAGAAAACCTGCCCTATGAACAAAGGTTAAAAAACTGGGCATACTTAGTCTTGAGAAAAGACGACTCAGGAAGGGGACCTGAAAACAGTCTTCAACTATGTTAAGGGCTGTTACAAAAAGGATAGGGACCCATTCTTCTCCATGTCCACTGAAAGTAGGACAAGAAGTAAGAAACTTAGATCTACAGCAAGGGAGATTTAGGCCAGATATTAGGAAAACTTTGTAACTAGAAGGGTAGTTAAGCTCTGGAATAGGCTTCCAAGGAAGGTTGTGGAAACCCCAACATTGAAGATTTTTATGAACAAATTGGACAAAGTTGTCACACATGCTCTAGGTTTATCTGGTCTAGTTTCAGCTAGAATTGATGGCCTCTTGAGGTGCCTTCCAGCACTTGCTTTCTATGACAGTATGGAAAGCCCAATGGCAAACAGATACTTGGTTTAGTTTTACATCCCCTGGAGAATGACTGTAAAACTTGAGAGCCACACCATTAAGTGACAATTTTTTAAAAATATGAAATTTGATGGGAAGCCAGTAGAGGCTGTTAAAATGGATGCTGTGTTCAAACTAGTTATGTTTAAGAGTATAGATTGCTGCCATAAATAAATGATACATTCTGGATAAACTATGAATAGTCAAGTCTAAACCTGAAAATGTTTAGTCTTTTCTTAGAAGAGTCAAGTTGCTATTCAGAGAGAGCAGCGTGCAGTTTTAAGTACAAACAGGCTGCATAATCTAATTTATATTTTATAAATTCACACAAAGGGGAACTTCAACTACTGGTCAAATGGGACAACAGGACAAAGTTTAGAGGAACAATTTCTCAACTTAGTCATTGCTTACTGGAACTGTTGTTCTAGATCACACACAAGGAAAGGCTATTCTAGAATATCTAATTATATTACATCCTTCCTGTGCCACTGTTGGTGCACAAGGCAAACACTAGTCTCTTCCATTCCTCCCTGTCATTTGCTCCTGCTTCCATCTGCTCTATGGTGTTGAGGTCAACTGCTCTACCCTCCCTACTAAGGGTTCTTAAAGTTTCTCTTGGGCACTCATTTCCTCTCACCAGTAGGTTTCCACTTGAGGACTTCATGTGGGAGTCCGAGTGTTGGCATCCGTAACTCATGCCCCAATTACATCAGTGTTTTTTTCAGATTCTAGTGGAGACGAGTTGTTACTCAGTTGCAAATATCCGCAAAATCTAGATCTTCTAGTCATTTGCTATCTACCAATACTAGATCAGTGTTTGTATTGCCAATACACTTCTGCATTATCCATTCTATGGCAATAATGAACAGCAGGTCTGCATTTTATCTGTTTCACATCACTGTCCACTGTGAACCACTCATCTGGATGTTCACCGTTAAAGAACACTTCACATCTCTATACATGGCCTTAATGATGTTGACAATTAAGGGTGGGATTCCATAGGCAACGTATGACTGACTTTCAAAAGGCATTTGGCAGCCTGCACAATGAAATTGATGATGAGAGCATGCCATTCTATACATTCTTCTACAATGGTCCATAGTGTGACTATCAGATCTACACAGGATCCCTTGGGCCTGAATCCAGATTGTTGTTCTCTAAGCTTGCATCCACTGCCTCTTTTGTCCTGAGTAGTATCGCACTGCTGAAGATTTACACTATCCTGTGGTGTTCTCCAGTTGTTACTGTCAGTGAGATCACTCTTCTTGGGTGTTCTGACAAAGATTCCATGTTCTCACTGGCCAGAAGGGGGTCTCTTTTTTCAGACTTTATTAACCAGTTCTGGAAGTTTTGTTAGGGTGGTGGTATCAAGTGCTTTTAGCATTGCTGCTGCAATCTGATCATCTCCCACTACTTTGCTATTTTTCTAGTTTCCTGACTGCAGCCTGTACTTCTAGTTGGACTGTCATTTCATTGGATTGATGTTAAGAGCAAGCTGATCCAATTCACACATTTCATATATCTGGTGCGGAGGTAGGGCTGCATCTGCTGAAGCCTTCTTTGAAATGCTCCAGCCCTCTATTTTTCTGCTCTGCCTCAGTTGTAAACATTTTTCCACTGTTGCTTTTTATTGATACATTTTCTCTTTTGAGTTTTCCACACACAATTTTAGACATTTGGTAAACAGCTGTATGGTTTCCTACAAGGTCTTCAGCATAACACAAGGAAAGATAAACGGCGATGCTTTTCACTTCCTTGTACTCCTTTCAATGCTCCTCTTTCCTCAGTGAGACTCTTGGCTTACGCAAGTCTTGTTCTGTCTATGCCGAAAGACAACAGTCTGCTGCAGCTTGACTCTCACGGTCTGAGCACTGCCCACTTTTCTGTAAGTTCAATCTGTGTCCTACCTTCCTCTGCTTTGGCAGCACCTCAAACCTGTTCCATAGTTCAAGATGGAATTTCTCACAGTCCTCTTGTTTTCAGTGTTAAAGTTGAATGTTCTCAGTTTTCATTTCAGTTTAGCAATGCAAAGACTGTGGTCTTTGCTGACATCTGCTGCTCAATATGCCCTTGGACAGAAGGCCTGAATCCTGAGCTGATGTAGAAGTGGTAGATCTGGGTTTTTGTTTTTTTTGTTTTGTCAACATGGAATTCGCCAGATTCTTTTTGGGTATTTTTGTGATGAAAGTATTGTGATAATTTGGCCTACCAATTTATCCTAACGGTGAGCTTAGCTGTAAGGAGTGCGTGAACGTTTATAAAAGCTTACAATAACCTGCAACAACAAATGCCAATGGGAAAGAGGTATGAAACGGTGACACAAAGACTGAATTAGTCCACACAAAGCAACCTACTGATTTAACTCAAGACTGTGTTAAGATCATGCTTCGTAAACAAGAAAAGCATGGAACCAGAAATCAGTGAACCAAAATTGGTGTGTCGGAAACTAGGCCTAATTGGTGGAAAAAATAATGAGAGGACCGGCTATTCCACCCATCACTCCCTTTAGGGGTCCTTAGACTTGGGGGGGAGGGGAGAGGGGTATTGACTTCTAAAGTGAGCTTCATCATCATGGATTTCACCCCCACCATCTCCTTTCTAATCCTGAGAGGGCCAGAGACCCAGATAACACTCCCACCTCCACCAGATCCAGCTAAATCCCAAATAGTAAATGGGATGTAAAAAACTTTCCTAACCCCTTCCTTTTTCCATCTATTTAAGGAGAGTCTGGCTAAGCCAGCCAAAATTGTATATTCTGCAACACTGCCATAAATCTGTGACCAGAAAGAGGCAACTAAAAGCAATGTACCAGCATCAGGCTGTTTAGGTCAAGTTTGTCAGGTCTCAGAGCAGCTGATAAGACCATGTGGTGTGCCTGTGTTTATTAAGCAGTGATGTTACAAATGAAAGTCAACACCAGAAACAGAAGCTGCATTTTGTCTTTGCTCCTCTTTTCCCTTTTGCGTGTGTTTGTCTTGTTTTGTCTTCTACAAAATGGGACTGGATTTTAAGTGCAGCAACTACAGCTCCTGCCCATCTTAACTAACTGTTCTTTTCACCAAAAAGGCCAGTTATTACCAACTGAGCTGTAAGAGTTAACATTAATCTCTGCCAAAATTAAAGCCTCATGTTTCAAGGCTCCAGCCAATCTCTAACTACCAGGAATTAGGTGGTTTCTTCCACCTTTTCCTCAAACACCTGGTGCTGGCCACAGTCAGACACAATACCAGACTAAGGGTCTGATCCAGTCTTGCAATTCCTACATAAATAAGGGAATCCGAGTTCAGAGTTGGTATATCAGGAGACAGGCTACAGGAAGTTTTAGCAGAAGAAATTGCCAGGCTCATCATGTGCTTAGAATCCACAATGCATGCTTTACTTGGATGTGTTACAATCTTTAACTGAAAACTGTGGCTGCAGCTAGGCCGAAGATCCTAATTTGACCGTTCTCTGGAAGCATGAGGCAGATTACAGGTACAATCACCATAACTGAAAATGTAGATTGCATTCCCTAAAACTAACACCAGACAGTAACATGTCAATGAAGGAGTGGTCTCCAACATTTACATGAGAAACAAAACTCAGAATGCAAGTACCATTGTACGCGCAAACGACAGCAGTGATTATGCAACTGAGCCAAAGCAGTAATTTACAGCCCAATATGAAAAATACCATTGCTAACAATGTCAAGTCAAATGCTGATGCAAGATACAAAAACAGCTACAGATGAGAAGTTTGGTAAAGTCCCATTCATCCTATACCTTGACCATGCTGTGGAGAGTTCAAAAACATGATTTGGATTCCTTCATACAAGTCAAAACTAGAAAAAGTTTGTTGTGTCTCATTCCTAGTTGAAGCTTCTTGAATCTTGCAACATAATTTTTCCGACTACTTCATGTTTACACTCTTTCAAATAGACTATATGCTCCTTAGTCATCATGTGCCCCAAGCCACACACATTTCGTTTCTTTACTCTTTCCTGTCAGTTCTTCCCAATTGCCCCAAGATGTTTAGTCACTGCTTTAGGGAAAGTCTTCATTGACTTGAGTGCAGTAAAATAGAAGGCTCATTAATTTCAAAGCTATCACAAAGTAAAATTAGCCCTAATGTTTTACCTGTAGGACAGAATAGGAATGTGTCTGGTTCTCCTAAATACTGATAAATTTCATTAGTAATGGAGACCTGGGCATGAGCAAAGGAGCTAAACACTTCTTTGTCTGCTGCACACATGTTGTGATCAATATCATCAAACAGCAGTGCAAAGGATCTGCAGCCAAACTGGGAAACCTAGAGCAGAAGGGGGAAAAAATGAAGCGAAAAATGTTTAGAAAATTAACAAAAAACAAACAGTAAAAAGTTCTAAAAACTAACTTGCCTTTAACAGGATCGGCCAACATTCCTCCCTCACCCCAAAAAAAGCCCAAAAAATGGTAAGTATGTGTGAATTTCTGTTTGAGGAATCACTGTTTTTCAGTTTGTAATTTGAAATTTGAAATCTAAAAACACACTTGGGAATTTCAAGTGTATGTCAACATTTAAACCAAATCCACAGTATCCTGCAGAAAGTGCATAGTGTCATAAGATGAGTGATGAATGCTGGAGTGCTTCCATTACCACAGTGTGCCTTGCACATTCAAAACTCTTTCCAGTAAAGGAAGGACTAGAGGAATGGGGGATGGAATGAAGAGGCACGCCTTGGTAGTTATCTCCAATTAATGCATGACTCTGACCCACCATTACGTTTTTCTCAAGGATACCACTGGAGACTGCCAGTCTGTTCCAATTTCCCAATCCAAGGCTAATCTCATAGGAGAAGCGGACAACTAGGAAAGACCAAATTCAGCAACAGCCCTCGGGTGAAGTGAAGTGGAGCAGAACATCACAGGAACTTAGAAGGTATTTGCACATGTTAGGTCTTCCCCTATTGTAATTTTTCTTGGAGGGAGGAATACCATCCTTCCCTTTGGATATGAGTCTTAGTTTGAGGTTTTTAAAATGATTTTAGGACCAAAATTCCCAACAACAGTTAGTAAGAATTGCTATTTCTGATTAGACCACTGCCAGCATCCTGCCTCTAAGGAAGTTTCCATAGTGCACTGGCCAACTGTACAAAATCTAACATGGGTGAAAAAGTTCTCCCTGACCCTTGCAGTAGTTTCAATCCCAAAGCCTGACTGTTCATTTTATGAGAACTCTGACTATTATTAGACATAGTATTATACAGACATTGGCACTTATGTTCAATACTTAGAAGCAAAATTGGTCAAAAAATGTCACTAAGTGAACAGCAGACACATGAGTTACTGAGTTATTTTGGAAATTCCAAACATTCTTAAATCACATGGGCTGAGAGTTTCAACAAGACCTACCTGGTCCAGCTTGCGTTTCAATGTGGACACTTCTTTTGGATTTGAGAAAGTGATATCAAGTCCAGGCGAGATGGCATAGATGAATTCTATTTCATATTCTTGGGCAGCCGAGATTAGGGTCATGAGTTGCTCTAAGAGTTAAATCCAAGTATTTCAGAAGGGTTCATCAATAAGAAAGCTAAGATACCTCCTCATAAATATTAAGAAATACAGTATAAAAAGCAAATTACTCCATTGCTAGAAGCCAAGAAAGGATTTTCAGGTAGCTTTAACAAATTATTTTGAATGTTCTAAGATTACTGATGCAGCAGCAAGCACTAAACTGTATTGCAAATTGTGTAGAGGAACAATGTTAAAGGGATAGTAACAAATACTTGTCTTGTAGTTTAAGCTTTATTTCACATTTACCACTATTTTTAGAAACCTTTTAAAAGAATGACAATATGCCAGTTTGATCTTCTTGTAGTGTGGCAAACATGAGTGCATTTCACCTGTTTATATGGAATCAAACCTAAAAGCTCTGAAACTGTTACTCATTTCCATATGGGTCAAAAATATTAAAGTGATTCAACATAGTAATCAATTTTGGCAAACAGGATTTGTTCATTTGAACTCTTTGTTTGATGCTTTCAACTGCAATATTTGCATACTGCTGAGGTACAGGATGCATCAATAGTGGCTTTTTGAAACCTCGAGTAGAAATTATCCTTAAAAAAAAAATTCATTCTCCAATCTGAGAGAAACAGAAGTAAAACAAATATAATTTTTTTGGAACCTCTAATAACCTAAGATGCTATTGGTAACAGATAAGAAAATTTGTTTTATAAATATAATTGTAATCTGCCAACATCTTTTTAACTTTATTCCTAAAACCATTCAAACCAGCCCCTACAAGATTTAATTCTGATGTGCTTATCATCTCTCTCCTTCACCCAAGAAAGAGACTCCTACAAATGCCCTGTTAGCCAACAAGCCTCTGTGCTCTGCCAGAGTAGCTCTTTTCCACTGGTGACAAAAGCACCTTAAAACTCAGTAAGGGCCATCTCCTCTCCTCAATGAAGTCAGCAGAAAGACTCCTAGGTGCAGGACCTAACACTGTACAATTTTACTTATTTTCAGATTTCTAGGGCTGGCAACACTGAGGCACTACTAGACAAGAACACTGTAGTTATGCTAGCTAGGTGTCCTCTGCTGCTGGGAAATCAGGGAAGAGAAAGAAGAGTAACCACTTCTTGTGAAAGCCACGAGCTGCTAAATAAATCCCAAATGTCAAACTTCTGGTTTTTACCTTAAAGTTCTGATTAAGCCAGAAGTTGAAGCTGCAATCATGACTCCCCTCACTAGTGTGTGCGCACTTGATCAACCAGAGACATCAGCAAGCTGATCTACTCATTCCATTTTAAAAAGGAAATATTTCTCCCTTTCTTACAATAAGGTCGATATGACCAATACGGATAAGGAAAAAATTCAAAATGAACCCCTCTCACTGCCAGAAGAGGGAAAGTTGAAGGAGTGTAAATCCCACAATAAAACTAAAGCTAGTCTTAAAAAAGGGAGTTTGAGAGGTGAAATGCAAAGCTAAAATTAAAGAGAAGGAAAACCCAAACTTATGCTGCAAACCTCTATTAAGTAAGGTTGCAAGGGGCATTCAGTATAGAAACCTTGACCTAATGCTTTTCTGCATTGCCATTCACCTTTAAAAGTGGATACAATGATTAAACACCCAAGCACATGTACCAGTGACTGTGATTAATTCAGCAACTACTTGTAGAAAATATAGAGGGGAATAAAGGCAGTTACCAGCTTCCTCCACAGAGTACATTTCTCGCCAGAACATCCTGTGCTTGTAGTCATCTTTTGGAGCATACAAGTAGGTATTCAGTCCCCATTTCTGAAGCCTATAACGAGGGGGAAAGCCTCCATTAGTATTCTACAGGTACAAACAAGCTGCATTTTATAGGATCTCATTCTCAAATTTATCCATTTGTCTTTGAGAACATTCACCACTATACTATTAATTCAAAATGGTATTGCAAAAGTTTGAGAGAGACTATACAAATCCAGAACAGCCTGAGCAAGATTAGAAGGGAAATATAACCAGCTAGAGTACAGATAATACGTAAAATGCTGCCCTAAGTCAGGCCTGAGTATCCTTAATAGTCTACTAAATGGAAGATGATAGTTTTACTGTTTGGAGCACATTGTATATCAAGGGGAAATGTTACTTGCCTTCTAAAAAGTTCCTTCCTCTGCTCCATAACCCATGGTCTTCCATAAAACCCTGTGGGAAACAAGATTAAAATTATCCAGTTATACATTGGACTGTATCTGTTTCACGAAACAAAGATTACACTATAACCCACTTTTCTCCTCCTCCTCCTCCTCCTCCTCCTCCAAGATGTTTCTGTTACATTCAGTTTAAAAACCTTCTAGCAATCGGGGGGAGAGGGGCGGAATCAAAATTGCATAAAAACGTAACATACTAAAAAATCCTAAGGGAAATGTAGTACACTAAAAAGATCTGTATTTTCAATTTAATTACACCCCACATAATTTATGATCCATGCTGATAATTTTAGTCACTGAAGCAATTAATTTCCAGAATCCAAGCAGAAGTCCTCAGCAGATGCCCTTCACGAATCAGGTCAGCACTACTACACAAGTAGCCTGAACAGTAATCACCCGCTTATGCTATCATTCTAGAAGTCTGATGAGCAGTTTTAACTTTATTTTCAGAACCGTTCAATATTCCACTATTAATTACCAGTGTAAGAGTGTTTCTTGATACAGACAGGTTACATTACCTAAATCTACACGTATGATGATCAAATATACAGGAGATGGGGTTTGAGCAAATTGAGGACCAGATTCAAATGGATACATGAGATTTGTTCCCTTTTTATTTTAAGAGGCTCTTGAGAGTGCCAGCATTAACTTAGGAAATGCTGGCATCTTATTACACTGTGCCCAAGGATATAAAGTTTCAGCTGGTGAAAAATGGAGAGGCACCTAAACAGAATATTTCCATGAAAATCCAGAAGTTTGATCTGCCTCAGACTTCAAATCTAATAAGTTCCTCCCAATCTACCCTCTATGAATGACACTTCATCAAAAGCAATGATCTCGACTAGCCTACCATTATTCAAGCAATTTCATTTAGTATTATGTGCCAACAGATCCACACCTTCAATCACAAGTGGACACTCTTCATATTAGAAAGTCTCAGTTTGGCAGTCTGAGGGAGAGACCCAAGACTAAAAGAGTGAAATGTAGTAAGCTTTTGTTTTCATCCAGCATAACTGCTCTGCCTGATGAATGATGCAACAGGCAGGGCAAAGCAAAAGCATGTACAAGCCCTTACATCATTAGCCTGAAGTTAAACAGTCCTATTTCCAGACCTGATCACCCATTATCATTATTTTTGCACTTTCATTTTAAATAGAAAGACTAGACAGGCTTTGTTCATTAGACTAATGTTTGACTTTTTAAAACAAGGTACAATTTGAAAGTGTCCTATGTTAAAAAATTGACTCCAATTACCTATTAAAAGTGAACCCTGTGATTAAGTTTGAGGAGCTCTAAACAAGCTCAACTTTTAAAGGTTATTCTTAACAGAGTGATTTTTAGTTACTTAGTGCCACAAAGTGGTGAAGTTAGGTACTACTGCTCCCAGTTGGTTGAAATTGTGAAGTGACAAATGGAGGACAGAGAAACAGCAGAGCAAAGAAAGAGTGGTGGTGTGCACAGAACAAACAAGGTAACAGACAAATTCTTCTCATTTACACAATGTAATAGAGTTGCATTGTCACTGGCAGGTGAATTTGGTCCTAAATTAGGAAAACAGACCTATCTAATCACAAAGGGACCTAATGAATGTGGTGCCTAGTCAATACTTGGCACTTCTATGTATGTAGAGCATTCTGAACATCGGAACACAATTTGAAAACTAATAGCGTAGTAACCTGAAGTGAAATCCAGATGCCAACTTAAAAAAAAAAAGGCAGTGAAAGATAATGGGTAGCGTTAAAGTATAAACAATGATGGGTACATTTAGATTAATATATTTTAATTTAATTTAAAGTGCTAGTAGTGTAATAAGATATTTTAACCTGATAGCATCCCTTTACATCAAAGTACTAAGACATGTCAGCTGGGGACAATGTTAACATTCTTCTGTCTGAGCTAAGATCTCAGTCCGTTTTCCCCATATCTCTTTGTGGGTGCCCAGCAGTGAGATTAAACATAGGCAGAACAGAGTTTTAATTCCCATCCTCACACACATACCCTCATTCCTTGTCACTAAGGGTCTTAATCTGGTTTCAGAGTAGCAGCCATGTCAGTCTGTATCCGCAAAAGAACAGGAGTACTTGTTGCACCTTAGAAATTAACACATTTATTTGAGCATAAGCTTTTGTGGGCTACAGCCCACTTCATCGGATGCATGCAGTGGAAAATACAGTAGGAAGATATACACACACATTATGAAATAATGGGTGTTACCATACACACTAACGAGAGTGATCAGTTAAGGCGAGCTATTACCACCAGGAAAGGAAAACTTTGTAGTGATAATCAAAACGGTCCATTTGCAGCAGTTGACAAGAAGGTGTAAGGAAACGGGAGTGGGGGGGAGGAGGAATAAACATGGGGAAATAGTTTCACTTTGTGTAATGACCCATCCACTCCCAGTCTTTATTCAAGCCTAACTTTATGGTGTACATTTTGCAAATTAATTCCAATTCACCAGTCTCTCGGAGTCTGTTTTTGACTTTTAGGTCTGTAATCGAGTGACCAGGGAGACTGAACTGTTCTCTGACTGGTTTTTGAATGTTATAATTCTTGACATCTGATTTGCGTCCATTTATTCTTCTACGTAGAGACTGTCCCGTTTGGCTAATGTACATGGCAGAGGGACATTGCTGGCACATGATGGCATATATCACATTGGTAGATGTGCAGGTGAACGAGCCCCTGATAGCGTGGCTGATGTGATTAGGTCCTATGATGGTGTCCCCTGAATAGATATGTGGACAGAGTTGGCAATGGGCTTTGCTGCAAGGATAGGTTCCAGGGTTACTGTTTTTGTTGTGTGGCCTGTGTTTGCTGGTGAGTATTTGCTTCAGGTTGGAGGGCTGTCTGTAAGCAAGGACCGGCCTGTCTCCCAAGATCTGTGAGAGTGATGGATCGTCATTCAGGATAGGATGCAGATCCTTGATGATGCGCTGGAGAGGTTTTAGTTGGGGGCTGAAGGTGATGGTTAGTGGAGTTCTGTTACTTTCTTTGCTGGGTCTGTCCTGTAGTAGGTGACTTCTGGGTACTCTTCTGGCTCGGTCAATCTGTTTCTTCACTTTAGCAGATGGGTACTGTAGTTGTAAGAACGCTTGATAGAGATCTTGTAGGTGTTTGTCTCTGTCAGAGGGGTTGGAGCAAATAGGATTGTATCGCAGAGCTTGGCTGTAGACAATGGATCGTGTGGTGTGGTCTGGATGAAAGCTGGAGGCATGTAGGTAAGTACAGCGGTCAGTACGTTTCCGGTATAGGGTGGTATTTATGTGACCATTGCTTATTAGCACTGTAGTGTCCAGGAAGTGGATCTCTTGTGTGGACTGGTCCAGGCCTGGTTCCTCACACAGTCTTGTCAACTACTGCAAATGGACCAATTTGATTACCACTACAAGGTTTCTCTCTCTCCTGGTAGCAATAGCTCACCTTAACTGATCGCTCTCATTAGAGTGCGTATGGTAACACCCATTGTTTCAGTGTGTGTGGGCATTAGAATGCGTATGGTAACACCCATTGTTTCACTGTGTGTGTGTGTTTTCCTACTGTATTTTCCACTGCTTGCATCCGATGAAGTGGGCTATAGCCCACAAAAGCTTATGCTCAAATAAATGTACTAGTCTCTAAGGTGCCACAAGTACTCCTGTTCTTTTTAATCTGGTTGCTGCATTTGACCATCTCGGAAAAGTTGAAACCCTGACAATTCTTCTTGTTGCAATGTGTCCACTTCAGGCCTTTCCTCCCCATCTACAGCAAAAGCTTTTGTCCAGGCCCTCGGTAACTAAGCTACAAATTTCTTCATCTCTGGCCTTGACCAATGCCATCGTGGCCCACTTTGGCACTGCAACAACAGTTCCTCACTCATTGTTTTGATCATGTTACATCCTCCTCTGCAACCTTCACCATATCTATCTCTCTGATACGTTACTCAGACCCTGATTCCCACAGATTTCCTATACTTAGACTGAAAGCTCTTGAGAGCAGAGATCTTTTTGCTACATGTCTGAACAGTACCTAGCAGAGGGGTCCCCGCCATGGTGCCCGCCAGGGCATCTAAGTGTACCCATGTACTGGCCGGCAGATGAGCATCCGTCAAAATGCTGCCGAAATTCGACAACGCCGCCTCTGGATGACGCTGCTTGCTGCCTACAAACAATGTCATCCAGAGGCGTCACCGCTGAAATTTTGATGGATGCTCGTCTGCTGCCACAGTCCTCCGTGGCTCATCGTCTGGTGCATGCCAGATGAAAGGTTGGGGACCACCGACCTAGCACAATGAGGCTGAGACCTAGATTCTAGTTGGTACCACTATATAAACAAGTAAAATGGTCTTATGGGAAGATGAACAGAGAGAGAGACTGGAAAATGGGTAATTTGATAGAAAGCCTTTCACCTCTAGGTCTCGGATTCAAACCGAATCAGTCAGAAGCGATCAGAAGCTTATTACCATCTGAGAGCTATTTGGTATCTTATGTAAAACATACTCATCTTAGTACAGGAAGTAATACAAAAGGCCTTCACTGCTGCTATCTGTGCTTATCAGTTCCCTAGCTTCAATTTCCAGTGCTATCAATCTGGTACTTTTCACTACAATGTAAAAATCTACTTCAGTAATGAACATGTTTGGGTAGACCTGAATATCCCCAGGCTAATAAGTGTCCAAAAGCCCGACAGATATTAGCAATGACAATACCACCAAACAATACATTTTTTAAAAGTGATAAAAAAAATCTATAGAATTAGAAAACATCCAGAAAAGAGCAAAAATAAAAATGATGAGGGGTATGGAACAGCTGCCATATGAGGAGAAATTATTAACACTTCCAAGTTGAAAAGTCCCAAAGAGAGACTAAGGGGAGATATGCAGATCTATAAAATCATAACTCATGTAGAGAAAGTAAATAAGGAAGTGTTATTTACGCCTTCTCATAACACAAGAGCTAGGGGCCACTAAATAGGCAGCAGGTTTTAAAACAAAAGGAAGTGTTTTTTCACACAACGCACAGTCAACCTGTGGAACTCCTTGCCAGAGGATGTTGAAGGTCAAGACTATAACAAGGTTCAAAAAAGAACTAGATAAATTCATGGAGGATAGGTCCATTAATGGCTATTAGCCATGATGGACAGGGATGGTGTCCCTAGCCTCTGTTTGCCAGAAGCTGGGAATGGGCGACAGGGAGTGGGTCACTTGATGATTCCTTGTTCTGTTCACTCCCTCTGGGGCACCTGGCACTGGCCACTGTCGGAAGATGGGCTAGATGGACCTTTGGTCTGACCGAGTCTGGCCATCCTTATGTTATGTTAATATTTACTGCAGCCAAAGGGTGTTTTCCTTTTAGATATGAACAAAAGCAATGTAAATGCTGACTCTGATAAACAACCCATTTCACTCCCCACTGCATCTGCTCTAATCATTATGTTGTCCAACTGAAAAAGTTCTCTACAAATCTAAAACTTACCAGTCTAGTTATAATAATTCAAATAATTCCAAAACAACAATTATGTCCAGAATAAACTTTATCTTTCCAAATTACAAGCATCCACCTGAACCAATGTCAAAAAGGCCTCAATTTTTCAACAACTAATGAAAAGTAAGGAAGCCTACTTTATTTAACAGCTTTCACCATAATAAAATTTGTGCAAGATCTCAGTGCAACAAATATGCCGAGAGAAAAGTAGATTACTCCATAATGCAATTTAAATGACAAGTGACAGCACAACAGAGTACTAATGTGAGACCAGATGCCCATGGAATCACCTATTTCTTACACAGGAGAAGTCTGAACTTCTAACATGCAGGCACGGAGCATGGCTCGGATTTCTGTATTGCAGACGGCCCTGTAGGCTGGGTCTCCACCCCTGCATATAGGAGCTAGCCAGGAATGCTAGACTACGCCTGCACTACAAGCCCATTGATCTACCAAGCCTAAAGAGCAGCTTGTGGGATGGGGCCAGCTGCGCCCCCCCAGGTACCCCGAGGTGGGGAGAATCTGCACCATGGGGCTGGATATGCCCCCTCCCTCCCCAGATACCCCAGGGTGGGGAGAATCTGCATCATGAGGCTAGATATGCTCCCCCCGAAGCACCCCAAGGTGGGGAGAATCTGCACCGTGGGGCCGGATGTGGCCCCCCCCTGAGGTACCCCAGGGTGGGGAGAATCTGCAGCGTGGGGCCGGATGTGCACCCCCCCCCCAGGTACCCCGGGGTGGGGAGAATCTGCAGCATGGGGCCGGATGTGCCCCCCCCAGGGTGGGGAGAATCTGCAGCGTGGGGCCGGATGTGCCCCCCCGGGGTGGGGAGAATCTGCAGCATGGGGCCGGATGTGCCCCCCCC
>NC_133784.1:5405349-5425857 GCF_003597395.2 Chelonoidis abingdonii
CCGCCCCGCCCGCCCGGGAAGAGAAGGCGCCGCCGCCCCGGGGATCTCGCGTCCGGTCCGACAGCGGCCTGGCGCCCCCGAGCCGGCACCGCGGGAGCCGCAGGGCTTCTGCGGGGACAACGGGCTGAGGAGAAAGTGTTACCTCAGGGGGAACCCAGGGAATCAGCCAGCTAGCGCGCATGCGTACGGCCTGAGGCCCGGGGAGGGGATGCCACTGCGCATGCCCATCAGGTCAGAGGGGGAGGGGGGAAATGAAGAGGTGGCTCACTAGGCGTGCGCACAGACGATAGCGCGCTAGTGCGCATGTCTCCTAGGCCAGAGGGGGAGGGGAGAGGCGGCACAGTGTTAATGCGCAAGCGTCGAGAGAAGGGCACATGCGCAGTTAACTCGCAGCTGTCGGTGTGTTTACTCTGCGTACGCGCACGCGCTTGCCGCCTGGGGAAGCCCACGGCGGCTTCGTGAGAGACCAGGATGGGGTAGCTCAGTGCGCATGTGCACGGGGAGGAAAGGCGCCGCTTCCCCCAGGGGTTGAGCTGCTTCGTGCAGCCGCCTTGCCCCGCCCCCGCGCTGCGCGAGCTCTGCCGCCCTTCCCAAGCTAAGCAGGGCCTGGCAGGGTCAGCGCTGGATGGGAGACCACAGCGCCCGGCCGTTCACACGGGGAGGAAGCGCTCCGCCTGAATGCGGATCAAGGGGAGCAGCCTGCAGGAGAACTGAGGAGCCAGGCTCCTCTCTGAGTGTACGGGACGCAGGCTGGCGTTACTGTGAACGGCGCTGTAGGAGGGGTGCGTTTTGCTTCCCTCCCTAGCAAAGACTCTGGTCTCCCGGGAGAAACTGACGCCCCAGAGAAAATGAGCAACGCTGAACTCAGGTCTGGTCCCACGAGCTGGGCTACGCTACAGACATTTACCATTCAAGCCTCCTAGAACCCCGGTCACAGTGGATTCGCCATCACTGACCATTTTAAAATCGAGATTGGATGTTTTCCTACAAGATCTGCTCTAGGAATTATTCTGGGGATGTTCTCTGGCCTGTGCCATGCAAGAGGTCAGACTAGATGATCACCGTTGTCCCTTCTGGCCTTGGAATCGATGACTCTTGGAAAAACACTTATCAACACAAAGTAGGGGAGCTGCTTTTACATCTGGCATAGGCTTGATTGACACAAGTCTGAGAACTAGTTCACTCTGAATGGTTTCCAAGCCACTGCAGACATGGACCAATTTACATGGTTCAATTAGTCCTCCTGCTACTGTCCCACAGGGCACTGGAGGTCCTTTGCAGTCTCCAAGAATCCACTGCTTCTCTTATGTGTGGGGTAGGTATGCAGCCAGAAGCCATTGCCCCTGAAACAGCTCGTGGATGCAGGGCACTCCTGCACTGGTTCTTCAACCAGATCAGCACGCCTGGTTATTGAATTCATTGAACTGTGCTTAAGCCAGTCCTGGCCAATCACTTCAATTACAAATAGTTCAGCTCTCCTATAGATAGTGCACCAGCAAAGGGAGAATTAAGCCCAAGCCAGAGGGAGCAGCAAAGCGCCACTCATCTAAGAGAGGACAGCCTGTTACTTTTAAAATACTCTTTGAACAAGCTGCTCTTAAAAGAAGTTGCCAGCTCCTCTCTCTGCATGGCTTGAAACATAACATTGGGTTCACGGGCTATCACATAGGGCAGACACATTTCCTGTGCCCCAGGTACTGGTTAATTTGGGGTGTAAGAGATCATGAACAGACAACTCTGTGAAAGGAATATTAGTTATCAGTATGACAGCACCTGGGACCCCACTGTGTACACACACCCTCCAGAGAATCACTATCAAGAAGAGCTCACGGTCTGAATAGATAGGACAGGCAAAGAGTGGGAGGGGAAACTGAAGTACAGCCAGGGAGTGACTTCCCCAAGGTCACAGGTCAATGACAGAGCCAAGAATAAAATCCAGGTCTCCTGACACCCAGTCCAGTGCCCTATCCACTAGGCAGTGCTACTTCTCAGGTTAGCAAGAAGCCAACACACTTTGAAAATATAATGAACTAAAATGAAGAGCTTCAGTTACAGGAGCAAATGAACATGAAAAGATAGCGAGGAGGCATAATTTTATAGAGATGGGTACCAGGCTTCACAGGAGCAACTGAAGGATCTGGGATATGGTGCTTGAATTCCTCAGCCTTTGAAACCCCATAAAGACAAAAACAAGGAGCGGGCATGAGGCGACAGGAAAATACCCCATTTCAGCTTTCTGCATGATTGTTCCTTGGCAGGCAATCAACATGTATCCAGGAGGAAACAGCTGATTGATAACCCTGAGTTTAAGTGGGGTCAAGGGAACAGGTGTGTTCCGTGTAAATATGTGACACTGGGGAAAGCAAGTTGTCCTGGGGTGAGTTCATCCTGGTAAAGCTAGTGTTATTCACGGTATACAGACAGAGAAGTCTATTTAAAAAAAACAACACTTGCTTGAAAGTTGCAACGTGGCACTATTTGATTTCTGAGAATTCAGAAGGAGAACACACAAGAACCCAGAAACAGAGAAGGAGAATGCAGACTGCTCCCTAAGGCAGAGAGAGACACAACTCATCCAACTTTGCTTTTAAGGGGGTTCTTTCCAGACAGCTATCTGCTGACACGCTTTGCTACAGACCCCCCTAGCCTGCAAGCTGGACCACGGAACGCCCATGCCCCCTTTTGAGGTAATAGCTTGCAATTCCAGCTGTCCTAAATACACCACAGCTAGCAAATTATAACTAATCTACACAAGTTACAATTGTCTATAGTTTACCGATACTTTATGAATTTGTGACATGGAGGCCATAGGTCAAATCCACTGTACTTCTAAGGGAATTAATTTTCCTGTAGCAGCTGTAAAAACCCAGGCTCGCCTGAAACGTTCCCAAGCTGTGGTCCGCAGAATAAAATCTGTAGAATAAAAGCGACAGGGTTAGGGAGTTGGGGAGTCTCCTGAGAGGATCGCTGTCATGAAATGCAAGAGTCTGACAACTCAGGGTCCAATGACAACTCTCCATCAATTGTGTCCAGATTACACCTATAACTTGTCCTTAGACAGTTGATTCATGCCAGCCAGGCGGGGATGACCTCTCCGCCGCTAGTAGCAGCTGAGGTGCCTGGAGGATCTATCATGTTACGGAGTCTGGGGGTTCCAGCCCTGCTCCCCTCTGCTTGGACCCCACAGTGACTTTTATCCAGCCAGTAAAACAGAAGGTTTATTGGACAACAGGAACACAGGTTACAGCAGAGCTTGCAGGCGCAGTCAGGACTCCTCCATCCAGTCCTTCTGGGGGTTCAGGGTGCTTGGATCCCAGCTAGGATACCCTGAATTCCGCCCCACAGCCCCAAACCCAAACTGTCCTGCCTTTCCTCCCGTCGGCCGAATCCTTTGTCCCCTTCTGCTCCGCCCAGGTGCTCCCCGCTCCCCCCTGCCGGGCTCGGGTTACAGGCTGAGCACCTGTCCCTCACCTAAAGACATCCCCTGCTTTCCCGTTCCCCACACAGACAGTCCTTACTCCATCACACCAATTCATGCCAGCCAGGCGGGGATGACCTCTCCGCTGCTAGTAGCAGCTGAGGTGCCTGGAGGATCTATTTTGGGACCATCACCATTTGTCTTGTAGGCTGATGGCTTTGGTGCCTATCATTTTTCTGCAGCCAGCAGCCCATCTTGTTTGCTGGTGATGACTCCCCATTATATAATTCACCCTGCTGAGAGACCTACAGACGGACATGCACCTGGAGACAACGTGCAGGTTCACTGTAGCCACAGGTTCATCAGTCCTTGGGAAGAGAACAGAAAAAGGAGCAACAGTACCACTGCGTTGTTTCCTGGCTCCCTTGCATGGTAGGCAGCTGTAGCTCCTACCCTCAAGGCTGGAAAATGCCTTCTGCTGATCAGTAGCATGCTCAGGCTTCGGTTGCAGCCCCTGTGCAGCAATTTCGAGCGGCCCTCCAAGCCATGCAGTAGTTTGATTGTCACTCCCCACTGCCTGCAGAATGGAGGCTAACGTACAGCTGTGAGCCAGCGTTGACATCACTCTCTCCTGCACACGTACAGGCGTCAGCTGGGGAATTCCTTCCCAGGCACAGCTTAGTCAGTGGCATGGGACACACACAGCAACATCAGTGCTTCCTCAGCAGGCAACTCTGTGCCATGGGGATGCACCCTGGCATCGTTATTTATACAGTAAATACAATTAAGCCTCAGCAGCATTAAACTCACCAGCTGCACAGGAACTTGGCTGGCCAGCCACCTTCCCCCTTCATCATCTAGGAAGCAGACTCTCAGCCCTCTCCAGATACCCTCTCAAATGGGTCGTCTGCGGCATGCAGTGCTTCATTTGTGCTAAGACTTTCCAGGGCTGATCCCCGGCACCTCTAGGCTTGGCAGTTCATAGCCCCGGCACGTCTGGGCCTGGCGGTTCAGAGCCCCAGCACCTCTGGGCTTGGTGCATCAGTTATGAAACTAAAAAAATTGGCTTGAGTCCCAGCACGTCTTTCATTACAAATTAAGCTGTGGCACCATGTCCAGAAAATCAGACCAACGGGGTGTATGGGGAACACTGTCCGGAGTGCTGGAGCCTTCGGCGAGCACCTTGTTAGCCCCCCCAGGTCAAGCACCTTTGCTGACCACAGCTGTGACAGCGTGGCCTGGGGAGAGAGGCAGGCGAATGCAGCCTGCTTCACCCTCTTGTTCCAGGCAGAGAACCAGCTGCGGGTTTGATTTGCTGCTGATCAGCTCATGCAATAGTGTCAGCTGCCGGAATTATCAGTTATCTGAGCTACGGCAGCATCCAGAGGCCCCAGCCGAGAACAGGCCCCCAGTGCTGTGCAAATGCAGAGACAGACCCTGTCCCAGACTGCTCCCACCTAGACGGGACGGACAATGGGCGGGAGGGGAAACAGAAGAAGTGATTTGTCCAGCAGCTCAGCAGCAGAGCCAGGACAAGAACTCACAGCTCCTGATTACCAGGCCAGCACCTGTTCCATTAGATCCCATTCGCAGTCTGGCTTTAGTCTCTTTGTACAGATCCATGCGCACCTTCCCCAGAGAATTATTTCTTGTTTCTGTAGTGGTAGGTTGTCAAGCGGCTCAGTGCTGACCTGGGTCAGGCCGGCTGCTCAGCTGGTGAGCGGGGGCCTGCAAGTAGCCAGGGAAAGTCTGCCAGGAGGAGAGCAAAAATAACCGCACAGTGCAGAAAAGGCCCCAGCTGAGGCTCCAGGCCCCCTGTCAGCCCCTGCCTACCCAAGTCACCTCCCTCCCCCCCTGCTGGGCTTTCTCAGAGCCCTTCCCCCAACACGGTGGCAGGGCAGGCTGGTCTGAGCTCAGCCCCTTGTTCACCCCCCCTGTGACAGAAGGGGGGATAGATGGGCCATTGAGATGAATGCAGCACTTTATGGTCTGCCATCTCCTGTGGCAGGGCATGGGCTCCCAGCCTGGCAGGGGGAGGACCCGAGGAGCTAGGAGGGCCCTGCGTTTTTGGGGTGCTGAGGCGGTGTTGTAGCATCCCTCTGCCACAAGAGGGCACTCTGAGCCAGCCCATGGCAGGCCCGGCTCGGTCCCATTGGCCAAGCGGGGCAGGATGTGAAGGGCCTGGCCTGGCCCCGACGGCCAGAGCACCCCAAGAAAGCGGGATGGAGCTGCCCCGGGAGCAAGAGCTGGGCCCCCGCAAACCAGCCTTGCCAGGCCGCTCCCAGCATCCCGAGTGCCAGGCCCCCATGGCCCCAGCTGCACTCACAGGGGCAGTTCCACCCCCGACCCCGCCAGCCCTGCACCCACAACCCAGCTGGAGCTCGAGGGGCAGGGGAGAGATGAGCAAAAAGCCACAACCCACCCTCATCTAACCCACCTCCCTGCTGCCGGGACCAATCCCCAGTCCCCTGGCCTGTGCGCCCCAGGCGCTGCTACCCCCAGATGTGCATCCTGCATGCTGCCTTCCCCCTCACACTGGCCCTCCTGGGTCTTGGAGCTCAGCCCCTATCACAGCAACCCCGTCTGAGCAGCCCCTTCCTAGACGTCACAAGCTCCATCTTAAAGCTAGTTTGGGTGTTTGCCCCATGGCTCCCAGTGGGAGGCTGTTCCAGACCCTCACCCCTGCAGTGATTAGAAATCTGCTGCTCCTCTCCAGCCTGAATTGCTCACAGCCGGTTTATCCCCGTTCGGTGTTGGCCCGACATTGTCCCTTAGCTTCAGCAGCTCCTCCCCCCGTCAGATTTCGACTGTGCAAGCAGGGCCGGCTCGGCCGTTCAGAACAAGCCAAACTTTGCTCTGGTCCAGCGATGCTGGGCACTGGGTGTGGCAGTCGCCGCGCTGCAGCCATCCCTGGGGGGCTCAGCTCATGCTAGCGTCTGTGCAAGGACGAGCTGCCCAAGCCGCCAGGCACGCTGACAGCTGGCTGCCTCCGCCTGCCGTGCCAGGGGCTGTTTTTAGCGCGTACGCTGATGAGGTGTGGGCATGTGGCCTTGAGCTGGCCATGCCCCTGCCCCTGGCAGCTGAGCCCTTCCCTTAGCCTCCACGTGTCTGCGCAGTGCTGCATGGCCTCGCTCAGCCTCGCGGCCCGGCTCTGCACCGGGAACCGGTAGAATTCAGTGTGAACCTGGGGGCCAGACCTGGATGCCTGGTCCAGCTGCAATCTTGGAGCCAGCATCTCAGCATATTGCAGGCCACAGCCCCTCACCTACCCTGCCGCTGGGGTTTCCAGCAGATGAGACCCTGCCTAGAGCCTGAGCCAGGCTCTCCCGGCGGGGGTGTGGTAAGCGCTGGTGTTGGGCAGCCACCCCAGGCGCTGAACCTCCCATCAGCTCGTGGGGATACAGGGCTGATGGCTGCTCAAGAGGTTCTCGGGGGGCTGGAGCAAAACCTGACGCTAATGCCACCCCCCCCTGCCAAATAGTTTAAGAAGGGGACAGGGGTCAAAGAGGGCCCAGGCCTGTGGGGTTGCTGCCCTCCCCCCCCAAGGGCTAGGGGGTTGCTCCCAGTCCTGCCTCGCCCTGAGCTCTGGGCCTCCCCATCCCCCATCCGTACTGCCCGGTGCTCGGCCTGGTGGGTTGCCTCAGGCCAGCACAATGCCAGTGGGGCGACGGGCACCTAAGGTGGGCGAGTTCTTCCCTGCATTAGTGATGGCAGCGCCCAGCGCTGAGCGGTGCACCGATGCCATCTGCCATGTCACGACTCCCTTTGGTCCTCCCCTGGACAGCCCCATGGCCATCCTCAGGGTTGAATCAGGGCCCTTCACTATGCCAAGCGTGAGCTGCTACAGCTGGAGTGGCAGCTCCAAGGGTCCTCAGCAGGGGCTGGGACGGACTCGGCCCTGCCAGGGCTTGGAGGGGGGGCACCCAGTAGGTTAGACTGGCTCCCTGCACACGGGTGAACCAAAGGCCTTTCTAATGCCGCCAGCCGGGTGTCACCATCACACCGTGGGCACATGCAGCGTCTCCCCCCGTGTAACCCCCGCACACGCCCACCACCTCCAGCAGTGCACATGGGTGGGCACCCGCCCTGCAGCACCCCTGGCTGGAGAGGGGTCTTTGAAGGCCGGAGCGCTGCCCAGGGTGATGTGCTGAGCCCCGCACCCCCTCAGAGCAGGCCCCCCAACCAGCTCTTGTCCTGCCAGGCCCTAGCCAGGACCCCCCCTGGTAGCACTCTTCGACTGGGCCCCCTGCCTCCCTGCCCCACAGATGCCCAGACACAGCAGGGTGGCGCATAGCGACTGTGGCTGGATTTTATTGTACTTTTGATCGTTGTTATTATACAAAATATACAGAGTTGAAAATGCAAAGCGGCTAGTAGGGCCGAGCGCCCGGTAAGGGGCACACGCCATGCGGCTGGGGGCGGGGCTGGGCACTGGACGCCGGCGCACGGGGCAGGAGAGGAGCTGAAAGGACAAAGCTCCCCCGCAACCCACGGCGACCCCAGCCCCACCAGGTGGAAGGGGGCGGGGCTGTCTGGATGAGTGTGAGGCTCAGCCCCACCCACAAAGGGGCCCTTGCTCAGGCTAGAGGCTTGGGACTGGCGGGTGGGGGGGCTGAGAGGAGCAAACCGCGCCGGGGCGCCGCTTCCAGCAAGGGGTGTGTGTGAGAGCTGGGCCCTGGGGCAGGGCCAGGGGGATGGAACGAAGGAACATTAAAAACCCATCCTGACAGCGAGATCTCTGGGGCAGGAGGAGGAGGGAGCATTGTCAGCCATCGTCCGGGAGCCGGACCCTGCTGGGAACAGCTCGTCGGGCATGGGAAGGAGTCCTGGCTCCCCAGCCTGCACAAAACCCCGGAGGGGACACGGGGGGGATGGTCCTGCCCCGGGCCCAGAGCATGCGGGACTTGAGCACCAGCGACCTGTGGGGCGCCAGCCTCCTGGTTTGTCCCCGTCTAGGGACAGGGCCCCATGCAAAGGGCGGCTCCAGCCCGGATCGTTTCCTTTGCTAATCAGCAGTGACCCCCACAAGCCCTCCCGCCTCCCCCCACTTGGGTGCTGCTGACCTGGCTCCAGCCCAGCCGGGCGCTGGCTCGGTGTCTGCCCCCGTGCACCACCCAAGCTCTAGCGGCACAGGGCTCCCCTTCCCATACCCAGCAGAGGGCAGGACAGGCCGAGGGCCACGCGGGCTTGGCAGGGAATAAACAACCCTACAAAGCCAGGGGTGCTGGCTGGCCAGGGCTGTCTGCTGGACCTGGCTTTCCCAGCTGATGGGCCCTGCTCACGGAGCTGCTTCCCCGGGGAGATTCCCCAGGCTGCCTCTGGCTCTGCCTTGAGCTGCACACCCTCAGCCCTGGCAGCAGCACTCATCCCACCGCTCCCACCACTGCTGAGGCCTGCAGGCTAGGAGCACGTTGCGCCCACCTCCCTGCCCAGATGAACAGCTCCACTCCGCTCTCAGGAACGGGGAGCAGGCCCCACCTCGCAGGACTGGGACAGGGGGACAGGTCCCGGGAAGCACCTTGGTGCAGCATGCAATTGACTTGTGGAACTTGCCGCTGCAGGAGATTGTAAAGACACCTGGCTCAGCACAGCTCCACAAGGCCATCGCTGTGACCAGGACCCACGTCTGCAGAGAGCATTAAAGGGGCTGTGGCGTCTCAGAGCCAGGGCTGGAGCTAATCTGCAGAGCAGGGCAGGAGTTGGGGCCACGTCTTCCTGTGAAGCCCCAGGCACTGGCCACTGCTGGTGATAAGATGCCCGCAGGGACAGCTGCACTGCCCTCAGGGCGCTAGGGAGTGACATGCCCCTGTCATCAGAGGGACCCCAGGGACCAGGCTGCCAGCCTGTCCCTGGCAGCGCTGACTGTACTGACGCCTAGGAAGGGCACGTGCTGGCCACGCACAAGCCCCCTGGCTCGCTCTGGCTCCCAGCCTGTCCTGCCCCATGTCGGCCCAAGGCAGATAGCTGGCTGGCTGCCGAGCTATTCCCCCTCAACCAGCGCGATCCCAGTCATCTGCTCAGCTCACGGCAGTCTCACTTCTGGGCTCCTCTGGGACCCTCTGTGCAGCCCCCGGCCCCCATCACCCGTCTGCGTTGGCCTGAGCACAGGGCCCTCAGCAGCTGCCTCAGCAACACCCTGCTGGTTCCTAGCCCCTTTCTCCATCCGGGGTGCAGCTGGCAGGGCTGGGGGGTGAGATCTCAGCAGCTGCCTGGGCAACACCCTGCCGGTTCCTAGCCCCTTCCTCCATCTGGGGGGCAGCTGGCAGGGCTAGGGGGTGAGATCTCAGCAGCTGCCTGAGCGACACCCTGCCAGTTCTTAGCTCCGTCCTCCATCCAGGGTGCAGCTGGCAGGGCTGGGGGGTGAGATCTCAGCAGCTGCCTGAGCGACACCCTGCCGGTTCCTAGCCCCTTCCTCCATCTGGGGGGCAGCTGGCAGGGCTGGGGGGTGAGATCTCAGCAGCTGGGCGGGGGAGTCCCCGGAGCCACTGGCACTCCAGGGAGTGTTGTCCACTGGCCCTGCCGCATGCCACCCACTGTGACTGACCGGAGTGAAGGGGCAGCGGGGAGCCGCAGGCAGGGAAGAAGCAGGTTGTGCCCTGGAGCCAGCAGTGAGAAGGGCCCGGGAGCAGCAGAGTGCCAGGAACAGAAAAGCCTGCCAGGTAGCCTGGCCATGAGCGCCGAGCTGGACTCTGCTTCTCCAATACACCCCCCACCACCACCGGTGACAGCCCTGGGGCTAACCTGGGCCGGGCTGGGCCGGGCCCCATGCGCTAGATCATTGAAGGGAAATGTTTCACCCAGGCACAAAGTGCCAGCTGGATTCCTGGTGCACCCTCTGCCCCCAGCCATCTCGGAGAGACGGGGCAAGCTCCCCCAGAGCTCCTCTGGGCTCAGGGCCCACCACGCTGACCAGCCCTCCCAGCCAAGCCCCTCTGCCACACATCACGGGGCCACCCCCACCCCCGGTGCGGCTCCCCAAGCAGCTGGGACGTGGTGCGAGACCGGTGCCTCCTGGCTCGGCCTCGACAGCCGCTGCCCCAGGGCTCCCGATGGGACGGAGGCCTCGTCGTAACAGCCTTCCCGGACCAATCCCCAGCCGCTCCCTGCCCCGGGCTCTCGGGGCACCTCAAGTCTAGCCCAGCCTCCTGCTCCAGCCACCTAATGCAGGCCACTCGCCCATGAGCACGCAGGGACGTGCCCAGCCTGCCTGCCTCCTCCAGGGCATCCGGGCACTGCCCCTCTGCCCACCCCCCCTCGGAGAAGGCGGAAGCAGCAGAGGGCATCTCCCAGGCGGGGTAACAGCCCCTGTGATGAACGGCAATGGGGACTTGCCCAGGTTTGCCGAACGCACCTGGAACTCCCCCCCCGCTGGATGGCATCCTGGAGCTGGGGCCAGAGACGAGGGAGGGAAGGAGCCAGCTCTGAATCCTCCAGAGTGGGGTTCCCTGGGAACCAGGGTGTGGGAGCTGCTTGCTGCACGGTGGATGCCTAGCAGGACGGGGTGGGTGCTGTCCGGAGCCAGGCAGCTCTGGGCGTAGGAAGGTCCGTTTGGCCCCAGGTGCCCCAGGACAGTGCTTGCCTTCTGCCAGGCTGTGCCTATGCTCTGCCCCCAGGAGCACGTCCCCATGGCAGGTGGAGCCACAGCTAGCCCAGGGCAAGGGAAGGTCCCTTCATCATAGGTGCCGCCACCGTGTCTCCTGGAGCTAAAATCCTTCCCCTGCAGCGCCGTCAAGCCTGTTTCAGGGGGGCTGCACACCCAGGATGGGAGGGTCTCAGAGGAAGAGACGAGAGAGAAGCAGGAGCTTGGCCCGGTGGCGGGGCTGGCAGAGGCTAGATCACGTTGTCGAAGAGCTGCATGGATCTCATGATGTTCTCATCCTGCAGGGGTGGAGGAGGAGATGCTCAGTGGGTCTGCTGGGACCTCGACTCCAGCAGCGAAACCTGTGTCTAGGGTCCAGGCAGAGGGTCCCCACTTTCCGGGCTGTCCTGGCACCCTCGGAGTGCCAGGCTGGCATTCTGCAGCTAAGGCCAAGACTTGTGGGCAAAGCGCTGGGGCCTTTAAAGGCTGAGAAGAGACGGCGCCCCCGGCTGTATGTCCTGTTGGAAAGGTGACATCTGGCCCTGTGCCCACTGGCACTACGCCAGGCTGCTGGCTCTTAGGGGAGTGCACCCGGTCCGGCCCCACTTCCCACACAGTCCTGGGGCCCCTCCGAGGCCTCTCACCCAAGCACGGGTCCTGCCTCTCAGCTCTGGGAGGAGCAGCTGGGCGGCAGCACGGGGCAGCAGTGCCCAGGAGGCTCGGGGCAGGGGCAGGGGCACTGCGGGGTGAGAAGCCGAGCGGGAGAAGGGCCCGGCCCAGGATCGAGCTGTGACGTTACCTTCTGACACGACTCTATGAACTCCTCGATTGTGACCACCCCGTCCTTATTCCGGTCCATCTTCTGCAAACAGACACAGCGTCACGGAGCCGGCAGTGGGTCCAGAGACAGGGGGAGAGGCTGCATGTGCCCAACAGGGGACAGCCCCCTATTCTGATCCCTGCTGGGGGGACAGCACCCCCCACTCTGATCCCCACGCCAGGGGGACAGCGCCCCTCCACTCTGATCCCTGGTGGAGGAGGGACAGCACCCCCCCCATTCTGATCCCTGCTGGGGGGACAGCGACCCCCAGTCTGATCCCCACCTGAGGGGGACAGTACCCCCCACTCTGATCCCCAACCGAGGGGGACAGTGCCCTCCACTCTGATCCCTGCTGGAGGGGGGACAGCACCCCCCTTCTGATCCCTGCTGGGGGGGACAGCGACTCCCAGTCTGATCCCCACCTGAGGGGGACAGTGACCCCCCACTCTGATCCCTGCTAGGGGGACAGCACCCACCACTCTGATCCCTGCCGGGGGAACAGCACCCCCCACTCTGATCCCCACCTGAGGGGGACAGTGACCCCCCCACTCTGATCCCTGCCAGGGGGACAGCACCCCCCACTCTGATCCCTACCGGGGGGGACAGCATCCTCCACTCTGATCCCCTCCCGAGGGGGACAGCTCACCCCACTCTGATCCCTGCCAGGGGGACAGCACCCCCCACTCTGATCCCTGCTGGGGGAACAGCACCCCCCACTCTGATCCCCACCTGAGGGGGACAGTGACCCCCCCACTCTGATCCCTGCCAGGGGGACAGTGCCCCCCACTCTGATCCTATAAGAGATCCCTCCTGTGTGGGCCGCATTTGGACAAAGAGGAGGCAACATCCCCCATAGCTCAAGCAGCATCTGCCCAGGCCGGGGCTTTCCGTGGGTCTGAGAGAGCCCAGGGTGACCCCCAGATCTAAACCCCAAAGCCCGTCCTGGGCAGATCCAGGTGAGCACAGGGTTAATCTCAGGGGAGGAGGCAGGTTTGTGGGTAACGAAGCCCAGGGGGACTCCAGGATCCTCGTTAATTCTCCCTGGAAATGAGAAGGGAGCTCATAGCTCCTGCTTCAGGGCACCAGCCAGTGGCAGGAGGGTTCGTGTGGGAAGCCTGCCAGGGGGAGCTCACCCCATGGGGAGTAGCCCGGTCCCTCCCCCAGCATGGAGACAGGACGCTGGGCTGGATGGAGCCTGGGTCTGACCTGGGCCTATGATCCCCTGGGGCTTCCCCCCTTTGGGGCAGCGTGGCCAGGGGAGGGGTCAACTGGGGCTTCCCCCCTTTGCGGCAGCATGGCCAGGGGAGGGATCAACTGAGGCTTCCCCCCTTTGCGGCAGCATGGCCAGGGGAGGGGTCACCTGTGGCTTCCCCCCTTTGGGGCAGTGTGGCCGGGGAGGGGTCACCTGGGGCTTCCCCCCTTTGGGGCAGTGTGGCCGGGGAGGGGTCACCTGGGGCTTCTCCCCTCTGTCTCTCTATGCTGCTCCGAGCAATCTCTCCTTTGCTCTCCCGTCCAGGGCCGCCGGGGGTGGCAAAAGGGGAGGCGAGAGGGGCCCCGGGTCCTGCAAGGGTCCCCACGAGAGTTTTTCGGGGCCCCTGGAGCAGGGTCCTTTACTCGCTCCGGGGGCCCAGAAAATGTGTGGGGCCCGGGCCCCCAGAGCGTCTTCCGCTCCCGATCTTCACCGGCGGGGGATCCTTCCGTTCCGGGACCAACAGCGGGGGTCCCCCGCCACCGAATTACCGCTGAAGACCCGGCTGCACTTCGGCGGCAGGTCCCGCTTCGGCGGCAATTCGGCATCGGGTCCCAGAGCGGGAGGACCCCCACTGGCGAAATACCGCTGAAGCGGGGGGCCCCCCACCACCGAAGACCCCAGGCCCCCGGAATCCTCTGGGCAGCCCTGCTCCCGTCCCCAGCCCCCGGGCCCTTCCTCTGGTCACTGACTCCTCTCCCTGTCCCAGGAGGGACCCCCAGGCCGGCTCCACATGTCTCACCTGGAAAAAGTTCTCTACGTGCTCCCGGGGGGCCTCCTCCCGCATGGCCGGGTACGTGTATTTGCCCATCATGTCGTAGATGGATTTCATGATGTCCAGCATTTCCTGAGGAAGGGGCCCAGAACCAAACAATTAGCAGCATTTGCCCCACAGAGAGGCCCCTATGTCCCTCTGCGGGAGGCACCTGGGCCCCCACACCTCACCCCTCAGCTGGGGACGCTCTGGGCAGCTTCTGGTGCCAGCCAAGGGAGACAGAGACGCCCGCACCGGGAGGGGGCCAGTCAAGTGACACGCCAGGATTGCAACCCCCTCCCCCTACCAGGGAGAGACACGAGGAGCTGGGGGGCCCGGGCTGGAAACTGATTATTGCCCCCCACAGCTCTGCTGATGCCCCTCACTCCCAACCCGCAGCTCCCTGCTATCCCTGCCCTGGGCTCCCCACCCCCAGTTCTGCCGGTGCCCCTCACTCCCGACCCACAGCCCCTGCTAGCCCAGCCCTGGGCTCCCCACCCCCCAGCTCTGCCGGTGCCCCTCACTCCCGACCCACAGCCCCTGCTAGCCCAGCCCTGGGCTCCCTCCATCTCAATCCTGACCCGCAGCCCCCTGGTCTCTAGCCCTGGGCTCCTCCCACCCCAGCCCTGCCAGTGCCCCTCAATCCTGACCTGCAGCCCCTGCTAGCCCAGCCTTGGGCTCCCCACCCCCAGCTCTGCCGGTGCCCCTCAATCCCAACCCGCAGCTCCCAGCTCTGGCTCCCGCTACCTCAGCTGAAGCCCCTCAGTCCTGCCCAGGGCCAGCGCTTCCATTTAGGTGACCTAGGTGGTCGCCTAGGGCACCAGGATTTGGGAGGCGGCATTTTGCCGCCCTTGGCAGCAATTCGGCGGCGGGGGGGTCCTTCCGCGCTCCGGATCTTCAGCGGCAATTCGGCGGCGGGGGGGTCCTTCCGCGCTCCAGATCTTCAGCGGCAATTTGGCAGTGGGGGGGTCCTTCCGCGCTCCGGATCTTCAGCGGCAATTCGGCGGCGGGGGGGTCCTTCCGCGCTCCAGATCTTCAGCGGCAATTTGGCAGTGGGGGGGTCCTTCCGCGCTCCGGATCTTCGGCGGCAATTTGGTGGCAGGGGGGTCCTTCCAGGCTCCGGATCTGCAGCGGCAATTCTGCGGCGGGTCCTTCACTCGCTTCGGGACTCTCTGCCGAAGTGCCCCAAAAACGGGGAGCGCGGAAGGAGCCCCCCCGCCGCAGAACTGCTGCCAACGACTGGGAGCGCGGAAGGACCCCCGCTTAGGGCGCCAAAAACCCTGGTGCCGCTCCTGGTCCTGCCCCCCCTTCTGAGATGAAGTGGCCCAGCAATGTCAGTGTTTCCCAGTCCCCCCCGGCTCCTATCTCTCCCCCCCCCCACCTCTTTGGTGATGCAGCCGTCTTTGTTCAGGTCATAGAGGTTGAAGGCCCAGCTGAGCCGGTCGTCTATGGTGCCTCGGAGAATCACGGACAAGCCGGCCACAAAGTCCTGTGGAGGAATTGGGGTTACCAGGGCAGACACTCTCGCGAGACCCTTGGTGTCAGGGTGCAGAACATGAGAAGGGCCAGATGGGCTCAGCGAGCAGCCCCCAGCCCAGTGTCCTGGCTTGGACAGTGGCCGGTGTCAGATGCTTCAGAGGGACTGAACAGACCAGGGTGTTTTCAGGTGATTCCATCTGTGACCCTGAGAAGAGCCCGGTGCCAGCGGGCAGGCTGATGTCATGATATGTTCCCAAAGGCGGTAGCGTAGCCCTGTAAAACTAACAGCTCGCTGGTCACAGATATTCCTGCATGACATATCTACGGTGACCCCTCAAAGGGCTGCAGAGCTCTGGGCTGGAGATCTGTTCTCGAGACGTACCTGGTGTGCACCGCCTAAACCACGCCTGCTGCGATTCTGTTTCACTTTGTCACCCGGCTCCCAGGTCTGTGAGATCCCCTCGTAACTTCGCAGGCTGCCTGGCCTTCGCATGAGACATTTTGCATAGTCTGCAAACGTTGCCGTCTCACTGGTTACCCCTTTTCCCAGATCGTTTACGAATATGTGGAATAGGACTGGGCCCAGTACAGACCCTGGGGACACCTCTCTCCAGTCTGAAAACTGACCCTTTGATCTCACAAAACTGGGTGACTGGGCAACAAAATGGCAGATGAAATTCAATGTTGATAAATGCAAAGTGATGCCCATTGGGAAACATAATCCCAACTCTACATAGAAAATCAAGAATAGTTCTCTGAAAACATCCACTCAGTGTGCAGCGGCTGTCAAAAAAGTGAACAGAATGTTGGGAATCATTAGGAAAAGGATAGATAATAAGACAGAAAATCCCATATATAAATCCAGGGTACGCCCACCTCTGGAATCCTGTGTGCAGTTCTGGTCACCCCATCTCAGAAAATAGACATTGGAATTGGAAAAGGTTCAGAGAAGGCCAAAAAAAAACAAACGATGAGGGGGATGGAACAACTTCCATATGAGGAGAGAGTGAAAAGACTGGGGCTATTCAGATTAGAAAAGAGACGACGAAGGGGGGATATGACAGAGGGCTGTAAAATCATGACTGGTGTGGAGCATGTGAACAGAGAAGTGTTATTTGCCCCTTCCCAGAACACAAAAACCAGGAATCTCCCAATGAAATTAATCGGCAGCAGTTTAAATTAAACAACAGGAAGTATTTCTTCCCACAACGCACAGTCAACCTGTGGAACTCCTCGCCAGGGGATGCTGTAAATCACAAAAGTACAACTCGGTTCAGAAAAGAACTAGATACATTCCTGTAGGACAGGATCAGCAGCGGCTATTAGTCAGGATGGTCAGGGATACAGCCCCAGGCTCTGGGTGTCCCTAACCCTCAGCGTGCGAGAAGCTGGGAGTGAAGGACAGTGGATGCATCACTCGCTAATTGCCCTGTTCTGTTCGTTCCCTCTGAAGCACCTGGCACTGGGATCACTATTCCGACCTGATCAGGCCTCTCTTCTGTTTGTTCTGATGACCAGCACAAACAGACAGTGAAACGCAGCGCTTCAGTCACAGCCACTTTGCCTGAGTCTCCCCCGTGGCTAGTAACAGAGATTGCACCTTCCGAGAGAACATGGCCTCGGTTTCCCCCCATGAGTGGGTCCAAGCGAGGTCTGATAGACTGATCCTCTTCTTTGTGGAAAACGCGGCTCGTTATTGATCACCCCCTGGCCCTCAGGTGTCTCTGAGTCATGGGGTCCCAGGGGCCTCTGACAGGCAAACACCAGAACCCGGTCCCCACGATGGCTCGTCATTATTCATCATCGCCCGGCCTGAGCTTGGACTGTCACCTGGGTAATGCAGGATTGCTTGGGGCTTGAGACCACAGCACCCAGGAGCCCTGGAGAGCCACAGGGTGTGGCTGGGTCTGGCTGCCCCAGTAAAAGCTGCGTTACCCATCACTGCCATTCCCAGGAGGTCAAAAATCAGGAGTCAGGTGGGAAAAAAATCATGAGATCAGCTTAAAATTCTGGGGTTCTGGTTCTTTGCCTTCTGACGTCTAAGGGCCTTTAAAAGTCCCATTTGCAGACTTTTCTCCCCACCAGGAGGGCTAGGAACTTGCTGTTTCAAAGACAGACACTGAGATTCTCACGTCATCACCTCACTACAGGAGCTAGGGCTTTAACACCAACTAGTGCAAGACTTGCAATTGCTAGTGAGACTTGATGATACTCGTTCTGCCCAAGTCTCGACAGCATCAGACTCAAAGGCTCTATCCCCAGTCCCCAGGTCCCATCCCAACCAGGTAGGTGCAGAGCCTCACCTCGAAGCTGATCGAGCCGTCATGGTCGGTGTCGAACGCGTTGAAGAGGAAAGCAGCGTACATGCCGGAGTCTGCGGGACCAGCCAAACGGAGAGAGTCAAACAGGGATAGGACTTACTGACTTTGACCCGGTATATGAATGACTTGATATTAAACAAGCAACAGAGCCAGCTTTCCGATGCCGACCTGGGGAACACACTGCCACAGGAATCCAGACAGCCTCAGTACTACCCCTGGCTAATTTGGTCATAGCCATTCTGAACTACACTAAAAGTGATCCACTCTCATGCTCCAGGGCCTCAGCTGATGGCAGCAGGGTCAGGAAGAAGCAGACACCCAGCATGGAACAACATGGGGGATTCCTTTTCACCCTCCTCTGAAGCATCAGGCAGTGGCTAGAGAGAGACATGGCGCTAGCAGAGGGATACCCATGGCCTGAGCATGTGCCACTATCACATTCCCTTGTGGAGTGCACCAGGGCACAAGGAGGGTGCAGGTGGGGGTCAGGGCACCACGACTGCCTTGGGAAGAGCACTAAAGCTGCAGAAGTTGGCTCCAGGGATGCTGGAGAGTACACGCTTGAGCTGCTCTAACACACTCTGACCCTCTGAGCCTCACCTCAGCCCTCCCCCCTCCCCACGCCCTGACTCTACCCCCTACCCCAAACCAGAGCTCCTCTTTGAGAACACAGGGCAGGAGCCACCACGAATGGCAGTGCAACTGTGCCTGGCCTGGCTATTTGCATGGGCAGGTACCCGATTTGCACAGGCAATCACGGCAATTGCATGTGCAAACTAGATGCACATTTTGCTTACATAAAGGCAGCCTTACATTTCTGGCCCTCTGGACCTGAGTGGGGGGTGGTGGGAGCCGCCTCTGGGGTGACCCTCCCCGCCCATGGAGACTGTCCCACCCGCAGCCCCCTTTTACACTCTGTAGGAGCCGGAGTTAAGAGGGGAGCTCACCTCCCTGCGGGAAGAACTGGGAGTAGATCTGTTTGAAGTTCTCTTCGTTAACGAGGCCAGTCGGGCACTCCTGCCAAAGGGAAAATCACAGACAAGATCAACCCCCTTCAAACAGCCAGGGCTGGAATGGTCTGAGCACAGAGCGGGGAGCCAGGCTTGCCTGAGCTCTCCTTGTGAATCTATCCCTCTGGGCCCTTGGGCCGGTCATGTCACCGCTCTGTGCCTCAGTTTCCCCATAGAGTCCTGCCTTCCCCCTCTGGTTGTGCTCAGGACAGCACATCTCGGGGAGGTGGGGCGGGGGCAAGGCCCTGTCCCGAAGGGCTCCCAGGCTAACTTCAACTCCCGCCCTCCAAAGATCTGTCTGTCTAGGAGCTGCTTCCCCCACCAAATGGAATGCAGCCACCTCTGGGGTGGAAAGCAGCAACTGGATAAGAGCACACCCACACCACACAGCCCCTGCATCCTCTAGGCTCCCAGAGCTCTCTGCAAATTCTGGACACATCATCCCTACTGGAAGGCAACCCCTTCTGGGGTGGAACAGCCTGCTGCACTGGAGTGGAAGGGGGGATGTTTTGGGAAATGCCATTGGAGCCAGTGGTCTGTTGTGTCTTGCTGAACAGACTGTGCCTCGGGGCTGCCAATCTCATCAGAAATGCCCCCCCGCCCCGCCCCACAGAGCAAAGTTCCTGGAGTGCAGCGACCCACCCAGCAGGATGATGGACCACCAGGGTTTGGCCCTGGGCTGCCAGGCACCTGGGGAAGTTCATTAGCCACTTGCCCTGGCACCAGCCCCTCCTGTGCAGGCTCCTGCAGGCACCAGAGGGCTGGGTCCATGTCTCAGCTGCATGGGAGCGCAGCTGCCAGAGGAGCAGCAGGAGAGAGGGTTCTGGGGGGCAGAGGTTGGAGGGGGAGGGGGTGTTGGAGACAGAGGCTGGAGTAGGGTTGCCAATCCTCCTGGATTGGCCAGGAGTTGCCCGGAATGGGCATCTATCTCCTGGTTGCTATTGAAAGCAATCTGGGAGATTTTAATCGGCCGAAAGTCCGGTCAGCAGCACAGTGGGGCTAAGGCAGGATCCCTACCTGCCCTGGCTCTGCACGGCTCCCGGAAGAAGCCAGCGTGTCCGGCTCCTAGGCACAAGCATGGCCAGGGGGATTCTGTGCACCGCCTCCGCCCCGAGCACCGACTCCACAGCTCCCATTGGCCGGGAACCTCGGACAATGGGAGCTGTGGGGGCGGTGCCTTCAGGCAGGTGTAAGCGCACAGAGCCCCTGGCCACCCCGATCTTAGGAGCCACAGGGACATGTCGCTGCTTCTGGGAGCCGCCCAAGGTAAGTGTCAACTGGCCGGAGCCCGTATCCTGTCCCGCACCCCCTCCCGCACCCAACCCCCAGCCCTGAGCCTCCCTCCCACAGCCCGCACTCCTCCTGCACCCCAACCCCCTGCCCCAGCCCTGAGCCACTGCCAGCCCCCAAACTCCCTCCCAGAGCCCACATCCTGCACCCAATGCCCTGCCCCAGGCTTTTGAAAGTGAGTGAGGGCGGAGGAGCAACGGGGTGGAGGGGGATGCAGTGAGCAGGGGCGTGGCCTCAGAAAAGGGGCGGGGCAATGGTGTTTGGGTTTGTGCAATCAGTCAGTTGGCACCCTAGGTCAGAGGGGAGGGGGTGTCGCTGGGGCCAGAGGCAGCCCCCCCAGGCCGGCCCAGTGACTCACGTTCTTGAAGCCCCGGTACAGGACCTGCAGCTCCTTGCGGCTGAACTTGGTCTGTTCCTGCAGCTGCTCCAGCCCCTCGGGGCGATGGCAAACAGTGGAGAGTTCGAACTCGTCCTCCACGCTGTCTGCAAGGGGGAGAGCAGCTCAGAGCCTCGGCGTGGCTGCCCCCTACCCGAGCCCCCTGCCCCACAGCACCGGCTGCCCCCTGCCCGAGCCCCCGGCCCCACGGC
>NC_133784.1:5426636-5438280 GCF_003597395.2 Chelonoidis abingdonii
AACTCAAACTCGGATTTTATCATTTCTGTGTTGAAGTTATGATATTGGCTGTTGTACTGTCTGTATTTCAAACTTGTGTTGTGTTACTGGGAAAGATCCCAGACAAGTTCGGGTCTCTGTCAGCTCTGATTTAGCCTGCCTGACAGCCCATTAAGGACCATCAGCTACACAACTGACCCATTGGGGAGACAGATACGCCTGGTGATCTCAGCATGGTTTGCAGGGACTGGCCATGTGACTGCAGACTCCCTTTTGCTGTAACTTCTTCCACAGAAGAACAAAGAAGTGTCCTTACACTGGTGAAAAGCCTATATTAGAGGCGGAGGCCTCATCTCCTTGGTCTTCCATCCTGCTTCTTACCTCTGGGGACTTTGCTACAAGCTTGAAGCTCTGCACAAGGGCTGAATGACCATCCCAGCTGGGGATGTTCTCCAGAGACCTGATTTGAACTTGGCAGTTTTACTCCATCACTGCTAACCAAACGCTTGGAACTAAGACTTGCATCACTGGATGTAATTGATCCATTTAACCACTCTAAGCTCTCATCTCTGCTTTTCCCTTACGAATAACCTTTAGATTTAGATTCTAGGATTGGCACACGCGTGATTTGTGGTAAGATCTGAGGGGTATATTGACCTGGGTCTGGGGCTTGGTCCTTTGGGACTCGAAGAGAACCTTTTTCTTTTACTGGTTCTTGGTTTTCATACCATTCATTCCCCAGGCGATGTGGACTAGTTGGTATACTGGGAGGACTGGAGTGTCTAAAGGGAATTGCTTGTGTGACTTGACAGATAGCCAGTGGGGTTGTGGGACCAAAGTCCTCTTTGTCTGGCTGGTTTGGTTTGCCTTAGAGGTGGAAAATCCCCAGCCTTGGGCTGTGACTGCCCTGTTTAGCAATTGGTCCTGAATTGGCACCCTCAGTTGGGTCCCGCCAGAACCGCATTGTCACAAGCCCCCTCACACTGACACTGTCCGGCCTTGGGTCCCCACAGCCCTCGTGCCGTGGCGCTGCCAGGGCCTGGCTAGGCTGGACAAGACAATATGAGTGGGGGGAGTCTCAGCGCCTCCTGATCCGCAGGGCCCTGTGGGGGCAGGGTGGGAGGCACCAGCGCTCATCCCCAGGGTCTGCTGCCCCCCCAAACCCCACATATTGGGTGTCTGCATGGCCCCGCCCGGGGCTCAGCCAGCCCAAGGGGCTGGACTGCAGAGAGAAGGGCCCAGAATGAGTGACCGGCACAATCGATGTGGGGCCTCTGCTTCCCCCCTTTTACCCTCCTGTCCCTGCCCCCTCACCCCCTAATCCTCCCCCACCTCCTATTCCTGCCCCCTCAGATGCTTGATGAGATGGGGTTGGGGGAGGACTCAAAGCAGGCCCCTGGGACTCTGGAGATGGGGGTCAGGTGCCCAGCTCTGCCTGTCTGCTCCCCCTCTGTGCTCCTCTCAGGTAGGCAGGGGGAGACAGCTATCACAGAGTCCCGTGGATGGCAGGCGCTGACATTCGGGCTCACCAGGGTTCCCAGGAGGCACCAGCTGGTCCCTCCTGACCCTTTCCGCCGGAGGGTGGGTTGCAGATTTTAACATCGCTGCCCAGTTTGGCTGGTGCCAAGGAGAGCCCCCCGCCACTGGCACTGGCTTCCCTCAGCAGGGCACCTGGGGGGCTCTGGAGGCAGTAGCCTCCTCAGCCTTCGTGATGGAAAGGATTCGTCAGGCCAGTGCTTCGCGGCACCTCCCCTGGGGCCCCAGGGTGGAACCACCCAGGCTCAGAGCATGGCCAGGACCCTGCTCCCAGCAGATCTGGACATTCACTTGCAGGGCAGTGTCGCCCCGCTGGCCACCCAGCTGGGGCTTGCAGAACACGCCGACCCCGGGGATCGGGCACTCAGGCAGGAGAGGTGCTCGAGCCGGGCTGCGTGTGGACAGGGTGGCGGAAGCAAGACTTGAACACAGAGCCGGCCAGCAGGACACAGCATGGGCCGGGCCCCAGTGGGCTTGACTCAGAGACCAGCCGCACAAGAGCAGCCAGGAGGATGGACGGGGCGAGAAGGAGCCAAGAGCTACATGCTCCCACCCAGCCTGGCTCCCCGGGGCGGCTGCATGTTTACTGGGGCTTTGGCCAGTCCGGCTGGTCACCCCCCAGGTCTGCCTGTGAGATGCTGCTACCCTAGGCCCACGCTGCCTGCCCCAATGCAGCACCCAGCCCTGTACCCCCCAGTCCCTCCCCGGGGCCTGGGGCGGGGTCGCCCCTGCCATCTCCCCGCGGCCTGGCTGCATGAGGGGGCGATGGTCCCCCCCGGGGCCACACACACACAAGGGAAGGAGCAGCACTTGCTTTCGCTGACTGAGGGGATGGATTGGGGCCCGCAGCAGGGCAGCAGTTTGAGGAGTCGCTGCTTCAGGGCTTTTTTGGTTTGGCCGGGTGGGTTACCTAGAAAAAACAACAGTCACCAAGCAGAAGAGTTAACAAAGCAGCGGCCCGTCCCCTGCCCCACCCGCAGCGACGAGCCAGCCATGCCAGACACGGGCACTGCGGGCGGCAGAGATGCATGCAGCCGGAGAGCGACAGGGCAGCAGGACCCAGCTCTGCCCCCGGCTTCCCCCGAGCCCTGTGGGAATAGGAACAAACCCTTCGCCTGCCCACAGCCCCACCCATATTCAGTCAGGTCAGCTTTAGCTTGGAGGGTGGGGAACCAGGTGGGTGACTATGGGCTGCAGGGCCCAAGGGATTTTGCGGTGCCCACAGGCAGATCTCCCCTTAGCACAGGTGCTCCCCCTTTCCTGCTGCCAGAAGGAGGGGGTCCCGGCTTTGCTGCTGGGGAGAGGAGAGGCTGTTCCCGCTCTGGAGAAGGTGATAGGCTGGCTGGGATTTTCAGGCTTGCTCTGGACTGGATCCAGAGAGGCCGTTGGCATCCAGGGTCGACCCTGTTTGTGCGCTGGTCCCCGGGGGAGTTGGCGAGTTACGCAGGAGCGGGGAGAGGGTAGTGTCTGTGCAGGGTCTCGGCTCGGGCCATTATTGCCCACAGGTCGGGGGGCAGGTGCCACTGGCCAGGAGCTAAGCGGGGCGGGAGGAGGCAGAACCGCTGGCTTTTTTCGCAGGGAGGGACTTAGCCATTGGCAGAGCCTCACCAAGGGAGCAGGGGAATGGCCATTGCTGGGGGTCCTTAGGGCAAGAGGGGCTGCAAGAGGAGCTCTGGGCTGGAGGCTGATGGCTCTCTCGGCTGGGTGATGTGGTGGTCAGGCTGGATGGTCAGCACAGTCCCTTCCAGCCTTCCCAGCTGGGCCTCTGAAGGCAGAAGGGGGGAAGAGGAGGATAGTGGGGCAGGAAGGGGCAGTGGGATGGACACACCGGTGGGACAGGCTGGGACTGGAGTACCCGGGAGCTCCCCCCACAGCCAGCTCCTGCCCCGCTCCCCACAGCGCCCCCTGCTGGGAGAGGCCGGGAGCTCCCCCCCGCTAGCTTCTGCCCCGCTCCCCAGAGCGCCCCCTGCTGGGAGAGGCCAGGAGCTCCCCCCCGCTAGCTCCTGCCCCGCTCCCCAGAGCGCCCCCTGCTGGGACAGGGCGGGGCTGGAGTCACCGGGAGCTCCCCCCTAGCCAGCTCCTGCCCTGCTCCCCACAGCGCCCCCTGCTGGGAGAGGTCGGGGCTGCAGTAGCCAGGACCTCCCCCCACAGCCAGCGTCCTGCCCCACTCCTCACGCATGACATCTAGGGGAGGCCATGCTGGTGACATCCCCAGGGACGCCCCCGTAACTCCTTGTGGGCGAGCACAGCACAGAATCGCCTGGCTCAACCAACAGCTCCAAGCCACTGGCCTAAGAGTCAGGGAGGAGAGCAGGACAGGGGCTCTGCCCCCAGGAGCAGGCCCTGGCCCCACTGAAATCAACGTCCATCAAGGACACTGGGGTCAGGACTTCACCCCTGATGGCAGCTCGGCCCATGGGTGGGATTAGACCCCTAATGCCAGGGCTCCTGGGTCACAAGTGATTGCCAGCTGTGGGCTTAGGAGGGCAGCTCTCCCAGGGCACGTGGTAGGGGTTTGGGGCCAGCCCCAGGATCCCCAGGGAGGTGCAGAAGCTGGGGGGCGGCTGGTCAGGGATGGCTAAGATCCCAGGGGATCAGTGCACTGAGGAACTGACAATATCCGAGACAGGACTCTGGGATTTTCAGACAAGCAGCCACTGACGGCTCATGATGAGGCTGGGGTGCAAGGGGCGCTGGCCGGGGAGGGGAAGCTGCTGTGGTGGGGCTGGGTTTGTTCCTTTCCCCACAAGCAACGGTTGTTTTAAAATGAATAAAACACAAAACAGCTGCACAAATTAAACTGCAACATGCAACTTGCACAGCACGGCGGGCAGGGGGATGGGTGGGGAGATGAGCGGGCGGGGGGATGGATGACTGGGCAGGTGGATGGGTGGGGAGATGGGCGGGCGAGGGGATGGATGAGTGGGCAGGTGGATGAGTGGGGAGATGGGGCCATAGAGAGGCGGCGGGGATGATGATTGGAGCAGGTGGATGGGGTGGAGATGGCGGGTGGCGGAATGGATGATGGAGCAGGCGGGAGGGCAGCTGGATGACTGGGCAGGCAGGTAGGGGGATGGATGACTGGGCAGATGGGAAGGCAGGCGGGCGGGTGGTTGGATTGGCAGGCGGGAGGGTGGCTGGATGAGTGGGCAGGAGGGCAGGCGGGATCAGACCCGCAGGCCCTGGTCTGAGACAGCCAGAAGGAGCCGGGCATAAGGCTGCCACTGCTCTGTGGGGCCTTGACAAGGCAGCGTGACAGCATCAGACCCCCTGCGAGAACCCCCGGGCTTCGGATGTGGAAACTGCCCCCGTCCCCAAGACTGAGCTGGGCCAGAAACGGCTCAATCCTCTCCCGCCCCGGGGACTCCAGAGATGGGACTGGGGGTTCTGTGCTGGGACAGAGAGCCCAGGATTAATGTGAGCAAAGGAGCTGCACCATCAACCCCAGCCCTGCTGGTGCCCCTCACGCCCGACCCGCAGCTGCCTGCTAGCCCAGCCCTGCCCTGTCCCCCTTCCAGCCCTGCCAGAGCCCCTCATTCCCGACCCGCAGCCTCCTGCTAGCCCAGCCCTGGCCCCCCAGCCCTGCCAGTGCTCCTCACTCCCGACCCGCAGCCCCCTGCTAGCCCAGCCCTGCCGGTGCCCCTCACTCCCGACCTGCAGCCCCCTGCTAGCCCAGCCCTGCCCTGTCCCCCTCCCAGCCCTGCCAGTGCCCCTCACTCCCGACCCGCAGCCCCTGCTAACCCAGCCCTGCCGGTGCCCCTCACTCCCGACCTGTAGCCCCCTGCTAGCCCAGCCCTGCTCCCCTAGCCCTGCCGGTGCCCCTCACTCCCAACCCACAGCCGCCTGCTAGCCCAGCCCTGCCCACCCCCAGCTCTGCTGGTGCCCCTCACTCCCGACCCGCAGGCCCCTGCTAGTCCAGCCCTGCTGGTGCCCCTCACTCCCGACCCGCAGCCTCTGCTAGCCCAGCCCTGCCCCCTCAGCTCTGCCGGTGCCCCTCACTCCCAACCCGCAACCCGCAGGCCCCTGCTAGCCCAGCCGTGCCCCCGCCAGCTCTGCCGGTGCCCCTCACTCCTGACCTGCAGGCCCCTGCTAGCCCAGCCTGGCCCAGCATCCCTGCTCTTGAGCAGTGCTGTTCTCATTCCCAGCCGTCCTCTCAGTCCTGTCAGTAGTAAGGGCCTGTTCTGCCATGGACCTCTGCCCTGCACACCCCCCAGACAAAGAAATGCCCCTCACTCCCAACCCGCAGCACTGCCACAACCCCCTCCTGGGTTCCAGACACTGTTCCACTAGCTTCTTCCTCTGCTTAATGCTGACATGGCAGGGAAGGGGGTACAAGAGTCTCCGCCCGCCCCCCACCATGCAGCTCCCTGCACTGAGCTGTCCCCGCTGCGGGGGGCAGGGGGGATCCCAGGCTTTGTAGGGAGGCTGTCAGGAGCTCTTTGCCAGGCCCCTGGGGGGTGCCAGGCAGCATGGACTCCCCACAACGCAGCACCCCATCTGCCCTCCTTGCTTAGTGTCTGGGCTTTCAGCAGTCGCCCGACCCCAAATTAAATCCCTTGGACTGGGCCCTGGCCCCTCCAGCTGGCAGGCCCAGGTCTGCCCACCCGCACCCTCCCTGACCGTGGGCCCCTTCAGGCTGTCTCAGGCCAGCTGGCTCAGAGCGCAGCAGCCTCCCTGGACGACACGGACAAGAGGGGACAGAGCAGCACCGGGACCCCCCTCCCCAAGGAAGGAACAGCTGCAAAGGGCGGGTGGGACGGGATTGATGCTGATGGGTGCAGTGTCCCTTCGGGGCTCCCTATGCACAGCACTGCCCCGCTCTCCCCCGCAAGGCCAGGGCCTTAGACACCCCGTCTACACTAGCATCAATATTCCCCGCCCAGCCCCGTGGGGTGGAGAAGCACCAGACCGCAGAGGTTTTACTGACAGCCCTTCTCAGCAGCGGGTCCCGCTTACTGCGTACACGAGACTTCTGACAGCCCTTCCAGCAGCGGGAGCAGGCGTGGGATTCCCTGGGACCAGCAGGTCGGCAAAGAGCCCTGAGCAGTCCTCAGACACCACGCTGAGCCACCACCAGCCCGAGCTAGACTGGAACCCGTGTCCTACAGGTCTGTGCCCATTGCTGAGCCTCAGTCATTGAGCCCGGGTGCCGCTGGCACATCCCAGCATGGCAGCTGTTCTGGTGGGAGTGGGTCAGCATTTGGGCGCCGGCAGGGTCCCTGGGCTCCAGATGCTGCTGCAGTGCAGGGTGACAGGGCTCAGGGATCCCTGAACTCTAGTACTGCTGAGAGCCGGGGGTGGGAGAGGTAGGGCGAACCCTGAAATTCGACAAGGCCATGTGGCGATGGGAACATGGGGCTCTGGGTCATGGCTCAGGTTTATCTTATTTCTTGGGAAAACTGCAAGCAACAAATTTTCATTTAATTAAAAAAAATGTTTTTTTTCTGAATTTTCTGATTTCTCAATGAACTGGTTCCAAACGCAACTGAACCAAGAATGGGTCACCTGGGGAGCTTCCCACTTTCTTTCTTCCAGCCCCGTTTGCTAGTGGAAGAAAATGGGGGTGGAAGAAGAAAACACCCCAAAGCTGATTTTGATTTTAAATGATTTTTTTCTGTTTCCAATTTCAGACCAAAAAAGGAGGAAATTTCACACAATGCAAATATTGGGTGGGAAAGTTTTATATTATTCATAAAGTCACTTTTCATTCAAAAAATCATAACCTAAAAAAACCTCTCAGACAAAACCAATTGTCAACCAGCCCTAGCCAGTTTCTTCCAGATTAAATTACCAGCCCTGCAAAGACCCCTGAAATCTGAAACATAAACTGGGTCTTTCCTGGCTTGTGCCTGGTGCTTCTAAAACTGGCGCAAGCCGACCTGAAGCGAAGCCAGCTCGCCTCCCTGGTGCTGTCTCCGTGCTTGGACAGACTATTCATTTCTTTGTCTGACGGGGGCAGATCTGATGAGTAATGAGATGCTACCTTGACACAGCTGCTTTTTGGGGGCTTTAACCTGCAGGGGGAAGGGACGCTACAGAGTGAAGGTGAAATTCACCAAAGGGTCAGCACGACAAGCTGAAAAGGCGTGTGCCCCACGCTAATGCCTCGGCCTTGTAGTAGGCAGAGCGGCGCATTTCACCCTTCAGGTGTCCCCAGGCTGGTTCTATGCCCTGTTCTCAGCAGTTCTTGAGCAGGGCTGTGGGAATTCGACCCAAGCAATGCAACGCAGAATGGTTGTGCAGCGCCCTGCGCGCAGGGGCAGGACATCCAGGAAGGAGGGGCGGAAGGGAGAGACAGAGGAACCATCACACACACAGAAAGATGCAACAGAGAAGAAACTCCGGTTGAACTCACAAAGGCAGCAGGTAAATGCACGTGCAGCAGGTCAAGTCGGGTGCAAGTTACACTTTAGTTTGTAAAAATAAAGAAGAAGAAACAAAACACACGGACATTTGTAAGGCTGGAAATCGAACAGGGCCGGGTCCAGGGGGCCGCGAGGAGGAGGAGCGGCTGATTTCAGCACATGCAGTTTAACAACGGAGGGGAGGGCAGCTGTTGGGGTTGGGTTGGTTTTTGCTGTCCTGGCTTTGCTCTCCCACGTCTGTGGGACCCTTGGGCTGGATGGGCCCATTGGGGGTTGTGTCTTTTCTCTCTACACAACACGGAGGCCACGAGGAAAGCAGAGGGGCCCGGCTGGGTTCCAAATACCCCGTGTATTAACCATACGCCAGCACCCAAAGCCCAGCGGTGGCTCTGTTAGCGTCTGCAGCAGAAGGCAGGAGGCCCATGAGGGGACTCTCCAACGATTCAAAGGGACCCTATCCTCTGCCGATGCCTCACCCCTACGCTGGGTCAGCAGCCTAAGCCCACGTCACACACTGCACACGCGGCCTGCTTCCCCCCTCATCACGACCCATTAAACCTATCAAATAGCCAGCCCCAGACGTGCAAACAGAGACGGCTCAGGGAGGATTTCAGTGCCACTGGGAAGCCTGTGGGGTTAAACAGCCTGTCACTTCCTGCCCAAGAGCTCAGCGGTTTTGCAAGAAACAGACACACCAGCATACAAGCCTGCACCCCGGCCGATGCCCCGAGGGAAACAGAATCTCCCAGCGCTGTTCAGAAGGAATCTGACTCCGGGATCGGAAAAGCAATCCCAGTGCACGTGAGGAACGAAGCACAGACGCCGAGATCTGCAGAGTGGGCTGCTGTGCATGGCTGAATCCAGGCAGTATCCTGTCCCTTCTAACCAGCCGCTCAGTTGGTGGAGCTGGTGAGTGGTTCCCTACTGGTGACCTGCTGTTGATCTCTGCCAATATCTGGATCTGGTGGGCGCTCTGAGGGCTGTAGGAGTGGAGGGAGTTACTGCAGGTCCCGTAACAAGAGCCAGTAATCAATGACCTGTTGGTGGGAGCTGAACCCAAGCTGGGAGCCAGGTGGATTTCAGACTGTGCCTTCAGTAGGAACAGGTTGCAGGTTACCGGGCTGCATAGTCCATAGATTGGTGCACAGTCCTGACTACTCTCCACCCGCTGGCGCAGCATCTGTGTGAGCAGCACAGCACAATCCTGGCACCTGCCTGGGCGGGGCCCAGCCTGATCAGGGAGAGCCCAGCACAGGAGTTCGCTCTCCTTATCAGCCTGGAAAGGGAGCGGGTCTGGGCTGGGATCCCATTGTTACGAGGTAATCCCCATTCCCGCTGCAGCGCGGCTCTGGGCTGTCCCCACACCTGCTCGTGAGTTGGTTGCACCCCCAGGATTGGCCGCTTCACACCCAGCCGAATGCCAAGCCAGCTGGACAGGTGCTAAGTGGCCTGGCTGGTGCCCCAGGGCCCTCCCTGGACTCGGCACATCCCAGCCTGGCCTGCGCATTGAGGATCTCCAGCACCCACTGATGTCAACGGGTGCAGCAGCTGCTCAGCACTGGGCTGCATGCATGTGAGGAACCAGCTCGCAGCAGGGAATTCAGCCCTCAAAAGGGACCCTACGAAAACAAACCGGAGCCCCAGACCCACCCTACGACAACAAGCCAGTGTGCAGAGACCAGGCACATACACCAGCCCCCGCACACAGCTCCCCCTGCTCCAAAAGGGGCTGAAATGGCGCGCAATGCCTCTGCCCTGGAACAGCTTGATGGGGCTCAGATCTGGCTCCCCTGAGCCCCCAGCACTCGATGGCTAGTGCCCTGTACGATCTCCGTTACTGTTACCCCTGTGCCGCTCTGCACTATCGCAACTTGGGGCCCGTTGCACCCAGAAGCCGACTGCCCCCGGGCACTTGGTGCGTCCTGCACCGCACTGACCCTCCACCCTCCCGACCCGGCTTCCCCACTCCCAGGGCCACGTTCGACTGCATGGCCCCCGAGCAGCTCGGTCACGATGCCAGGGCCTGTAGCTCCCCCTCCCTGGCTCTGACTCCATGAACCGGCTGCTTCCCTCTGGGGTGCCAGGGCCGTGATCGTGGCCCCTTCACGTCTCCTCTAAGGGTGGGATGTGACAGGAGTTAAATCCAGCTGCCACTTTTACACTGCTGATGCCCAATCCCCCCCATCCCCTTGCCCTCCACCCCCCCTTCTCCCCTCTCAGACCCACCTGCACCTGGCTCATCACCCATCATCCTGATGGCAATCACCCTCCCACCTGTGCCCTGTCCCCGGCTCATCGTCCTCAGCTCAGCTCAGATCTGCCAGCCTCTCTGGTCCCTCAGCCCGGAGCCCCCAGCACCTGCAGAGGCAGGCCTCAGGGACTCTGTCCGGGTGCATTTCCAGAGCAGAGAGGTACTCGGCCAGTGCAGCCATCAAGGGCCCTGGGCAGCATCAGCTTGGTCTGGAGGAAAGGTGGAGATCAAACCACTAGGGTGATGGGAGGGGAGGATTATGGGGGGGGACCTTTCCAGTTCCCACCCGCTCCAGCACCACTGCTCCAGCCAGGGCAAATAATTCCCTCGTTAGCCAGCAGCGACCGAACGAGCCACAGCTGGGGTTAAGTCAGCTGTGGTGGGGAACTCCTGGGTTACAGATTTGTGGGGGGAACGACACAGGACCCGCTCAGGACTGGCGAGCTGCCAAGGGCGGCCGGGGAGCTCTGCAGGGCTAGGCCAGGCCCCCCTTTAGCAGGGACAATGAAATCCGTCATGCACCACACCCGGTGCTTTGCATGGGACGATTCAGTGAAAAAGACATAAATTTGCAAAATGTTTTGGGTGGGGCCAAATCTGCCGTTTTGGTCTGAAAAATTTTGCCCAGCTCTGGGTTCGCCCTGGGGCCCCAAAGGCACGGAAGAGTCACCGACCTGCTCACGCCACCTCGTTCAGCACCCTCCCAGCCCAAAGTCACAGCTAGGTACCCTGGGAACCCATCACAGCAGGCAGCCTCGGGGACAGAAGCACAGAGGATTTTCCTGCTATCTGACTTTGCATGTTGCCTCAGTTAAAAGCATCGTCATTCCTTTCAGTGTCCATAATTCCCCCAAGGTCACAGAGCGGCAGAGCGAACCCAGGAGTCCAAACTAAACACACTCCTTTGCCACAGAGAACTTGCAACACAGCACTGCCGGGCAGTTGCGCCAAGGACGGCTGCTGGGTGGCATGGGGTGAGCCAGGAAGCTGCCCGCTCAGAACCACGGGTGAGCAGCTGGAGTCAGACCCGTCCGCACCCGGCACTGGTGGCTGCAGGGAGCTGTGCTGATCAGAGAGCACTTTGGACGCGGAAGCGGGGGAAGCACTTCAGGGTCACGTGCCAGCCTTCTAGACCCACTGAAATCCCACTGGATTCCCGGGGAGAAAATCAAACATCCTCCAGCTGTTTTCCATGCTAATGGAGGGCAGGGAGGTGCGCACTTTATAACATACAATGCTGGGCACAAGCCAAAGCTTTCTGCAATAAGGAAGCCGCTTGTTCCTGGAAAGCCGTCCCTGTGGCTCCAAAGAGAAAACGTGTTAGAGAGCTTATTCCTTCACTCTCACCCTTCCCTGGTCCTTCTCGCATGAACAGAGAGCAGCAATACCCAAAGTCCGAAGGGGCAAACAATTCGATGTTTACTGGAGTGAACTTTTAGCAAGTTTAAATTCAAGTTCCTTTTCCTTATTTTTCGAATCCCAATTTACTTCCTGTTTGCCCCTAATTTATATA
>NC_133784.1:5444640-5463979 GCF_003597395.2 Chelonoidis abingdonii
AAGTTTCCTTTTACATCTTCTAGGCTCTTCCCTTTCTCTGGAGGTGATAGATCAGCTCACCTTCCTAACAGCCCCAGATTGCCTGATTTCAGTGTAACTAGTTTGGAATGTGAGGACGTGACCAGACATTTCCCAGTTTATGGCTGCTAAAGAACCAGACCTCGGACTGTCACAGTAAGAGAAGGCCACTACACAGACAGTGATTTTTAATTCTTTCTTTTATACCTTTATAACTAGCTAAGTGATAAGAATACACCTAAAATCTTAAAGTATAGGTCTTTGCAGACAGGCCTGAATATCTATATCCTAACAGAACGTGCCCCACGGGGTTCTCACAAGAAATGTTTCGGTGGCCTCAGAGTGTGGCCACCAACTCTGGCCAGTGGCTGCTCTGAGAATTTCTCCTAAATTACTGAATCAACTTTAGAAAAAGCAAATAAATTTGCACTCAGACACACCCAGGTCAGTGCCATTGATTCATGTGGGGTCCTTGTTCTGCAGACCCAACAATAAAAAGCAGGTACAGGCGGCTCTGTTCTCTGCTGGACCGAACAGACTAGAGACGCAAACAAGGCGCTTTGCACGTTCTTGTCTTTGTTGTTGTTGTTGTTTTGCGGGGGGGGTGGGGGGGGGTTGGCTGCTGGGTTCTTTGTTTAGACTTGCTGGCTAGTGAGTCTGCGGCAGTGAAAACTGGTATGTGTGTTTGTTAATTTTGCTTTTCACAGCAGACGTACTCAGCCCTGGCAAGCCCTGAATGAAGAGGTGGGAGGGAGGTAGCGGGGGCCAGAGGCAATGGGGGAGAGTGGTGAGCCTGGGGCCAGAGCCCAAAGCCCCATGGCTGGAGCCGGCCACCCAGCACCCCAGGGCTGAAGCTGGAAGCCCGAGCCCCCCACCCCTGGGAAAGGAGGGAACTCCTGGGCTGCCTGCTCCTCTGGTGTTTGTGGCTCCAGGGTGGGCAGGCCCCAACTCCTACTGGTGGCCCCAAGGAAGGGGCGACTGCTTTGCCCCCAGCCCCATCACAGCCCAGGAGGCTGCAGCCGCAAGAAAAACCTCGGTGGTTGCATGTGCCCACAGAGGCTGCATTTGAGAAATATTTCTTCTGGGCTATCTAACTATACTGATACCACCATTCAGCCTGTAAGAGTCAAAACCGTACAAAGGAATTACGCAGCCCACTGCTGAAATGCAGCCACCTCTGGGGTGGCACACAACAACTCCTTAACAGCGCACAGCAACACCATAGAACCACTGAGGCCAGGAGGTGAAGATTTATTTTTAAATTCAGTTGAAACTGACCTGTACGTTTGAGTGACAGGAGGTAGCCACCCGCAGTTGGATTTGGATCGGGCCTGGGATTGGGTTGGAGGGGGCACTGAGTGCCGCAGGGATTTTCATGACCACCAGCGAGCAGAATCTTGATTTCATGCTGCATCTGCACTGCAGCACCTGCAAGCCCCCTGTACGTCTGACACCACACTGGGGTTTCAGTATCTGACACAGAGCCGAGTGCCACCTCCCAAATGCCCTACCCCGCAGCTACGCATGTTCTAACGAGAGAGTCTTCCCCTTTCACCCGCTGACTCCTCCTGCTTCCTGCGGAGCGCTTAGCACCTCGCAGCCCGAAGCTGGACACCTGCGGCCCCTCGGTGTCGTACCGCGGAGCAGAGCAAAGCACAGTAGAGAGAAGGGCACAAATTGCGACGGAGATTCCAGCTTGCTACTGAAATCTCGACTCACAATTCTCAGGACCCCCTGTGTTAAATACAAGCCACCAAGCCTCGTGTTATGCACAAAACCCAGCAAGCAAGAGGTGGCTTGGTCTCTTCTGACACTTCTTCCCTTACAGGAATTGCTAGTGGGGCCCATTAGCCCTCCCCGACAGTAGCCAGTATCAGACACATCACAGGAGGGCGCTAGTGAGCGAAGATGAAATACCTGGGAGAGGAAGCATGGCCAAGCACGGTAGGGCACTTCCTGCTCTGTCACAGACCCCCTGAGTGACCTCGGGGACGTCACTTAGCGGCCTGGTGTCTCACGTTCCCCAGCGGTAACATGAGGATCTGTAGTCCTCAGTCTCACGGGTGTTGGGAGCATGTTGGTGTCACTAGGCATAAATCTAGGCCTCAGTGAACCAAAGCTCCTCCATGTTGAACTCTGCTTGATCTAGAAAGCTAGCAGCTGTGAAATTCAATGTGTAACAGTAAGTTATCAGTTGCAGCACAGCTCAGACCGGTCTAAAGCAGTAGTGATAAGGCCTGTGCACCTTTAGCAGAAGGACAAGATAACTTGCAGAAGGAAAACTTACTATACATGCTGCGTGCCAAATATACATCATGCGCCTACGGAACGCGTCCTTGTCAGTCCCCTGATGGTGTGGCGCCCTCTGCTTGCACAGCTCCAACAGGTGACACATTTGCCCCGCTTGCGTGAGAGCTTCCTCGGCCACTCATCAGCCGGGTCTCGCCCGCTCCCCGTTAGTTTCTGGGGGACCCCTAGTGCCACCAAGCCCTTCTGAGGGCACGCACCTCTCTGCCAGGGTCCGTACAGTCACGACTCCTCCGCCCCGGTGATCGCCTCGCTGCATCCCGGTGGGACCCCTTACGCAAATGTTCCTTCTCACTGGCACACACCCAGGGTTAATCACCCCTCGTTACTGCTCCCATACTACGCAGGAATCGCCGGCCACCAGGTGGCAGACTCCGCCGCTGCCACCAGTTGTTACGGCGTCGGGGTTCCAGCCCTTCTCCCCTCTGCTTGGACCCCACAGTGACTTTTATCCAGCCAGTAAAACAGAAGGTTTATTGGACAACAGGAACACAGGTTACAGCAGAGCTTGCAGGCGCAGTCAGGACCCCTCCATCCAGTCCTTCTGGGCTTTCAGGGGGCTTGGATCCCAGCTAGGATACCCTGACTTCCGCCCTCACAGCCCCAAACCCAAACTGACCTGCCCCTTCTCCCGCCGGTCGATTCCCTTCTCCCGCTCCCTGGGTAAAGGTGCTGACCCCCCTCCCCGCTGCCTGGCTCAGGTTACAGGCTTAAAGATCCTGTCCCTCACCTAAAGACATCCCCTGCTCTCCCATCCCCCACACCGACAGCCCCTACTCCATCACATGAAGTAACAGGGTTAGGTCAGCTGCTTCCCCAGGCAGCCCCCATACAGCCCCACAATCCCATCCCCCTGAGCATGGGCAGAGGGATGAATAGCCAGGGAGCCCGGCCCACCCTCCAGGAGCCTGTCCCCCATGGGAGGGCTGGGCCCCTTGGGCTTTTGGGTTACCCCAGGGGTCTCAAACTCAAATCACCACGAGGGCCATGTGGGGACTAGTACATTGGCCCGAGGGCCACATGCCTGACACCTTTTCATACAACGATACAAAAGTGCAGCCAAACATGAAGAATAATATTGGATGCCGTTACAAGTCAGTGTATTGACGTTTTAAAACCTGTAACGCGAAGAGGGCTTTTAATAAAATACAAACACCTGTAACTCTCCCTTATGTGGTCAGTAACCCTGATGATGATCTACACTAACCGTCTATCAGCATAGCGGTAATGGCAGGAACTTTCTAAAGTGACTATTCATACAAAATACTTTTACACTGTTACAGGGCCGGCTCCAGCGTTTTTGCCGTCCCAGGCAGCAAAAAAAAAAAAAATTAAACAAAAAATGTGATTGGTGACACTTCGGCAGCAGCTCTACTGCCGCCATTTCATTCTTCAGCGGCAATTCGGCGGCAGGTCCTTCCCTTTGAGAGGGACTGAGGGACCCCCTGCCCCTTCCCCCTGGCCGCCCCAAGCACCCGCCTGCTGCGCTGGGGCCTGGAGCCGGCCCTGCACTTTTAACAAACATGCTTCCCAACTCCTCCCAGCAAAGAATCAGACATGCTGAACTTCGGACTTCAGACTGCTCGTCTGGTCCATGAGGCCCCGCCCCTGCCCCACCTCTTCCCACCCCTTCCCCAAATCTCTGCTCCTATTCCAACCCCTTCCCCAAATCCCCACCCTAGCCCCGCCCCTTCTCCGCCTCCTCCCTGAGCGCGCTGCCTCCCCACTACTCCCCACTCCCCCCGGAAAGTCCTAAGTGCCACCGAACAGCTGTTTGGCGGCAGGAAGCGCTGGGAGGTGGGTGGAGGAGCAAGGACAAGGCGCATTCGGTGGGGGGAAGCTTGGCTGCCAGTGGAGCTGGCGCCTATGGTGGGAGGCAGGAAATAACTCCACAGGCCACGTGTTTGAGACCACTGGGCTTAGACCCTGCCCAGTTCCAAGGGAGCAGCCCACTCATAGACTCATACTCCTAACGCAGTCCTGATTTACCGGGATATTGGCGCCTACCCCACACAGCACCGCGCTCAGTCCCTGCGGTCACTCCTCTGCCATCTGAAAGTGGGGGCCTGGCACACGTCCCGCCACCAGCCCCAGCCCACCCGTCTGCTATTTAACCACTTTGCTGCCGGACACTGCACCAGACCCCAACTGTTGCCTTTGTCTGTAGCTACCACTCCTCTGCTGCGCTCCCGGGAGAAACGCGTGCCCCCCCCCAACCTTTCCTGCTGGGGAGCCGGCTGCCAGAGGTTGGGATCCCCAGGGCTTCTTCCCCTTCTCCTACACCTCCCCACCCAGGGACGGCTCTATATATTTTGCCGCCCCAAGCACAGCAGTCAGGTGGCTTTCAGTGGCTTGCCTGCGGGAGGTCCGTCAGTCCCACGCCTTTGGTGTACCCGCTGCTGAATTGCTGCTGAAACCATGGGACCAGCGGACCTCCCACAGGCATGCTGCCAAAGGCAGCCTGACTGCCACCCTCACAGCAACTGGCTAGCCGCCCCCCGCGGCTTGCCCCCCAGGCATACGCTTGGAGCGCTAGTGCCTGGAGCCGCCCCGTCCCCACCCCCAATGCCAATTACAGGGCTGGCTGCCTGGGCGTGGCAGTGGGAGCATGCTGCTCAGCATGGCGTGGGCACATGGTCTCGCTCGGGGCACCTGCCAGCCTATTAGCACCAGGAAGGGCAAAGTCAACCACCCCCACCCCACCCCACAAAGTACATGCCCCGCTGGCCCCCAGACCCAACCTCTTGCCCTCACAGCTACCTGCCCGCCCCACTCAGCAAGCATGCATCTGGGGCAGCAAGCTGTGGGGTGCGGCCTGCCGGTCCCTGTGAGGGCGGCAGTCAGGTCCCACGGATTAGGTGGCAATTTGGCTGCTGGTTCGTCAAATCCATGGGACCAGCGGACCTCCTACAAGCAAGCCGCTGAAGGCTGCCTGACTGCCGTCCTTGGGGCGGCAAAAAATGAGAGCCGCCCCACCCGGCAGGGACCTGATTTCCAAACGCATGAAACTCAGTCAAACCTAGGCCAGCTTTCCGCCCTTCTCGCTGAGGGCTATTGTCTTGCCCAGTTTCAGCTCCCAAACCCCGGCGGTTGGAGAATGCAGCTGTTCCAAGAGATGGTGCCAAGGGTTTTGCATGAGTGGGAAAAGTGCATTTACTCCACTCTTTGTTCTCAAGCACGGCTGAGCGGTCTGGGCCCCGACTCTCCCCGGCCTGTCTCGGCTCGAGCTGGAAAGATTTCAGCCCATGTTTTGGAAAAGCAACTGCAACATGGGTTGAGGATGGGCCCAGCCCTGCAACCTTCACTCCAGCAGCTGCTCCCAGTCCTGCAGTGACGCGCCCCATTCCCATCACTTCTGCCCCCACGGGCGCGGCTGCGAACGAGACAAACCCAGAGCAGCACAAACCGAGATTGCAATGAAGGAAGATAACTTGGAACAAACGTGTCCAGCAAACCCAGGACTACACCCAACGGCTGCAAACCAAGGGGGGAGAACTACACGTGGGAACGTGGGTGGTGGCCCTTCACTGACTGCGGGTTTTTGGTCCATTAGGTACGGGGGCCTGCCAGGGAGGGTCTTGATAGGACATTGGAGGAGAATCGCTTCACGCACCACTGAAATGCAGCCACCTCTGGGGCAGAACGCAGCAGCTGTTTAGCAGCGAGTGGCAGTTGGGGTTTAAAGTGAAGGAGGATGCTGCATCTAGTTGAAACTGCAGGGGAAGTTTAAGGAGGCAGGATGGGATCAGCTAGGCCAGGATTTGCTAATGTCCCCATTCTCGCTGCATGAAGTCACGTGATGTTCGGTGACCCAAGCAGCCAGAGTAGCTGTGTTACACGGGGGCCTCCAGAGCACAGCGTCCCCTTGCAGCAGGCAGAGGGCCTGGCCCAGGATTCATTTATAGGGGAAAGCACCATATTTAGAAACAGCAACAATTGCTGCTTCCTACACCTGCATTTTCCTTGAGGTCTGTACCAAGTATTGGCCAGGGCCAGGCCCAGCCCATCTTAGCAAGCAGTTGAGCACCACAACTGAGAGCCGGCTGCCTGGCTGATTAGAAAGTCTCTTTGAGGTGATTTTTTTAAGCCATCTAATCTAAAAATCCCTTTTGATCCTGCCGCAGAGTCACCATCGATCCCGGATTTGATCTGCACAGAGAGTGCCCAGTGCGGGGAGAGTGAACCCGCTTCAGCTCTGACCTTAAAAACCACAGAATCCCAGATGCGTGGGACTGGAGGGACCTCAGTGGGTCACGCGTCGAGGCCCCAGCACTCGAGGCAGAGCTACGGAATAACTAGACCATCCCTGGCAGGTGTGTGTCCAACCTGCGCTTAAAACCTCCAGTGACAGAGACTCCACAACCTCCCTGGGCAATTTATCCCAGTGCTTAACCACCCCGACAGGTAGGAAGTTTTTCCTAATGTCCAGTCTAAACCTCCCTTGCTGCAATTTAAGCCCATTGCTTCTTGTCCTGTCCTCAGAGGTTAATGAGAACCATTTACCTCCCTCCTCTTTGTAACAACCTTTTATGTACTTGAAAACTGTTCTCAGGTCCCCCCAGTCTTCTCTCCTCCAGACTAAACAAACCCAGTTTTTCACTCTTCCCTCACAGCTCATGTTTTCCAGCCCTTTCATCATTTGTGCTGCTCTTCTCTGGACTCTCCAGTTTGTCCACATCCTTCCTGACAAGTGGCACCCGGGGCTGGACACAGATACTCCAGCTGAGGCCTAAGCAGCGCGCTGGACAGCTGGGAGCCAGGATGGTCGATAGTACCGCTCTGTTCTGCGGGGAAAGGCCCCTCCCAGGCCAGGGACTCGCAGGGGCAGAGCGCAGGGCCGGGGCCCAGGACGCCTTGAGGGGAGGATGCACTTAGACAAATCAAAGGTGGGTCTCTGAGGAGTCACCACCGAGCCCTCGCCCCAGGCCAGGCCTTGTTCCTCGCCGTCTCACTCCCTGTATAGACTGCACTTGTTGGCACCTCACCCGCCAGGCGCAGGGGCAGAGCACAGCGCCGGGCTGGCAGCCGGTCTCAGCTCTCCAGTGCCACCGGGCTCTCTGGCGAGCGGCTGCGCCAGGTGCTGCTCTCACCCCAAGGGGGCTGTTGGCAGCAGCAGCCAGGACTCAGGCTGCAAGGAGAAGATTTTAACACCACTTGATGCTTGCAGAAGATGGTTTCCCTGGGAGCTGCCTCCTCTGGTCCGCAGGTAGCACGTGAGACGGGGTGGGGGGCTGCCCCAAAGCACCTGGATCTGCCCTGCCTCGACCCCCTGTGCATCAGTAGCAGGAGCAGCTCCTCTGAGGCCTGTGGAGTTTCACGGAGGCCGCAGGAGAATCCCAGGCACCGTGTGAAGGTGCATCCCAAGGCACAGGAACGGCAGGGGGAGAGAAGCAGCCGATCCCTGCTGGGGGAAGCCACGCTGGCACTGAAATGGACAATCCCTCTCTAACAGGCAGCCCTGCTTCTCGCTTGCCAGGCCATGGCTCCCTGGGCTGGTTCGGCAGCGCTGGTGGCTATCCCGCTTTGCTCTGCACCCCGTTGGGGCTCAGTGACTCAGCTCCGTGGGTCACCCCCCAGCCCCGGATGTCCCAGCACCCTGGGAACCCCCGCACAAGCTCAGCCCCCAGGAGCCAGCATCACACCCTGCCCCGGCCATTGCCCGAATGGGCAGCTCAAGGGAAAAGCAGCAGCAGCGGGGTGAAGGGGGTCGAGGTTTCTGGGGGTCTTGCTCAGAGCTTAACCCTCAGCTTGGCCAGGCGCAGGTGGGGAGGGAACAGGTCCCCCTGGGCCAAGGCTAATCATCCCGCCAGCTCATCTAATATTCCTCTGAGGCTCAATTACACAGGCGGCTCTCCCGGCCTTTTATCTCTCTGCCAGCCCCTCCCCGGCCCCTCCTTCCTCCCAACAGGGCCCATTGCTCCTCACTGAATTATTGATATGGCACTTCAGCCACCAGAATCGATGGCGCTTGCTCTTTGCCTCCCACCCCAGCGTATCGAGCGCCCACCTGCCATGCCTGTCACGGGGGGGCAGGCGGGGCGAGGACACGTCTGGGGGTGAGTGCGCAGATCTCCCGGGCACAGGGTAGGGTCGGGCAGGCGACTGACGCACTGGAAATGATTCATGGGGCTCTCAGCTGCCCAGCTCCGGCACTGATTGCCAGCTCCAATAGCTGTGCCCACGGCCAGCCTCTGGTGCGCATTGCCCCATCATCTCTGAGTGCCAGCCGGGCATGCCGCAGGCTGGACTCGGCCCACTGGGCAGCGCATGGCCAGAAACTACCGGCGAGATCATTGTGATTATTTAAACAGGAGCTGCCAAGTGCCAGGCAAGCTAGCCAACGGGCGTGGCAGCGATATACATAGCTGCGCTGGCATGAGACTACAAGGGCACACCAGCCGCAGCTCCAGGGTGCAAGCGGCACGCCAGCCGGGGGTCAGGAAGAAACAGCCCCCACAGGGGGGAGTTTGGTTCAGCCAGGCGCATCCTGCCTCTCTCAGAAGCATCCGGCAGTGGCCATTAGCAGGCAGCCGTGATGATAACACTGCCAGCAGCATGGCACAGACAAACCTCCATAGTGCTTGATTCAAAGCGCCAGCAGGCCCTGCCCTTAGTCACGCAAAGTAGCTACAGAGCACAAAGGAGGTTGATATTATTCCTATTTTGTAGGTGGGGAAACTGAGGTACATAGTGGAGCAATGAATTTCCTGAAGTTGCCTAGCTGGCCAATGGCAGAGCAGGGATTGGGAGCTGCCAGGCACCAAGGTCATGCCATGCCCCATCTACTAGTGACCTTATGCCATGTTCGGGCTGCCCAGTTAAAGATCAGAGCCAGGCATGGCCAGAGTGACGGGGCTGACAGCGCCGGTTAAACGTGGGATCTGTCTGCGTGGCCCCACGAACGGCAAGCTCCCCACTTAGCTGCAGCTCCCCACTTTGGACGACCGGTGGGGGGCGGGTAGCATAGACCCTGGAAGTGCCTGCAGGGCAGCCCTGGCAGAGCTGGGTCGGGCAGCACTGAAAGGTGCTGCCCTGCATCTAGCCCAGCTGTAAGTCCTGGTTAGTGACACTGCCCCAGGCTAGACACAGGCCTGGGGAGGGAGCCAGCGACTCTCCCCACAGAGGGGCCCGGGCAGCACAGATTAGAGAGCTCTTTAGCGCAGCCCCTTCCTCTCCCTGGGGCATGGTGCAGGCGTCGTTTAGTCCTGCTCCGGTTAATTAAAATCACTCACAAGTCAAGCGCCCAGGTGAAAACCAGGATGTGCCTCCTTGTTCTCTGAGTGTCTGGCTCCTGCAGCTGCCCCCGAGCCTGGCACTAGCACCTGGTAACATGGAAAGCGGGGGGCGGGGGGCCAAGTATCTGCCGCACAGACCGGTGGACAGACTTGCTGCAGGGGCTTATTCCACAGTAGCGAGGAAGGTCCCGGCGGGCAGCCCCAGCTGTCTCCCCAGCAGTGCGCCTGGCTCACAGGGAGCTGTGCTGGGCCAGGCTCCCCCGTCTCTGGCCATCGCCCGGCTGCGCTCTCACACTAACCAGAGGTCCTAGCCCAGCCTGGGGGACGCCCCCGAGGGGCGCTCTGGCTAAGCACCCAGAAGTCCCTGGTCCCGACTTGTGGTCCAGTTTGAATCTGCAGAGACACAGGCCAGAGCCTTCCAGTGCAGCTGTCTGCGCCCCAACCCCTAGGCCCCCCAGCATCACCGGCCCAGCCCCAGAGAATCTCCCGCCCTCCTGCTGTGGGTGTGGAGGGTGCCGGCCCTCAGACTGCTCCGCTCCCCTTTGCTGGCATAGCCGATGGCAGGTACAGAAGCCCCGGGTCAGTGATGGTCGACAGGACAGCCAGGGCATGGAGCCAGCACCGCGCCGTCTTCTAAGGGCAGGATCCAGCATCGCTCCCAGTGGGGCCCAGTCCGCCACGCCGCAGAACCCCACTTTGGCCTGGCTGGGAACGGACGCGTTGGCTGGGAGCAGCCGGCTGTCACAGGGATCGTCGCATCCCAGGTTCTCCTGCGGCGAGGAGGGGGCCTGTCACGAAACACACCTCTTCCCTGGGGGAAGGCCAGCTGGGCGGGGGGGGCGGGGGGGGGCGTCACAGCAGAGCGTGCACCCTGGCCATCGTCCAGCAGAGATGGGGGGAGAGGCACCTCTTTGGACAAGCCCTGCCTGGGGTGCACGGTGCAGTCCGGCTGGCCAAAGGTGCCTGGCACTGAATGCACGCCCGGCCCCACGGGCTCCAGGCACAGGGGGGCAGGGAGAGAACCTCACAAGACTCAGCAGCTCTGGTTCTATGTGGATCTGAAACGTAACATCCCCCTGCACCCCGCTCACAGGAACAATAGCTTGCACGTTCATCGGGCATGGTGCACGTGAGTCGTACCCTGAGCCCATGAGCAGACTGGGTGCCAAGGCAGTGCCTGCTTCCATCTCCTTAGCTCCAGCCATAAGATGCCCACCACTCACAGGCAGTCACCTCTGAGCTGAAAGGCGGCAGCTGATTAAGAGCCCCATTGGAGTGTCCCACTCAGGTCCCCACAAGGCCAAGCTCATACCCCAGCCACACAAACGGATCGATCTGTGCATCCCAGTCACCCACGGGCTGCTCACGGGAGCTCTGGCTCGCATCTTTGGGGGACAGAGGTGGAGGGGAGCTGAACGGGATCCCAGCTCCAAGCCCTCATGCCCTAGCTCAGCATCGAGCACTTTCGGCCAGCGGTGCCAGCTCAGCACGCCTGCAGGGCTGGGGAGGGAACAGGGCAGGCTGCATCGATCGGCCAGAGAGGATGGCAGGGCCCTGGCGCTCCATTAGCAGCCTGAAGCCATTAGCTGTATTATTTCACCCGCCGACGCGATGCAGCCGGGCTCTGTGGTCACAGCAATGCCCTGGCAGGGCTCGTAAATAAGGCCTGGGGGGAGGCGGCCAGTGGGGGTGGGGGGGTGAGTGCCGGGGACAGGAAAATTTGCTCGAGGGGAGGGGTGGAAATTCGTCCCTGGGGACAGATATAAGTGGCTGTGTGCCTGCCAGTTACTGGCGCCTGCTGCTGCTGGAGAAGCCAGGGGCAGTGCAGAGCTGGTGAGACAGGAGAGGGAGGAGCAGGGGGGGCTCAACAGGCATCAGGGTGCCCCCCCCAGGATTGCAAGTTAAGACACAGGGATGCCCCCCGGCATGAATTACGGTTCACTCCACCCTGGGCCTCAGAACATTGCACAGCTGTGGAGACACTGGGGGGCGCGATTCGCCTGAGGTCACACAGCTGGCAGCTGGGGGAACAGAACCCAGATCCGTCACCACCCAAGTGTATGCGCTACCCACTGGGCAACACTGCCCGTCTGTCAGGCCTCCGTCTCCCCAGCCGTGGGTCGGAGACAGGGAGCGTCAGGGCCTGGAGCGAGTTTGCAAAGTGCTCTGAGATCTTCAGACAGAAAAGGGGAAGTCCTGGGAGAGGGGCACAGTATGGCCGCCAGCACCATCCCTGAGCTAGGAGCCCTGACCCCCCATCATCAGCGCAGCCCTGCCCCCTGCCCCCCATCATACATGTCCTGACGTCTGCACCCTTAGCCCATAGTGCCCCCCGTACAACCCACAGCTAGGGGCAGCGTCTCCGGGGCTCAGCCCTGCCAGCCCCAGAGGTGCCAGGCTCCGAACCACCAGGCCCAGTGATGCTGGGGCTAAGACCTGCCAGGCCCGGGGGCACCCGGGGCTACGAACCGCCAGGCCCAGAGGTGCCGAGGCTCTGACCCAACCTGGCTAGCCCTGGCACCAATTAAGCCCTGGGGCCAGGCCTGCAGCTGCAGGTTCCTTTCCCTCCCCCCGGGGGAAGTGAGGAGCCATTCAGCACTGGGGATGGGGGGGCTGTAGCGAACGTGCCTGCACCAATGGGATGGCAGGAGCCGGGGGTGGAGGGTGGCAGGGGGCAGGGGGCAGGGCTTTCCGGTGCTTTTGAGGCATGAAAGCAAGAGCGGCACAGCAGCACTGCCCTCTCCACCCTCCAAGGGCCACCCTGGAGACTTGATCCCCAGCAGCAGGGAGGGGGCTGCCCTTCGGGGGACGCATGCGGAGACACCATCACGCCGCTCGCTGCCCCTCACTCCCTGGCCCAGCCGCAGACATGCCCAGGACAGGGAGTGACCCCAGGCCAAGGCAGGACCATGGGGTGTGGGCCAGCTTCAGGCCCCACCGCAGCTACCGCCCTTCCTTGCCCGGGTGCGAGGGGCAATCGGCAGCCCCATCACGGCACAGGCAGGCGGAGGGCTCTGCCCCCTGAAGAGCCAGCTTCAGCCAAGGGGGGGGGATTCCCCAGCCACCCGGGGGGCAGGAGAACAGGCTCGTGGGGCTACAGCAGCTCCCCACCAGTCGCGAGAGGGTTCGGATGCCTGACAGGGACAGCAGAACTCTCAGCTACTGCCCTAGGGCTGGTGGGAACCCCCCTCCTGTCACCATGGGGACACCGCCAGGGGGACACCCCCTCCTGTCAGCATGGGACACCGCCACGGGGACACCCCCTCCTGTCAGCATAGGGACACCCCCTCCTGTCACCATGGGGACACCGCCACGGGGACACCCCCTCCTGTCAGCATGAGGACACCCCCTCCTGCCACCATGGGGACACCGCCAGGGGGACACCCCCTCCTGTCAGCATGGGGACACCACCACAGGGACACTGCCAGGGGGACACCCCCTCCTGTCAGCACAAGGACACCCCCTCCTGCCACCATGGGGACACCGCCACGGGGACACCGCCAGGGGGACACCCCCTCCTGTCAGCATGAGGACACCCCCTCCTGTCACCATGGGGACACCGCCAGGGGGACACCCCCTCCTGCCACCATGGGGACACCGCCACGGGGACAAACCGCCAGGGCAACCCCCTCCTGTCAGCAAAGGACACCTCCTGCACCATGGGACACCGCAGGGACAGCCCCTCCTGCCACCATGGGAACACCGGCCAGGGAACGCCCTCCTGTCAGCATGAGACACCCCCGTCGCGCCACCAGGGGACACCGCCAGGGGGACACCACCTCCTCTCGACCACATAGACAGGAAGAGCTTCATGCCAGGGCAGGCCCCGCCTTGACGAGGCCAGCTGCACAGTAGCAAAACCAGAGTCAGGCAGGGGCCTGAGGCTGACCCCCAGTGGCCCCAAGCCTCGTTCCAGCTCCGGCTAATCGCAGTGCGGAGCAGCCCAGCGATCAACTGCTGACTTGGTGCTGAAACTAGGTGGGCAGTCGGCCGGGAACTCTCCCCCTCCGTTCAAACTCAAACTGTTAATGAACCACCCTCCCCCCGCCTCACCCTCCCGCTCCACCATGTGGGGAGTCAGGGGCTAACCATAGAAATCAAACCCTGGATGAGACCAGACTCCTGGTTCTATTCCGTCCGGCATAGACTCGCCGATGACCAACGAGCAAGGCCCATCCCTCCATCCGTCAGTTTCCCACAGTGATGTGATGGTACTGGCAGGGCTGCGGCGGGAGGAGAGCACGAGAGCGGGAAAGGCAGGCAAGCCCAGAGCTGGGCTAGCAGGGGGCTGCAGGTCTGGATGGAGGGGCGCTGGCAGAGCTGGGGAAGGCAGGCAAGTCCGGAGCTGGGCTAGCAGGGGGCTGCAGGTCGGGCTGGAGGGGCGCTGGCAGAGCTGGGGAAGGCAGGCAAGTCCGGAACTGGGCTAGCAGGGGGCTGCGGGTCGGGATGGAGGGTCACTGGCAGAGCTGGGCTAACAGGGGGCTGTGGGTCGGGCTGGAGGGGCGCTGGCAGGGCTGGGGAAGGCGGGCAAGCCCAGAGCTGGGCTAGCAGGGGGCTGAGGGTCGGGATGGAGGCGCGCTGGCAGAGCTGGGCTAGCAGGGGGCTGTGGGTCGGGCTGGAGGGGTGCTGGCAGGGCTGGGGAAGGCGGGCAAGCCCAGAGCTGGGCTAGCAGGGGGCTGCAGGTCTGGATGGAGGGGTGCTGGCAGAGCTGGGCTAGCAGGGGGCTGTGGGTCGGGATGGAGGGGCGCTGGCAGAGCTGGGGGGTGGAGTTCAGGGCTGAAATTGTCAGGGGGCTGGGGGAGCCCATGGGGCCATCAGCGGAGCTGGGAACAGACAGGAAGAGGCCTGTGCTGGCTCAGACGGGAGCAGCAGGGGAGCTGCACTGAGGGGCCGTGGGCCGTGAGGGGCGAACGGATTTAACCTCAGACTCACTGTCCCCCTCCGGTGGCTGCTCTGGAGAGGAGAGGAGAGGAGAGGAGTGGCCAGAGCAGCACCAGGGCAGGGGGGTGCATGGACATGGGACCCTGTCTGGCTGCAAGGACCTGAATGCGGGTGGGGCTTGGTGGCAGCTCCCAATGGGAGCTGTGGGAGGCAGGACTCCTGGGTTCTCTCCCCAGCTCCGTCCGACTTGCTGCGTGACCAGGGGCCGGCTGCTTCCCGCTCTGTGCTGGAGATGTCCATTGAGGCAGTGCCTGGAAGTGCTGCGTGTTGCTAGCACAGGGCCGTGTGGGCAGATTGAGGGAAATAGTAGACGGCTTCTGGCCCTCAGATAGCGGCTGTTCTAAGTCACCCACCCCGGCAAAGGACACCCCCACCTTACTCCCCCATGGAATGCAGAGGGGGAGTGGGGCTTGGTAGGGGGCTGTGGCCCCATGGCATTCCTAGGTGGAGTGGGGCTCTGCAGAGAGCTCCTGAGGCTGGCATGGGGGGGGGGCATGTGCCACTGAGACAGGACTAGCCCAGAACGTCTCTGCAGCACGGCTAGCTGCTCCCAGGCCAGCCCGAGCCCACGGGGCGGCTGGCTGGGGAGGGACATCTCAGACACGACCCTGGCCAGGTCACAGCTGCAGGCTGCTGAGCCAGAGCTTGGGAGGTATCCCAGGCTACAGAAAACTCAGGGAGGCTACAGAATCATTAGCCCAGCCAGCCTGGCACCTGCCACCCACCATCCAGACCATTAGCCCAGCCTGGCACCCCACTGCCTGGACTGGCTCAGGCCCAGGGGCCCATCTCCGGCCGTGCCCAGTGCTTGAGACACTGCACTTGACCATTCCCACACCCGGAGCAGCCACCCCTGGCTGGCCCCAGCTGCAGGACTTGATGCAATGAGGCTCCTGTGGCGGTGAGTTCCACAGGCTGGCGCTACGCTGGGTGAGGAAGCCTGTCCGTCGATCATCCACCAGGACTGGACGCAGCTCATCAGGGGCCTATGAGGGGTGGGGTGGTTGGGAGGGGTTTGTATCACACTCTCCGACCCCCAATCCTGGCTCACTCACAGCTCCATGGGGTCACCAAGTACGGAGCTCAGACCCCCCCGTGCTCCCGCAGCCCAGGTCCCGCTTCCGCAGGCAACCTAGGTGAAGATCCACCAGCACGCAGGGGCTAGGACACACAGCAGAGCAGTTCCAAATGCACCCATGGGAGGGAAGGGGGATCTCACACTCATGCCCTAACCAGCTCTCCACACCCCTAGGCTCTGCCCCGAGGCCATGTCAGTGCCGGCACGGTGAGCATGGTCCACACGTCTACACATCAGCGCACTCAGTTCTGGGGGGCTGCGGGGCCAGTCCTGGGGGAGGAGCCCCACTGCCAGAGGGCAACGCCCTGGAGAGCAGATTGTGGGAAGTGCATGGAGCCCTGGGCCAGCCCCCCACTGCAGGTCACCCTGAACTCACCGGGGCCTTGAAGACAGCCCAGCCCCTGCTCCTTTCACCTCCACCCCAGAGAGAGCTGAGCAGCTAGACACCTGAAGCCCACTCGCCCCACCTCACCCCTCCTGCCCAGGGTGGGCAGCATCCACCGGGCCTGGCACAGGCTGGCTACAGGGTTCGAGACTCTCCACCCTTCCCAGCACCCGAAACGCATCCCTCGCACAACCCCACGACCCTATCGCCCGCGTGGGCAGACGGACATTATGCAAGCCCAGGCCCTCACCCGTCAGTCCCTGCCTTTGCCGTGACTCTGACAGGGATCTGCCCAAGTGCCCGTCCGCACAGAGGCCCTGCCCGAGGGGCCCAGCGTCTCGCCCTGCTCTGGGCTGTGAGCTTCCTGCTTGGAGCAGAGCCCCTCGCCTTCTCCTGGGGGCTCAAGCCAACTCCCAGCCCCAGGGCACCGAGGGGCTTGGGCACCTCGCAAACTGCTGGGCACTGCTGGACCCTGGCTGGCAAGCTGGGGCATCGGACAGAACCCTGGCTGGTCAGGCTGTCCCCTGCTCACCCCATCATCCGTCCCTCCCACCAAGTGGCCAGTGGGTTTCGCTAGCCGAGGCTGGCCCGTGCCCTGGCGCTGCCCCCACCACGTTACCTTCCAAGGAGACAGGTTCAAAGAGGCCAAACTGCTCCAGCACCTTGATAAACAGAACCAGCACCACCAGCACAGCGATCATCTCCAGCCCTTCCAGGTTCATGGTGAGGGGAGCTCAGGGCATGGCCCCCCAACTGGCTCTCTCCCCCGGCGCCCTGATCAGCCAGACGCCACGACCACCGGGACGCGCATCTCCACGGAGCCGCCAGCCCTGCTGCGGGGGCATCAGCCTTCTCCCCTCCTCCTGGGTGGCCCCCGCCGTCCAGAACCCCACGGCGGGGGTACCCCACTGTGCCAGGCAGGGGGTGCTTGGGGAGCTGGGCAGAGAGTTGGCCAGTCCTAGGCAGCCAGAGGATCTGTCCACCTTGCCAGAGCGGGGTTGGAGGACGTGTGAGAGTAGAGAGGGAGTGAGGCATCGCCAGGGAGGAGTGCTGGGGGGCGGGGGGAGCCATGCCCTCCCATTTCAATGACACCACCTCCATCGATTTGCTTAATGCAGTTGCTAAGCAAACGGGCCACAGATATTAACAGGATCTCAGCTCCCCTCTGGGGACGCTGGGTTAAACAGCCACAGGGAGGAAGGCTCCGGTACATCCTCTGTGCCCCTCCAGAGTGCTGCTCCCAGCCAGCCGTTGGGGGGGCCATGGACCCCCGTCCCCTGTGCCATCCTCTGCCTGATACCTGCCCTCAAGATGCCTGGCACAGCGTGGGGGAGAGCAACATGGCACCTAGGCTCAGGGCCAGGACTGTGCCAGCCTGCATGCAGGGGGCATAGGGGCAATTCAGGCTGGGGGGGTCTGCACCCTTTCCCCCCTTGCCTTGCTGCCCGCCCCCCAAGTTAGTGTGTGTCAGACAGGCCTCCAGAGCCCCAAGTTCCACTGCAAACAAAAGCCAGGAATCCTGCCCTGTTCCGGGGGGCACCCGAACTCGCCCAGGGCTCACGGCCGGTGCCCAGTGCAAAGGCCCCGGCTCACCAGAGCCTTCACTGTCCAGGCTCGATCCCCACATGGCCCCATCCAGCAGAGAGCGAGGGAGAGGAGTCAGCTCCTGGGGCTCACAGTCCAGTCCCTTGAACCTCCCTGACTCCCGCTGCCTGCTCTGGACACTGATCCATGGGCCCAGCCCCTGGCAGGGGATGGACCCTCCTCTGAGATTTGAGGAGCGTTCCCTGCCAAACAATGGCCAGAGCAGGGCAGCTGGGTGCAGCAGTACCGATGCTTGGCCTTTCCATGGCAGAGAGGGTATGGAGCCAGCCTCAGGGGCCCCTTTAACTGCGGGGGAAACTGAGGCACGGAGCAGGGATGTGGCTCCTTGGCCAGAATCACCCTGTGTGGGATGGAACCCAGGAGTTCTGGCTCCCAGGCTGGTGCTGTGGGCACAGAGTCACCTTCCCCCAGGCAGCACAGAGGGCAAATCTCTGAAGGGTCAGGGCCCAGTTTAACGCAGGGCCGGCTGCGTCCCGGGCTGGAGGGCTTAGGGGAGCAGTGGGGCTGGGTCAGGGTGAGGGCAGTTGGAGCAGGTTGTGGCTAGTATGGGGTGAATGTTCAGGGTGATTCTTCTTTTAGCTGAATGGGATCAACTCCCCCCAGCAGGGAGTGGGGCCGGGGAGCCGGGCTGGTGGGGGGCCAAGGTCATGGTGACTTTGGGCGGCAGGACCTGGCCAGCTGCTGAGAAGCGGCTTTGCTAGAGAGCAGCCGGGGCTGGGCTGGGCGCTACCTCCCCTGACCCAGCCGAACCCGGGTGCTAGGATGGCTCCCCAGCGTGCTGACCTTTTCACGGGCCACCTCGGGACAAAGGCACCAGGAAACCAACGAGACACCTGAGCTACAGCCAGGATATTCCCATCTCCTGGACAGACAACCCAACCCTGCTCACACACACACACACACACCGCTCCCTTCCCAGGTCCAGTCACCACCCCAAACACCCCGAGACGTCAGTTATCTACAGCCAGGTGCTCAGACACCACAGAACATGCTCCAAGGAGAAAGTCCTGGATACTCACCGTAACATACACAAACCGCCGTCACCAAACAAGGACACCACCAGAGAAAGAGATCATGGAATGGGCCACCCAAATACCCCGAGAGAACCTGCTTCAGTACAGAAATAAAGCCCCCCTCTGACTGCACACTCCTAATTCTCACCTACCACCCCACACAGGGTATCAACCCCTTAATGCCAACCCAGGCTTGTAGAGGGAGAAACCCAGTTGTTGTGGCCCAGCTGGTCTGGCTCATAATTGTCTGTAGCTTTGTGAAACCGGCCCCGTTAAAGCCCCAAATCCGCCTATCGCTGGTCGGCCTTCCCCTGTGTGCACAGGAGAAGTGTGACCAAGTCGGGACCCCTTGTCCCTAAGCTGCCATTACCGATTAGTTCTGCGATCAGCGCCGGGTGCCTGCCCAGACGGGGGCTGAGATGGACCCCCCACACCGGGGGGGACACCACTCTGCAATGTTGCCATTCAAATTAATCACCACAAGGGGGCGTCCTTTCTCGACACATCACTGAGTGGGGTGGCAGGTCTATGGGGCTAGAAAACGGGCCCCTCCCCAGGCTGGCTCCGCCCTGGCCCCATGCAGGGCGCGGTAGCCAGGTCCTGGCTGGAGAGCGCCCTCCCTGGTCACCGACGGAACAAGCAGCCCAGGCTTCCTATGGCATCCGGCCTGCAGCCACTCCTGAGCTCCCGCGGCCCACTGCTCACTCCCGACCTGCAGCCCCCTGCCGACCCGGCCCAGCCCTGCCCCCCCAGCTCT
>NC_133784.1:5464813-5467135 GCF_003597395.2 Chelonoidis abingdonii
GCCAGTGCCCCTCAACCCCGACCTGCAGTCCCCTGCCGGCCCAGCCCCCTCCCAGCCCTGCCAGTGCCCCTCAACCCCGACCCGCAGCCCGCCAGCCCAGCCCCCCGACACCTCTGCCGGTGCCCCTCACTCCCAACCCACGGCCCCCTGCTGGCCCAGCCCCTGACAGCTCTGCTAATATCCCTCACTCCCAACCCGCATCCTCCTGCCGGCACAGCCCTGGGCTGCCCCCCACTCAGCTGGTGCCCCTCACTCCCGACCTGCAGCCCCCTTGCTGTTGCAGTCATTGCCTCTCCTTACATTTCCATCAGCCCAGGCTGTAGCCAGCTGTGCAGGGTGGGGGATGGAAAGCGACCAGACTCACTGCACGTGGTTCCTGGCTAGCTGAGATCTACCCAGAGGCCATTGCAGCTGCAGCCACCCCCGCCTCCCCCGCCGGCTCTGACAAACACTGGGCCGGGGCCCCGCTGCCAGGCAGACTCAGTGCCTTGCCCATGGGCCCGCTGGTGCCCCAGAGTCCTGCAAACAGCCCATATTCAGTCCTGCCAGCAGGACTCAGTGGGGGCGGTTCAGGGCCTGGCAGAGACCTCCCGTCCCCGGTCCAAGGAGCACCCCGAATGCAGATGGACAAGGCAAAGCTCCACGCAAACAGCAGCAGGAAGGAGCTCCGGCTCCTGCTGCCTCCTCGGAGCAGAGCAGTCTTCCTGCCCGTCTCTGGGGCTCCCCTTGCAGCCCACGGCCTGCCCTCCCCGAGCCTGGAGAGCCGGCGATTCACCCCTTTGTGCTGGATCCATGCCAAGGGCTGGGGGCTCCCAGGGGGCAGGGACGGCGTCCCTGTCTGGAGCGCACTGTGCCACACACCCCACAGGCTGCGTGACGGACATAGCAAATCTCCTGCTTCACTGCAAGCTCCCTCCATCACATGGGACAGTCAGTGGAATGGCAGGGTGTGCCCAGGCAGGGCAGGGGAGGATGCTGTCAGGGCAGCACACGCCAGGCTGCTCCCTTGGGTGCCTGCTCTCAGGCTGTGTTGCATCGATTGCCCGCAGAGGAGAGTCCTGACTCATGCAATAGGAAGAAGCATCTGCTCCCAGAATCTCTCCCCTCTCCTACAGTCTGGGAATCTAGAGAGACAGATGGGCGAACCCAGCCCCTGCAGGCAGGGCAGGAGTCGAATCATCTGGCACCTGCCCCTGGCCTGGAAATTCTCCCCTGCCCTCCCGCGGTGCCAGGAGGGAATCACATCCCTGGCACGATGGGATTCGCTGCGAAGCAGGCCGGGTTGTCACAGCCCAAGGGCAGAAAAGCAAACCCCGATCCTCAGGGCCCATCTGGCCCTGCGCATCGCAGGAGGGCAGCCGGGGGTGTCCTGCCCTGGCCAGGCAGCAATGGTGCTAGGCAAGGGAAGATATCCAAGCGGGTGATTTGCACATAGCGGGATACTAGAGAACGACATGAGATTCCCAGCGGCTCCCAGCCACCAGCTGGCACAGGCTAACCGGGCGGGATAGAGACCTCGCCGGCTCTCTGAATTGCTGCCTAACGTACTGCCTAGCAATGAAACAGTGCCCAGACCGCACAGGCCGCTCGCCAGGATTCCAGCGGAGGGTGTTACACGCTCACCACACCCGGCAACATGGGCTAGCGGCTCCGTCGGCCCTGATCAGCCTGGGACACCCAGGGACCCGGCTTAGCAATGCATTTCCCAGGACCTGGGGAGCACGTCGTAGGTGGGGGGGTCAGAATGTAGGGGCTGCTCAGCCCTGATGGTTGGCGAATGCCACGTGGACACCTGCCTACTGGGAGCCAGGCTGAGAACTAGCAACTCATATCACATTGATGGCCCCCGGGACTGTGCCCTGGGCTGGGCGCTGCAGGGATGGGATAAGACAGACAGACATGGAGCGCCACCCTAGAGGTGATGTGCCCTGCACCCCCCCAGCCCCAGGAAAGGGTGTGAGATCATTAACGGGAACGGTACAAGGCTACGAATCTCTGGGCGCACCAGCCCCCTCTGGCTGCCAGCCCTACTGTCGCTGGCTCAGAAGGATGGGGACAGAGAATCGGGGGGCTGGGGATAAGAAGCCCCTTGGGGCGCCCAGTGCACCTGACCCCTCCAAATACCCATTTCCAGGCGAATGAAACGAATGCAGATGTAGGTCCCACCCCAAGGGGCTACCAGCCAAGAGCAGCCTGAGTCTGGCTGTGATGAACTAGGAATGTTCTTAATGTTTTCTCTGAATTCTGTGTTGGTGCCTCAGTGTCCCCATGGCAGTTCTTAAGTATCTGGCAGAGCAAAGGGCCAGTGCACCTAAATGCCTG
>NC_133784.1:5470538-5475840 GCF_003597395.2 Chelonoidis abingdonii
CTCACACCCCTGCACCCCAACCCCCTGCCCGCTGGAGGGGGTTGTGAGTCTGAAGCTGCCTGGGGACAAGGAGTGAAGTGCAGACCTGAGGGTCTGGCTCACTGCCCCCCAGAATGGACCCGGCCGAGGGGTCCAGGTCGCTGTATCTACAAGCTCTGTTTTAGACCCTGTTCCTGTCATCGAATAAACCTCTGTTTTACTGGCTGGCTGAGAGTCACGTCTGACTGCAAAGTGGGGGTGCAAGACCCTGTGGCTTCCCCAGGACCCCTCTGGGGCGGGTTCGCTGTAGGAAGCGCACGGAGGGGCAGAGGATGCTGAATGCTCCAAGGAGAGACCCAGGAGGTGAAGCCGTGTGAGCTTCTTGCCCTGAAGAAGTCTGCTCCAAGGGAGAGGAGGCTCCCCAAAGTCCTGCCTGGCTTTGTGGGGAGCAGTTCCAGAGCATCACCTGGGGACTCCGTGACACTGGCGCAGGAGAACCCCAGAGTAAAAGTGACGGAGCCAGAATCCTTGCCAGCCTGCCCCAGCGACGCCACAACCCGGTTTGGGACGGGGGAAGCCAGGATGCAGCCCGACAGGCTAAGCACCGCCCGCAGGCAGGGCAGCCGTCTCCACATGGGGTGGCCAGGCCGCAGCCAGCTCCCTCTGCCAGAGCGGGGCACTGCCAGGGAGCTGCCCTCGCCGCAGCACGGTACAAACACAGCGGGCCGGGGAAACCCTTGGGATTTGCAGACCCAGCCCCGCCATCCCCCGCCAGATCCCCCTGTGCCCCCACCCCACTACCTTCGATGCCGCTGATGATCTTGAAACACTTGGTGGTGAACCAGTAGGAGATGAGGAGGAGGATGACGATCAGCGAGGCATAGAGCAGGCTGTCGCTGTGTGGGGATGCCCTCTCCATGGCTCCATCCCAGGCGCCCACCCCGGTGCCCCTCAGTGCCAGTACCTCCCTGCCAGCGCGGGCGCCGGGCTGGGATTCGCTGCCTCCCCGCGAAGGAGTCGGGAGCGACACACGATAGCCGAGCTCCCAAACCAATTACTGTAATTGCTCTCATCTAACACACAGCTCCTGTCTAAAAATAACCGCCCGGCCCAGGGGATCCCGGCACTGCCAGCCAGCCAGCACAGCGAGAGGGGGCCGGCTTAGCCCCTCCCAAAGAGCCAGCCCTGCCTCCCATTCAACGGGCCCCACGTCAGGGCTCCAGACCCTTCGCCAGGGAGATAGTTCACCACCAGCCTGGTCCTCCTCTGCAGTCAATGTAAGCTCAGGAGCCTCTGTGCGCTCCCACCCATCCCGAGACCTCTCTCCCCAAGACACCTCACCCTCTGGCCTGGCACCTCCCAGCCCTGTGGGTTGAGTTCCCCAGGGCACATCCACACTGCCGCGTAAGCCCTGGGTTCAAACTCAGCCTCAGACCGAACCTCTCTTCTGCCTACACACCAATCACGCTAACCCAGGCTCAGACCCAGGGCCTCATGGGGGTGGAGAGTCTGACCCCAAGTCAAGCGGGGACCCAGGGTTCAAGCCCTGTTGCTTTGCAGTGCAGACACAGCCCCACTGGACTCGTGCTCTGGGAGTTTGCTGAAAGTAGCCCACAATCCCCGGGCTGACTTCCTTTGTCCTCAGGCCAGTTGTGTTCCCACGCTGCCCCACGCACAAAGGGCTCGAGCGGCTCCGTTTTGGGAGGGTGCTGAGTGTCACAGAGTGTGGAGGAGTCAGGGCCCTGCACTCCTCTCCCTGCGATTCACCGGGACTCTCAGCCAGCCAGTAACACAGAAGGTTTATTAGAGGACAGGACACAGTCCCAAGTGGAGCGTGTAGGTACAACCAGAACCCCTCAATCAAGTCCTTCTGGGGGGTTCAGGGAGCTTAGACCCCAGCTTGGGGTTACCTGCCTTGCACCCCCCAGCCCAAGGCTGAAAACAAAACCTCCTCCAGCAGCTCTCTTCCCCTCCTCCCAGCTCCTCCTCTCCTTTCTCCAGTCTCCCAGGCAGAAAGTGTCACTTCTCCCGACCCCCCTCCTGGCTCAGGTTAGAGCTCAGGTAGCTTCCTTCAAGGGAAGTTCCCCATCCCCAGTGTAACTCCCCTGCAACACTCCCAGGTCAAATCCGCCTGCTCCCTGCTCCGTCATACTGGGAAGTCTGGGATGTGGGTGGTTGGACTTGTCCCTGCGTAACTCTGTGTAGATGCTGGAGCCCCAGGCGGGGTCTGGGCTCAACAGTTCCACACTTGGGGTTACAGAGGAGTGAAGCTGCTCACGCCCCAGGTTAACAAACCCAGGGTCTGCTCCCTCGAGCTCTGCTAAGCCGGGGCTTGCACTGCCGCGTAGACAGACCCTCCGAGGCCCTGTCTTCACAAGGTGCACTCAGAAGCAGAGTTAGTTACCCCAAGGCCGGATGCTAGTGAGGGCAGGGCAGGCTGTGGTTGCCACATGAGTTACAGGGCAGGATAAACCCCGGCTCCTCCACAGTCGTCACTGTCACGGAGTCCCCGGGCGATGCTCTGGAACTGCTCCCCACAAAGCCAGGCAGGACTCTGGGGAGCCTCCTCTCCCTTGGAGCAGACTTGTTCAGGGCAAGAACAAGAACGGCTTCACCTCCTGGGTCTCTCCTTGGAGCATTCAGCATCCTCTGCCCCTCCATGTGCTTCCCACAGCGAGTCCGCCCCAGCGGGGTCCTGGGGAAGCCACAGGGTCCTGCACCCCCACTTTGCAGTCAGACGTGACTCTCAGCCAGCCAGTAAAACAGAGGTTTATTCGGTGACAGGAACAGGGTCTAAAACAGAGCTTGTAGGTACAGCGAACCGGACCCCTCGGCCTGGTCCATTCTGGGGGGCAGTGAGCCAGACCCCCACGTCTGCCCTCAGCCAGCTCCAGCCTAACAACCCCTCCAGCCCCTCCTCTCTGCTCAGCCCCTTTCCCGGGCCAGGTCACCTGATCTCTTTGTCTCCAGCACCTTCACCTTTGCAGAGGAGGGGCCCAGGCCATCAGCTGCCAGGAGACAGAGGGCCAGGCATTTAGGTGCACTGGCCCTTTGCTCTGCAGCAATCACACACCCTTATTCCACCACCTAGATATTAAGAACTGCCTAGGGGACACTGAGGCACCAACACAGTATTCAGAGAAAACATTAAGAACATTGCCAGTTTGTCACAATCACCTTGAGCCGCAAATATGGGGGAAGCTAGAAACAAGCTCAGCTGCGCTGGGATTTCTCCTGGAGACCCGAGCTGAGCCAGCGCAGTGTTCATGATGCTCCCACCTGCTCTGGCGAGGTTTGGTCTCCATCCACCACCCCAACCGGGCCGGGTGCATATGCAGAATCATGGCACCCGAGATCCTGCGCCCCGGCTGCGAACCCAGGAGTCTGGACTCAGCCCCCTGTTCTAGCCTTCCAGCAGCCCAGCCCCTCGCCAGCTGAGACTGCGCAGTGACAGCCTGGGGGCTTTGTGCAAGACACACACACACACACCACCCCCCTCCCCACGCTGCCGGCAGGCCCCCAACCCTGGAGGCAGATCCAGACCCAGGGCAGTTATAGCAGACGAGGCTGAGTAAACCTCGGTGTTTCTAGGCTTCCCTCACTCCCACAGCCCCGGGCCTGTGTTCAGACCAAGCCGGAGCTGAGTGCCAGACGCTGCTGTCCCACTTTCTGCCTCAGTTTTTAAAAGAAGGCTCTGAACGCCCCCTTCCCCCGCCGGCTAGTGCAACCGCCAAAGCATAGCGCTGCCACGGAGCTAAAATTAGCACCTCACCAGCCCACTGTCGCGCACAGGGTATAAACAGCCGTGCCCAAGGGCAGGGCAGGGCCCCTCACTCAGATGCAGCCGTCGGAGCCATCTTCACACAGTCCCCCCCTCGTGGGGCCGGGGCCACCAGCCAATGGCATAGCCAGCCACTGGTGCTGGATGGGGGGCAGCTCTCCGTCTGCCCAGGGCGGTGTGGGGGTGTCACAGAGATAGCCAGGTGGGGAGAGCCGCCCCCGAATGTGGTTCCTTCCATCGCCACTCTGGCCAGTCGCAATGGGATGCAACCTCCTTGCAGATCCGTCATCCCCCCGACCCGGGACCTCCTCGGCCCCTGTAACACCCTCCCTGGCGCAGGAGGGCAGCAGGGGATGGACGCTGGCTGGGGCTTTCGGGGATCCTGCAGCATGGCCCAGGCAAGCCGCCCTGCTCCCCTGGGGACTCCCAGGCACTAGGGGTCGCACTCCGGAGCAGGGTGCTGCAGGGTCACTTTCCCGTGGGGGGCCCCACTGGCTGCCCCCGAGACAAGCCCCGGAGGAGCTGGGCTGCAGCTCTGCTCCCACACTGGGTTGGAGCCACACAGGGCCACAGCCCATTGATTCGGCAGCTGCTGCTAGCCCTGGTCAGCTCCAGAGATTCCCCGGGGTGCTTCGCTCCCTGCGCCTCCCCCCAGAGCAGGGCAGGAGCTGGGCCAGGCAGCCAGGGGTGGGCTGATGGAGAGATTTTTTTTTTTTGGTTCTCGGGCCATCACCCATTAGGAGAGTTAAATTTAGGTCACAGCTGCTCCCTTATTACGCAGCTGCTAATCAGAGACGGGGCACGTTATTAATCAGCATATGAGCATAGCAGCACGGGGCTATTTTTGGGTGCTGAAGTCACCAGTTTACATGCTAAATTGACCGAGTCGTTTCTCTTGCCCCAGCCTCGCCCCGTCTTTGGCCCAGACAACATGGACTCTCGCCGGGCTGCCCTATGCCAGCCACAGTACGATCCCCTACACAGACAGGCCATGCTACGCTGGCATCGGCGGCACTACAGTGGACCCATGCCGGTCGCAGCACGATCCCCAACACAGACAGGCCATGCTGTGCTGCGGACCCCTGCCAGGACACATTGCCCTCCCAGATAGTCCCGAGATGCAGCAAAGCTGCTCATGGCACAGGCCGCCCCAGTGGGGAAGGAGGAGGAGGAGGAGGGGGAGGGGGAAGGGAACGGCACCCCGGGAGGGATCAGGGTGACCATGCCCGGGAGCCATGGCCCTAGCCCTAGCCCTGACCCCCTTCCACACACCAAACTCCTCATCCCCGGCCCCACCCGAGAACCCACACCCCCTGCCAAAGCCCTCACCCCCTGTACCCCAACCTCCTGCCCTAGCCCTGAGCCCCCTTCCACATACCAAACCCCTCATCCCCGGCCCCACCCCAGAACCTGCACCCCCAGCCAGAGCCCTCACCCCCCTGCATCCCAACCTCCTGCCCCAGCCCTGAGCCCCCTCCCACACACCGAACCCCTCATCCCCAGCCCCACCCTAGAACCCACCCCCCCTGCCAGAGCCCTCAC